>NC_139699.1:37936296-38066296 GCF_964188405.1 Protomyctophum parallelum
ATGTACCGTGCGTGTTCACGGCATGTATACTTTCATTACTTAAATAAGACTTTATTTCATTCATTAATTTTGGACAAAATAGCCAATTTTACATCAAGGTGCCCAAGATGTCACTAGTAGTGCCCTCCTGTATGCTAAGCCATCTCATGTAAGCAAAATTCCAACTACGGCTCTTAAATATACTTAACTATACTGTAAGTATGAATATGCAATTCTGAGCCGTGAATAAAAACCTTGTATCTGTGACAAAATGTACAATAAAATATGGAGTGCCTTCAACAAATGAGTTGAACAAACCTTGTAGTTTCATAACAGTTCTCCGACAGCCTGTGAGAGCGTGAAAGGGAAGAGTCCTTGCACGCAATGTTTGTGTGGTTGTGTGGTTGTGTTGGATAAAGGCGATACTGTAAATGCACCTTTTACAATTATGCCTGCATTTATGCCAGAGATTCGATCCCAATGTTATAATAATAATCGTTCATTAATCGGAATCTAGGCAAAGGTTTGAAATAATCGTTTGAAATAATCGCCCCCAAGACAGAGGGAGAAGAAAGGCAGCCATGCATGCATACATATTCACATACAGTTTAGCCTCAAAGGCGAAGGGCTGCATGTAATTACACACAGCACCTTACTTCTCAGAATCTTCACGATAGCACCTCTACCTTCCAACATGTTGTTTCACCATAGCAACCAGCTGCACGGCATCATGCACGCATGCACACACACGCTAGCATGATAGATGTAGAGCACGCATGGGGAATGAAATGGATCAGAAGCAATGATATGAACGGTGCAGGGGAGTGATTGAGAGAAGAGGATGAGGTGAGTTTGCAGCAGATATAATGAAGGGACAATCCAAGTCCTCAGTTGACACACGCTGTAGAATCCGCAGTGTTGATTGAACTGTGTGTACCAATGAATGCACAGCTTCATCGGTTTCAGTATAATTATTTGCAACCACTACCCTCCCCCCAGCAATGTCCCTGCTGTGTACGACTGTACGGTATGTGAGGAGATCAATAATGGATCAATATGTGTAAGCATGTCAACTTGTCCCAAAGATGCAAGAGTATAGTAGGAAAGGGAGCACTTTGGATTTGTTGCTGCCCAGCTGACTACAGGGAGTTGAGTTGTATCATCAAACATTAAATATACATAGCTTCATGTTTTGTGGATTAAACATACACCATGCACACTAGCACATGACGCTTTGAACAGTCTACACACAGTCATATGCAATGTATGACCAGTGTATGATCAATGTACATACTTATTGTTATTCTCTTTCTTACTGCCATTTCTTTATTATTTATTTCTTTGTTATATTGTTAATTAATACTGTTACAAACAATGGAACAGTTCCAAAATCACTGATATGAAAAGGAGACCTTATTGTGCATAGAAGGAAACAGACACAACTCTTTAAGCCCTAACCACACCAAAGGGTCGCCATGCCTTGGTGACCCTTTGGTGTGGTTTGGGCCATTGAATTCCATGCGTTGAATCACTAGGGACGACGTGCGTCAACGTGCAACAGGACATATCACACCGCAGGGACAACACTAAAACCGTCTTGACTAGGGATGCACCGAAAATTCGGCCACCGAAAATATTCGGCCGAAAATGGCTAAAAATGTATTTTCGGAATATTCGGTTTCGGCTCAAATAGGCCGAAAATATATCACCGAATAGTCAAAACACCGGGTCGGTATAAACACAACACGCGATTGTCTTGAACGTAACCAGAGCGCTCCGCATCTACCTCTCTCTCTCTTCCAACTTCAGTCTCCCCCACACACACACACACACAGTCACACAGCGTCAAGTTGCTCTGTGCTGTGGCTGCGATGCGCTCCGCGAAATCTGCGAGCTCATCAACAGGTCCCAAAACATGGTATTTGTGAGCACCGCCACTGTCTATTCTTTTGTCGTATGACAAAAAATGCTCCCCAATGTCTGAATCTGTGAGTTTGCATGCAGGCTACGACGAACACTAGCAGTAGCTTGCTCGTTAGCTCCTCAAATTTATTCCACCTGTGTGTAATCTCAGCAGCGCATTGAAGTGGGCACAGGCAGGGCAAAAGCAGAAGCAGAATGTCCGTGAACGTTTTGCTTAACAATGATCAGTTGTTCAGTGCTGTTTAACTTTGGCAATATGTGATACTAGAGCCTAGAGAACATGCTAATATGGCTGCTAAATACGTTTTCCCCTATCAGCTAGCATGCTATTGTGTGTGTGTGTGTGTGTGTGTGTGTGTGTGTGTGTGTGTGTGTGTGTGTGTGTTTGTGCGTGCGTGTGCGTGCCCACACACTGTGTAGGACAGTGGTTCTCATAGTGGGAGTTCCAGCTAAATTATAGATAGTTAGGAAGTAAACCAAGTGGGGCCGGTCTGTAACAGAGTGCAAAAATGGAACCAAATACACTCTCAAAATTTACATTGATTTTTACAATAGAAATAAAAATAAATTGGGGTCCCAGAGATAGAAATGGGAAGAAAGACAGTCAGCTATACACAGTCAACATTACAGATTACAGTATCATTACAAGTACAAGGAATGGCAATGAAATCAAATTGTATATAAAATATTAATTTTGAAGGAGTATTCATTTTTATTGTCTTTATTGTTAGTTACAACATGCCTACAATAACTTGAAGCATTTTTTTTAAGGTAATTGCAAAAAAGGTGCCATAATCCGATTAATCGTTTAAATAATCGCCCGATGAATCGATTATGAAAATCCATAATCATGTCTTTTGCCATAATCAGGTAGCTTTACAACAAAGCTGTATTCGGCTATTCGGTATTCGGTTTTCGGCCAACTGTTTCCTATATTCGGTATTCGGTTTCGGCCAAGAATTTCCCTTTCGGTGCATCCCTAGTCTTGACCCTTTGGTGTGGGCTTAAAGGACCACGTCACCACTTTTCAACCTATCTTCATATAATAGGTCCTCACTAATAATCATGATAAAATGGCAAAAAGAAATCGACTCAGTCTGTGTCTCATAGGAGGGCTGTGGGCACTTCAGAAACCTGTCCACCAGTGACATCATGGTTAGGCAGATTTTTTTTTAAACAAAATGTTTAGATTTTTATTATCGTGAGGACGATGGCTTCCATTTTCGCATTGCAACTTTTCAGGGCTACAAATCCTGCCGTTTCTATTAGCTTGGATTCCCCATCGATGATGTCACTGGTGGACGGGTTACTGAACTGCCCACAGCCCTCATGTGTGGTATTTTATCATGATTATTAGTGAGGACCTATTATATGAAGATAGGTTGAAAAGTGGTGAAGTGGTCCTTTAAGGCCTAAACCACACCAGTTTGCAACTCCTTGCAACAAAGGTTTTAAGGCATGTCACACCAATGCATGAATGCATTGGTGTGACACCAGCTCAGTGGCCTTGTGGTTAGAGCGTCCACCCTGAAACTGGGAGGTCGGGGTTCGATCCCCGGCCGGGTCATACCAAAGACTGTAAATGCCTCCCTCCCTGCTTGACACTTGACACTCAAAGAGTTGGATTGGGGGGTCAAATCTACTAATCAAATGATTCCCGTGCCGGGAGGGAATTCGTCCAAAATCATCAAGAGAGAAGTCGTGAACGGTGGGGTGGTTGTGGTTGTTTTTGTTTCTACCGCTGGCTGGCCTCTGGTTTGCGGCGCAACAAATGAGCTTCAGTTCATGCTAAATGTTTTATAAAATCAATTGGATTATCACACGATAGCTGAAGCGTCAGGTTTTTGTCATGTTGCAGTTGCACTGAGCTATCTCGTTAAACCCAGCTGGCTGCGATGAATAATCTAATCATTAATCAACGTCATATAGTCACCAACCAATCCATATAAATGATATAATTCTGTAGTGTATGATGACCACGCAATGTTACAGTCCACTGCAGGCTACAGGCTATTTGATTTCCAAAATGATTAGTATTATAACCTCGGTGCGGCGGCGCACCTCGTTATATGTGCCCAATTTAAAATAACAGATCTCTAAGCAGTCGAGACACGCCATGAGCGGTGCGTGGATGGTTTGTAAACTTTGTAGGATATGTTTGTTCTTTTGGACACCGAACGGTTTGGCTCTTGACCCCCTAAAATGCTTTGGCCATGTCTCGCTGACATTCCATATGTTGATCCTTCCCCACCCGTCCTTCCTGCATGTTCTGACATTCCATGTTGATCAGACCTCATCAAACCCTGTACGCTCCATATACGGCCAGTACAGAATTAATTCCATATGTTGATCTAACCCCCCAAGAAAAAGCGCCAGCGTTCGCCCAGCAGACTGCCGTCACCCAGGCGGATGCGTGCACATGACCTCACCCTTTAGGGCGAGGTTGGATTGGCACTTTTTGGCACTTTCTTTTGCCCCCCACGGCGTGTTGCACTATACACACAATGCGTCTTGCGACGGCGCTAAAAAGATGTACAGTAGAAATAACGTACAGAGCCTCCTGTGAGCAAATTCTCTGCCTTGGCTGTGCAATCACCATCAAGACCTATCTTTTGTGATGAAAGATGGTCATTCTTTGTGCTTGACTTGTCTATTCTCCTCAGCTAGAGTCACTAAATGCTTTGTCGAAGGTCAAAAGCTGCCTTTGTGGCCCGAGATGAACAGTAAATGCTGTGTCAAAGGTCAAAAGCTGCCTTTGTAGCCTGAGATGAACAGTAAATAGTAAATACTACAATTCAGCCAACTCTCTTAGTAAACCCATCATGGATGCTGAGGGCTGGGGCAGTATGGATTCTTAGTTACCACAGTAATAAATCATTGTTTACCGACGGTATGGCGGTATCTCCCAAACATTTTGTCCTAGAGACCTCTCAGTGCCTGCAATCCCCCAAGAACACACAAGGCAGAGAGAGCTTCCTGTTGGCCATGCATGTATCAGCCATGTAAAATAAGTAAATAACACTGACAGCTATGAGGTGATGGAAGCTTACCCAGCTTAGCAACGGTTGCTAAACTATTTGGATTGGCATTGGACAGTCGCTTTTTGGGGTGGGGTTTAGTGAAGGGCTAATTGATTATAGTTAAATTACATGCAGAGATTTGTGGAGAATTAAGACCGATCGAGGCAGCTCCAACTCAGGAGCAGCACGTTCTTCTATCAAACGGAATTCGCATTGCGGGTGGTTTGAAGAGGCGCTTTCCGCTGTCCTAAACCTGTGTGGGCAAGATAGCAATTCCAAGGAAAGCATTTCAACACGCCCACGAGCACACCTCCACCCACAAATATAGCAGTCGGCAAAATGTATAGTGGGTTGTGTGGTCGCAAGATACCGTTTACGGATAGTGGAAGTTTCTAAACCCGCTATATGGGTTAAGGCTGAAATAGCTGATTTATATGTGTACTTGTATGTCAAAAATGCATCCATTTATGTATTTTTAAAGTGCACTGTTTGTGTATCACTAGCTTTTTGAGTGCAACAAATGCCTTTTGCTTTAGCAAAACTGTGATATTTTCCCCTTTTGTTTGAGCACTCTGAGCACTTCTGTTTCTACCACTATTGATGAAGCCAATCTATGAATATGTTGCCGATACTATTAATATATTTTCTGTTAATTTCGCACTCCATCCCTTTTTTAGCTTTCAATTATTAAAACATGGCTTTGTGAGCAGTCTTACAATTTTCTTTGCAAGTGGTTACCAATGGTTACAGGCATCGATTCCATATGGAAGAAAGCTAACTATACAAACATTCTGTACAAGGCTTATTACTGAAAATGTTTGTGTACCCCTGCTCTAGACAAACCCTTCTCTTTGACTGCAATTATATAATACAGCACCTCATTTAAAATATTGCCTTTCCTGGATTTGTATAGTATCTTGTCTCCCCACCTTGGCCCTCCATCTCTAGGTTACAGTGTTTACGGAGTGGGTGCCAGGGCTGCTATACACAATGTGAGAGTTCAGTAGCTTCAAACATGAATTTGTGATTCTTGGGAAGGACACCATTGTGGATGTTATACTAAACAGTGAGCATTAAGGGCCATCGAATCATCTACAGAGCAAAGGATTGTACGTGCATATGCATAATGGACTGCACAGTGCAGAAATTGATGAGGGAATATTGCATTGGAGGAGGCTAGCTGAAAAAACCCTGGGCAAAATTGGCACTGTAGGAGGCTAGGCTCATCAGGACCATCATAAATTTAAATTAATGTATGTTAATGTAAAATAAAGTATTACCGGTATGTGTTGGTATGGATATATGTCTAAAATGTTGTTATGCTTATTCATCAGTCCATAGATTTCTTTTACTATTTAAAATACAGTTATTTCTTACTTCTTTTTTATTTGATTATTAAACATTGTGTGCCCTCACAACACTTTCAAAATAGTAACCCAGGGTGCCCACTTTTTACATTCATTTTTTTTAATTTTGTTTTATAAAAAAACCCTAAAAAGAAATTTCGGGTTATTCAGGGAGGTGGGGGCTGTTGTTATGAGCACAGTTATCGTTAGCAGTAGCTCATACCCCTTAGCTATCATTACAAAAAGTTACATGTGCTCAGCGATGCGATACAAACTCACAAATTCATATATGGAGTATACGGTTGTCTACGAACATGTACTTATATAGCACCTTTACACTTACACTTACACTTTACCTTCACACTTACACTCGACACTCGACCTGAACAGTCGCATTCCCAGGAGCTCTCTCCAGCCAAGGCAACGCATACCGGTAGCTATGTTCTCAACTTTTTCCGCGTTTTACCTCTTCTTCATCCTATGGATCACGGACGCATACTTTGATTCAACATGGAGTTTACACCAAGAAGAGATGGAACGTTATGGAGACGTAGCGGAGGAGTTTCACAGCGATTTTTTCCTCCTGGATGGTTTGGAATGTAAACACATTTCTTTTGGATCGGCGGCGATCCACGCATTGTTAACAGCAGACCCGAGTCGCAAGTACAAGCCCCCGACTGGCAAAATGGATCGCAGAACTGTGATTATTCTTTGCTTGCTACTGTCGGGAGATGTCCATTTCAACCCTGGACCGATTACTCGTTCACAAGCGAGACTGCACTTACAGCAGCAACAGTTGCTTCCGCAAACAGCGACCGTTTCCATCGCTACGCGCCACGGCTTCCACGCCCTCCAGAGCGCCGCCTCCACCACGGAATGGACCACGGACGCAACTTCAAGATCGACGCGGGATACCGCTGCAGGCGTCTTGTTTGCTGGGACCGACCCAACGGCAGCGATCATCGAGGAACATCCCCCCCTCCCCCACACCCCCAGTCAATCATGGGCCACTGAGGACAATGGACCACCCTCCCCCATCCCCACCCCAGCCACGGACCCAGTATCACTGTCTACAGTCAACACGGCCACCATCAGGATGGATCTGACTACAGACATTACCAGGTTCAACGGCGCCCCCCCCCCCACATTCCACCGCCCCTCCCCACTCACACCTCAGCCGCGGACATTCCACCGCCCATCCTCAGTCACACCTCAGACTACTTCAACACCGACGAAATTAACACATTCGTCGCAACCAACGGCCTTCACATGTTTCATTTGAATGTAAATAGCCTCAGCCCTAAACTGGCTGAAATCAGGCATCTCTTTCAAAACGGTAAGGCAAATATCCTGTGTTTCTCTGAGACAAAGCTGGACCAATCCACCAAGGATCCAGAGATAGAAATAGAAAACTATACTATCATTAGGAACGACAGAAACAGGCATGGTGGTGGCGTGTGCATGTATATTCACAAAGACACTGAATATGTTACTCGTACTGACTTACAGCATGATGAAATTGAAACTGTGTGGGTTGAATTAATTTTCAAAAATGCTAAATCAGTATTAGTTGGCACCGTCTATAGACCGCCCGATCAGAATGGATTCTATGATATACTTGAGGGGTGCTTAGCTGGGGAGGATTGTGTAGAGAAAATCCTGATTGGCGACTACAATACGGATATGCTTCGTAAGGAAGCACCTGTGTTTAAGTCATTTAGTCGGTTTTGTGATCTGCATGGTGTCAGTCAGCTAATTACCCAACCCACAAGAGTGTGTGATTCTACTCAAACTGTCATTGATCTCATTCTGACCTCGGACAAATCCAGAATCTCCAAGAAAGGGGTTATTGTTTGTGGGCTCAGTGATCATTTTATGATTTTCTGTACCCGCAAAATACAAAAACTAAAGTTTGACTGTCACAAAACAGTCATATCTAGGGACCTCAAAACCTACTCTAGCGAGGCCTTTAACCTTGAACTGGAGAGTCTGGATTGGTCCGATGTGCTCAGGAGCTCACTAGTCGAAGAAGCATGGCTTGGCTTTAAAACCAAATTTACATCAGTACTAAACATCATGGCTCCTTTGAGAACCATCAGGGTCAAAACCCGCTCGGAGCCATGGATGAATTCGGACATACTGGCTGCAATGAAAACCAGAGACAACAAATGCTCTGAACTTCTTAAATGCAAGTCCAAGCTAGCCAAGCGCTTCGACAGTGATCTCCAAACCAAACTGTACATCCTAAAAACCCAATGTAACAAGCTAAGAAACGGTGTTATTGCCATGACCAAATCAGCAAAAAGTAACTTTATCAATGATAAAGCCGAGGAAATTAAAAACAATCCTCGGGAGCTTTGGAAGCTACTAAACAACCAACTAGGCTGTGGTCAGAAACTAAAAACCAGGTTTACTAACATAAACATCAAATCGAATAACACCCTCATCACTGACAAGCTTGATGTAGCCAACCACTTGAACGTCTTCTTTACAAACATTGCAACAATGCTGGTTAACAAACTACCCTCCCACTCTGGGCGTTTTGGTGTAGAACACATCAAAGCCTTCTACAAAAACCTAGGTGTTTGTAAAGATGATTTTAAAATGGCAATGGTAACAACTGAGGTACTTAAAAAACGGAGTGCCCTCCAACCCCACAAGGCCACTGGCCATGACAATATTCCCTCCAAATTTCTCAGAGACTCAGCCATTTCCATAGCTCCCGTCATAACCCACATAGTAAACCTCTCCATCAAACAGGGACAGGTCCCCCAAGATTTTAAACTGGCCAAAGTAACCCCCCTGTACAAAAAAGGTAAATTAGAACCCGGCAACTACCGCCCTATTTCTATTCTAAGCTCCATCTCGAAAGTGATGGAAAAAATAGTCTATGAACAGGTTGAAAAGTATCTTGCCACTAATAAATTGCTGTACGAGTTCCAATCTGGTTTCAGAACATCCCACTCCACTGACACATGCCTCCTCTATTTGAGCGACCACATCAAACACGAGGTGGACGCTGGAAAATACTGCGGCATGGTCATGCTGGACCTCCAAAAGGCTTTTGACACCGTGAACCACTCCATACTGGTTAACAAGCTTAAAGCTATTGGTTTTGATAGCACATCAGTGAGCTGGATGCAATCCTACCTGGAGGGGAGAGAACAGATGGTGGAGGTGAACGGAACACTGTCCCCTCCCCTCCCAGTGAGCTGTGGCGTCCCACAAGGAAGCATACTAGGGCCTTTACTGTTCCTAATATATGTTAATGACATGACATCAGCCTGTGACTGCAACTTGTTCCTGTTCGCAGATGACTCAGCACTGCTGGTCTCGGACAGGAACAAACTGCAGGTTGACCCTCAGCTCTGAACTCGGTAGAATCTGCACCTGGCTCGCTGATAACAAACTATCCTTACACCTGGGGAAAACTGAATCCATTCTCTTCGGATCAAATAGTAATCTCTGACAATATTATCACACGAAAAGATCAAATTACCTACCTAGGTTCCATCCTGGAGGCCAATCTTTCCGGTGATAAAATGGCCACCAACGTAATCAAAAAAGTCAATCAAAGAACAAGATTCCTTTACAGGATCTCCTCACTGGTCAGCAAAAACACCTTGAAGACCTTAACAGGAGCCCTCGTACAAGGTTTCTTTGACTATGCATCCACCTCTTGGTACCACAGCACCTCAAAGGCCCTTAAAACAAGGCTCAGACCTCCCAAAACAAACTGGTCAGGCTCCTACTTGGCCTCACCCCCCGAACCCACCTCACCCCTGCCCACTTTGACAGGCTGGGATGGCTTAGGGTCAACGACAGAGTACAGCATCTTGCAATGGGTCTGGTCCACAAGATTCGTTACACCACCAAGATACCCATGTACCTGTCTAAATACTTCCTTAATGTAAACGAAGTCCACACCCACAACACCAGAGGGAGTGCAACAAACAATGTACAACCCAGATTCGGCACAAACAAGGGACTAAATTCTTTTCGCTCCTATGCCACCAAAATGTGGAACGCCCTACCAACAGTCATTAAGACATGTGAATCCCTTGACTCCTTCAAAACCGCTCTCAAAGGGCACCTACGGATGGCTGCAATTCGAAACTGGCCTCTGTAAGATCTGAATCCCCCCCCACCCCACCCCCCCCCCCCTTTCCCCTCACTGTATATGTATCTTTTCCCTTTTTGCTTCCTATAATATAGGAAGCAAAAAGGGAAAAGATACATATACAGATAGACATTTCTATGTAGCTAAAGAACAGAACAGGAATTCATCATATTATGATGAATTCCTGTTCTGTTCTTTAGCTACATAGAAATGTCTATTTGTATGTCTCTAAATGTTTTGATGAATTGAACAATGTGGACCCTGTTGTAAACAAGTGTAATGCTTAATTGGGTCGTCCACTCACAGTTAACAGTCTTTGTATTGAGTTTGTGCTTGAAATTAAATAAATTCTGCAAACTGTTAATAAATATTTCAATCAATCAATCAATAGTACCCTTAGCTTTAGCTACGTTTATAAACAAAAAAGTTAATATAAGCTTAAAGGGACACTTAACCCTTTTTGCAAAAAAATATATGTTAATGACGTTTAGAAGCTTTAGAACACTTTCCTGGGGGTCTTTTATTATGCGTGTTTTAGATTGTAGCAGTGAGCCCAGTGTCTCTGATGTCATCAACACTGGGCTCACTTCCTTCCTGGACTGCAATTCCCATAATACTTTGGTGCATTGCTCCTCCTTGTGAATAGGGGAGGGCTGTCTTACTGAGACAACATGTAGTCCAGGAAGTAAGTGAGCCCAGTGTCGATGACATCAGAGACACTGGGCTCACTGCTACAATCTAAAATATCTAAAACCACATTTTACACAAATAAAAACCCCCAGGAAAGTGTTCTAAAGCTTCTAAACGTCATTAACATATATTTCTTTGCAAAAAGGGTGAAGTTTTAAGATTTACTTGATTGATGATTAATGTTGGTAATAAACTTGAATTCTATCATCCAGCAAGTTTTTATTCATTTTTAATCATCTATTACGCACGCACGCACATTTTGAGATAAATAATTGTACAATAGCATGATAGATGTAGAGCACGCATGGGGAATTAAATGGATCAGAAGGAATTATGTGAACGGTGCAGGGGAGTGACTCAGAGCAGAGGATGAGGTGAGTTTGCAGCAGATGATAAAGGAACACACACACACACACACACAGTCGATAGTCGAACCTCAGATTCAGGACGAGCAATGTGGATTCCGTCCTGGCCGTGGAACAACTGACCAGATCTATACTCTTGCAGGGATCCTGGAGAAGGCCTGGGAGTATGCATGTCCAGCACGTCCCACTGGGAAGAGACCCCGGGGCAGACCAAGGTGCAGTTGGAGGAAACACATCGACTCACTGGCCTTGGAACGTCTCGGGATCCCCCAGGAGGAAGTCACTAATGTTGCTCTGGAGAGGGAAGTCTGGAGCTCTCTGGTGGAGCTGTTGCCACCGCAACCTGACTACGGATAAGCGGTTGAAGATGGATGGATGGATTTTTGATAAAATGTGTGAATCATTTGCAAATGTTTATTAATACTATTGATATTCAGTGTAATGCACCAATCTCACAGAGATCCATGTTCATGCAAACATACCTCGTAAAACCATTCTGATAGACTGCTGAGGAGGCATAAGGATCACGCACCTTTGTCCCCAAGTATTATGCGAGTGGGGAGCAATGTAAGTCAGGAACAATACCGATTGTATGTACCCCCCTGTACTGTACCCCGTTACAACAGTACTAATAAACAGATATTAAAATCAATGGGTTGTTATGTTAATAAACGGACGCCGGCCTACTCGGGGACGATGAAAGTTTGGAATTCATGCCCTGCCCGTTGATGCGGGGGCAGCAGTGGCTCAGGGGTAGAGTTGCCGGAAGAGCAGCGGGATGGGAACGGTGAGGTTCCCAGTTTGGTCCTGGGCAGACAGATACAGACACTTGTGGATTGTCCGAAACACTCTGAACACCCCCGACTCATCGGCGACACACAGACAGAGTTTGAAGATATCAATCTTCATTGATGGTCGGTGCCCGAGTTATATCCGGGACAGAAAGACATGCACACGCACGCACACACACACCAGGCTGTCCACCAGGCTCCATGGAGCTGGCCTGTTCTGACGTCACAACACTACATATTTGGGCATGCCTGACACAAAACTCCATATAGGAATAAAGGCACACAGAGAGACAGATCCATCTCAGAGTTGCCCCCTCCCTCCTGTCCAAAACCTCACTCAAAAGCCCCCTCTTCAAGATAGCCTTCCCCAGCTTTCTTTGTTTTGTTTTCTTGAATAAAGTTGTTTATATAAAGCGCTTTGGGTATTCAGAAAAGCGCTATATAAATTTGAGCTATTATTATTATTATTAAAAGAGGAAATTCTGCCTAAAAATCTTGTTCTTTGATTTACTTTTTTTGCCATGCTTTCACCGGTCAGTTTGTTGTCAAGATGACCCCAGTTTAAGTGTCCCTCTTACTCAGGGACACTTCCTACACATTTCCAGGGCTGGGAATCAAACCTGGGACCTTCTATTTCCCAGGCGGCCTTTCTACCTATTCAGCTATGTTTGCTGTGTCTAAGTGTGGTGCAGGAGGGAGTGATAGGACAGGAGGGAGGGAGTGACAAACGGACCGGCGACACAGCCATCCTTAGAGCCATTCTTAGAGCCCTGCCAATATTCTTGGTTCTCTGTATTCTTACTTCAAAAAAGAGGGGTCCATGAATACAGTATGAACGAGAAGTTTTGATTTGGATTTTTTATTGCACAGCTATAAATGGTATCCTTGAAACAATACAATACCTCATCCTGTAAGGGTGACCTATTAACACAAAACACCGGCCGTGGGGAAAGTGGGTGCATATTTTTGCCGTAACGCCTGTGCTCTCGCTCTCTCTCTCTCACTCAGACTGCCTGTCTATTTTTCTACATTGTTCATTTTTCTTTCACTGCCCTGGAAGTGGTTCCTACTCTCTTGAGACGCTAATGTACAGGACCAGAATACCAATAAGACAAATGGCCTGACCTGTAAGCAAATTAATTGCTTACAGGTCAATAAATATCTCTCTCTCTCTCTCTCTAGTATATACTGTACATGAGTATATATATATACACGCACACACACACATACACGGACGCACACACGCACGTGTGTGCGACTGTGCATACGTTCACTTATATGCTATAGCTATAGCCTAACAAAATACCAGTAAGACGCCCTGAGGGCGAGAAGCGGCGAGGTCCACCTGGGTGACGGCAGACTGCTGGGCGAGCACTGGCGCTTTGGCATGGGGGGTCAGATCAACATATGGAATTAATTCTGTACTGGTCATATATGGAGCGTGTCTTGAGTGTACAGGGTTTGATGTGGTCAGATCAACATATGGAATGTCAGAACAGGTAAGCTCCATATATGGAGATCTATGGGTGGCAGCGGGGGCAGTGTCTTGCATAGGGAGGGTTTGATGGCCTTAATTTTCAGGTCTGTTGAGAACTCTAGTTTTTGCCAGCTGTGGCTGCACTAATAATTTTGGGGCGGGCCCGTCTAGAGTTTGAATGGACAGGTAGGCCTATCAGTCAAAAGGGAGACATCAAAGAGGAAGGATGGATGGGAAATGATCAACATATGGAATGTCAGAACAGGTCAGCTCCAAATGACTGGCTCCTTATGCAGATCTAGGTGATGATCCAGTCTTCTCCATGTATGGCTATCCAGGGTTTGATGAGGTGATCTTCATTATATAGACGGCCATATATGGAGCGTGTCACGAGGCGTGACAGACTGCCGACCATATATAGTGGCGTGATGTGTCACGAGGCGTGACGGACTGACGGGCCGGCCATATATGGTGGCGTGACGGATGGACTGACTGACAGGTTTTGGTTTTCATAGTAATCAACCAACCAGCTCCTCCTTATTTCCAAGACAAATAAAGAAATCTGCAGTACAACAGTCACAGACCGTGATAGTATGAACACAGGCTCTGGTAGTGATCTCTTGCAGGGATGCTAGTGTGCATTCAGAATACCAATAACAATGTGAAGGCAGGAAAATCCTATACATTTCTAACAGGTCAGTAAACCAAACAAAATGTATTATATTTATACTTGAATTATACTAGTCATCTTTTGGTATAAATATAGGCCTACTGTATATAAAAAAAATCACAACCGCCGTGTGAACTGAGGGGCGCTCTTATCTTGACAAATTCTCCATTCGTTGTCAATGGGAATTTAATCTTTGTAGTATGAAAATAGCAGTATTGCTTGTCCACATGAAATCACAAAATTCTCCATTCATTGTCAATGGGAATTTAATGTTTGTGTTAAACGATGGTCCACATTAATAGCTGCTGAATATAGGAGGGGCATGAAGCGCCCCTCAAAAATTAAAAAGTATACAATTTCCTCCTAGCTGTTACTTTTTACCTGTTACACTCCCTTACAACTGAGTGCGTGTGTGTGTGTGTGTGTGTGTGTGTGTGTGTGACAGAGATATTTTTTTAAATAGAGAATGCCATATTAAATACATTAGGTAGCCTATACCAGTGGTTGGTTCGTAGCCAGGGGGTCTGTGAAATAATATATATATATATATTTAAAAAAAATGCCAGTGAATTATGGTATGTGTGATATGTGAGTTAACCATAATCACAGTACACCTTAATCATATCCCATCATTCAAGGGCATTTGGATAGAAATGAAGTGCTGCAGAGGCTGAGTGTCGCACTGTCAATTTGTGTCAAATAGGTCTACATAATATGTGCCTATGGCCTATTCTAAGATAGCATCTTAAATAAATGTTGTGAAAATGTGTTGTGACTTTGATTGAAAAGTTTTAATACAAATAGTTCCAATGGAACCTTTTTTTTTTTCCCTTCCCAAAAAAAGTTTGGGAAGGGAAACCCTGGCCTATGGTGGCAGGGTCTTCCTTTCTTTATGCTATTGCTATACCAACTCCTTATTCTCAGACAGTTGAAGCAAAATTCACTATAGCCTACATTGGTAAGAACAGTACTGTATGAACACTTCTTGAACAGACACATGTGATTCGTAGGTCCAAAATGCATTCATATTTGGGTGGGTGACGTGACATGGTGTCCCTGGCTGTCCTCAGTGTCACTCATGTATAAATAAAAAATATATTTGTCAAAAACCTTCTGAATATTGTGCAGGACATTATGCTTCATGTGAACATACTCAAGATTAAAACATTTCATTCCTCATTTCTTCAGAATTTTCAACCAAACACAGCAGAAATCATATGGTGCGACTGTCCCGGCCTTGTTTCTCAAAGTATGAACTTAAGTAAAACTAAGGAACAAAATGCTAAAATTATTTTAAAAATTCCATAAATAGCCTAATCTTTTCAAAGTCCAAGCATAATGTTTTCAGTCATTTCAGATCAAAAAGATTTTGTTCCCCAAACCAAAATCATATTGTGTGACACCATTTTGGGACATTTCAACAGGCAATTGTTTGGACACCCATTGGGATAGAGGTACTACTTCAGTAAGGCTGTTCAGCACTTGCATTACAATAGCATGACAGGTGTCTGTGGTGAATTATCATTTTATCATTTTCATGAAATACGATCTTGTTGGAACGCTGACCAATGCGACTCTTCCAAGTGTCTGTTGGTGTGACACCTTTTTCATTAAAAAAGCTAAAGGTATTAGATTTTTTGGTCATAATTACATGTAAATCTATGTTGCTTTGTTATAGCTAGCATGTTGTTAGCATGCTAATGTATAGCTAGTAGCCTCAAGGTTATGTTAAGTGCAGAAAACGTAATATGGTGTGACACTTTTTTCCTGTCACGCCATATGACTTTTTTGTCACACCATATGATACAAACTGTATTTTCCTACAAATATAACAATAAATAACAAAGTCCCATGCTTCTTTTGTCCATTTAAACATTTGTTTTAAACATTTTCACCTAAAATCTGCAACTATCCACAATAAATTGTGTTTAATTTCGTTTTATTCAGTCATTGCCATGTTATTCAATGTTAAAGCAATTTTCCTGTTGCTGTTTTTCCTGAGTAATTGTTAAATCAATCTGTAAAGTTCAGTACTCACTAATAAGTAGGTTAAAACACAGTTTGCTTTGAAAAATGAAGATATGATCATACGGTGTGACACTAAATCATTTGGTGTGACGTTCCAAATAGTGAAAAAAATCATACCTTTATTAATGATGAAACCATTAATGTTCATGGATTACATAGCAAATAGTCTAAGGAAGAGTCACAAATATTTGTGTAATTTTAGAGAAAGTTTTGTCACAATAAAGAAATACAAAATATATATTGAAAGACCGATAACATGGGCCTCACATTGAGTGTTGATTACGGAAATAATATACAGATTTAATACATTTTCACAAAACTATAGTGGATCACAGGTTAGTTATGATAAAGGACTTTGATAAAGTGAGCAACTTAAGAAAGGTGTACTCCATTTTCATTTTATAAACAATTATTGTCATGTCACACCATATGACGATTTTAGGCACAGGTACAACAAAATGCTGAATAAATTCTGATTCCAATAAAATATCTAAAAACAAAATATTTTTCCATAAAGATGAGAGTGAGTAGAACAAAAGTAAATCATTTTTATTCCTGTTATTTAAAGGTTTAAAAAAAACACTTTTTTTTGGGTGTCACGTCACTGACCCATTTGCACTCACATTAAAGCCCTCAACTTGTGTTGGTATTCCAACTGAAGTGAATGAATGGATGAAGGAGTACACACTGCTGGCAATGCAGGTAAATGGTAGTACCAATACAGTACAGTAGTACAGACCAAAGGAAATTAATGCATAGCAATGTAGCATATAGCAACCAATTAACTGCACCTGACAACTAGCTAATTTGCGCACAATGCGCAGCGCCATGCTAGTGATCATAATTAGAGATTGACTAAATCATGATGCCAGTTACTGGAGGCAGAACTGTCAACAAAATAATACCGAGGCACTGAAAAGCGTCATTTCTTACCTGTCATAACTCCATCTACTGTAAGACAAGCTCCTGTTGCTGCTGACTCCATCCATGACTCGACTCGACTTCTTCGGTGAGCGAAATCAAATGACACTAATTAAGTGTAGTAGAAATAGACCCCTCTTTGAATAAGAGTAGAGGGTATGTGGTTTAACATCGTGTTATTGCGGGCTAAACCATTATCGAGTGGACCGACAGGGTGAACTGAGACCTACGACAGGAGTCAGGACACGATAATGCAGATTTGAGTGTTAATCTTAGTCTGCATTCACAAAATAGTATACAATACACATGACGTAATAACATAGGCTACACGTAACATAAACGTTGTAATTAGGCTACAATTAAGAATCAGCTTTGTTCACCTATAGCGATGATGGTTGATCTGACTATCGATTGCCAAACGTTTTATTTATTTTTTGCTGTAGGCTATAGTATAGACCAATATGCAAAAGGCGACGGGGATGAGGTACAACAGGTTGGCTCTCGGTGTAGACCTAGTTCCTAATCGTATGCCAGTTTACTACTATAGTTACTTCCCCGTCATGGGTCTGCCAAATTATTCTCAGAGAGAGAGAGAGCGCGAGCGAGCGAGCTACGCTTGTGTGTGTGTGTGTGTGTGTGTGTGTGTGTGTGTGCGCGCGCGCGTTTTATGTTTGTGTTTATTTATTTTATTTATGTTTTTATTTATTATTTATACTTGTACTTGCATGTTGTTGCAGTTACCACTCTTAATAATGCAACCTTAATTGCTTGGGCAAAGTAAGTAGCCTACCCCTAAACTCGGTCCAGGGTACAAAATAGCTTAATTAACTGCCTTTTTCATCTGTATTTGCTCCAGTCGGACTCGAGTCTCGGAAAGAGGTGCACAGTGGCAGAGCAAGTTAGGCGGAGTTGAGGAGGATGGAGGGAGGTCGCAAGAGTGTGAGCTGAGGCTGCATGACACCAATAACTGGACATTATGATGATGCTAGAAGACAAAAAAGAGTGCACATTTTCATATTGAAATAGCTCATTTTTCCATCCAGTCGCCTATTATAAAATGCTTTCTCAAAATAACTTGGCTTTACTCACTTGTGCGGCTTGCAATTCTCCCTCAATGGAATGAAGTTGTCCCAAAGGAATTTAGTGTTTGGACTGGAGCCCAGTGAGTAGGTGCGTCTTTCAACATAAAAAGGAGCACTCTAATCCATTCAGAATATTTTCAATACTGAGTACAACCAGACCATTTGAAGAAGCATATATCTCCATGTCGAAAAAGAAAAATAGAAATACATAAATATAGCTGCAAGCAGCGATAAGGCAGGACCAAGAAAGAAGGCAATAAGAACAATATGCACAATAAGCCATAGAAACATGGAAGACTGATCTTGAGAAAAAGAAGACTGTAATTGTGACAGGGTCGGTTTACATTGTGGGGGGCGTTGTTCTTGAAGAGTCATACGCTGAGTTGGCGGTGCCCGAATTTGAACACATGACCTTGTGGTGACAGTTCTACCTGCTGAGCTTTCTGGACACAACCAGTTGTTTTATTAACAGCAAAATCATTCAGTGTTTTTGATGACAATTATGTGTGTCCTTGTTTTGGGCACTATCCATTATTACAGTGTGTTCGCAGTTCATGTTTTCATGTACAAACTTCTTTTCAACTGGGATTTCAGATAATGGTCCATAGATTGTGTGTAGAACGTTTCACACAAATCTCTCAAAGATCCAGGCAGAAAATCAGGTAGAAGCATTTTTCAAACTGCTCAAAATGGCGGAAATATCTGAGGGCGGACCTTACTGGTCAAAGTGACAGATGTGTTCCCCATGAGTCAAGGAACATGTGCCAACAAGTGCCATGACATTTGGCCAAACGAGGCATGAGTTATGCCTGTTCAAAGGTTTAATTTTCATAAACCTACCGGGCGGTAGGCCCTTTGGCTTTGGCCAATTAGAGTAAGACTGGTTTCAGTGCTATTATATGTACTACGATTTATTTTGTCCGCATAGGTCCAAAGTTCACGTGTAGAAGATTTCATGCATTTTGATCAAAGATCCTGGGTGGAGATAGATTTGAACTGTTTTCACAAAAGTTGTTCGGCATGAGAAGACACATGTGTGTATCGAAGTTTCATTGCCTGTTTCAATGTCTGTTTGTACATACAATAACTTTGGGGCATACAGTGCTTCATAATACAAAAACAGTGGTAGTGCACAGTAAAATGGTCTCACACATTTTGATGTTTTAGATTGTAACTTTAGAAAGGACTTCTAGGGCAAATATATTTTAAGGGACACATTTGCTTTACAGCTTGGTCTGTCTATTGATAAGTTCAGTATTGAGAATGACATTTAATTAAGCTAATTTTCTATACATTTTGTATAAGGTTTTGTGACTCAGGACTCACGCAGGAAAAAATACGTTATTGTAGTCATATACAAAATATGACATTAATGGTTCAAGATAAATATATCTCTCATATTTAATTTATCATCCACCTTGAATCTATTTTAAACAGGAGTCAACAACACATTTGCATTTGAAACAAAAGTAAAAACATCTTTTGGCTCAATCACATATTTTATTATAGCACCAGAAGCTATACATGGGGGCAAGTGCCATTGACATGGAAATACACCAAACAAAACTGTATGATTTTGATGTAGACTGGAATCTGAAAAAACATGGGTGCACTTCTTTCAACCCTCATTCATCTGAATAGGTTTTGGTGAACTAAACCTTTCTTGTCCAGAGTAGAGCTCACCAACCATGTCCATCTGATGAATATTTTACACCAACTCTGTTCCTGAACATCTGAGGGTCAATAATTTCTAGGACTACGCAACTACACAGTAAAATCTGTGTTCATTATCACACCAGATATTACAGCGTATAAGGAAAACATTCTTGGTCACATTTAAGTAAATAATCCAATTTAGCTAATTTTGGCCAACAATCATCTTCAGTTAAAAACAATCAGGAGAATTAAATACTCCTCTTTACATAGTGTATACACACATCTGTTCTGTGCTGTGAAAGCATATTCACTTATAAACATATAAAAATACTTGTCAACTAGTTTGATAAGAAAATAATGTATAAAAGTAGTAGAAACATTTAATCAAGTCCGTTACTTCCATCATCTGATTTTCTTTTTTGTGGTGTATATTACAAGGTGATAAACAAACACGATTGCAGTTCTTCATTTTTATGGCGAAACAGAAATAGACGTGGAAAGGAATGGTCAGAGCAGTATCCAGGCGGATCCATGGCGATTAGAACTTGACAGGTCAGACGAGTTCATGTCCCATGATGATAGACTGGTTGTGTAAAGGCGTGCACGCCGTGCATCTCAAAGTGTCTGCTTGTCATGGCTTCCCATACGGTAGAAAGGCATAGGCATAGGGAAATCAACCAAATCAAATGTTTCAAGGGATTTCCAAAAAAAAGGGGGAAAAAAAGAAAGATTGCCAGTCATATTATTGGAATGATATGTTGCTCAATATTAAAGACCTAATAGCCAATAGACATAAAATATACATTTTATGGGAATGATGTGAAATTATCATTCTGAATAAATGTTCATATTAAACAAGTTATATTGTACTGATTTTCATTTAACAGAGGCCTACAGTGTTCAATTGTGGATGACTAAAGACTAAATTATATGCTTCAAATGATTTCTCCTGTACTGCATGTCAAGGTTTCCAAAAAAGCAAATGTATTTAATTGGGATTGAACTGTGACTGACAGGAAAGAGACAGAATGGATTCAGAAGAAAATAAAGACTTCCTACATTCAGGAGAAATGGCATATGATTTATAATCTACAATCTGTAAGACTTAAATACATTAGACAGTCCATATTTGGCCATTGAGATGAAAGCAGAATCCACAGAAAGGTTTCGAGTCCACTGTCATAACTTTAAGGGCAATCTAGATGTTACTATATTATATACATCCTTATATATTTATTTTTCATATATGTAAAACCAAACTCAAATCTCACACACTGTACTGTGGTGATTTAATAAGTCATTAGAAATACACTTTGAAAATCACAACAAATATCACATATGTACAGTAGCAGATTAGCACATGGGAGTAAAAATGAATATGGCACAACATACACAAAGCTTAAGATAATCTCTGTTCAGGTGAGACGGGAAACAAGAACAAACTCATTAACATTCTGCCTATATGTTTCTCATTCAATCTCGGCAAAAAAGTACAAATGTCACTACAAGGCAAGAGAAGTCCTTCAGAATATAAAAACAATTATTTTGTTAAGCGGATTTAGAAGGCAATATTTAGTGTTGGGGGACTCTCGTGTGTATCAGATTATTGTTGAAGGTAGAGTGGTGTTAACATTTGGCATTGTCAGTTGTCCTGGGAACAGCGGCTTCTGATCAGAGCATGTCAGAAAAAGCTGTCTGAAGTCATGCACGTGGAAAAAAGGCAGCGGTCAGTCATCCACATAGGATGTCATGTCAGGCAGAGGTTTGGGGTGAAGTGGCTGCATGAGTTACAGTGATAAGGCCCACTCAGACGATCACACAGTGGCAGCCACTCTTGTCTTTTTCTTTTCTTGTAGGTTCCGGCGAGGGTGGGCATTCCTGTTCCTGGAATTTCCTGGGAGATGGGGAGATGGGGGGGGGAGTCAAGGAACAAAATCATTGTTTCTGATGTAATCATTCAAGATTTATTTTTATTTTTATGCATATAGATGTGTATGTATTAAATCTGGACAAGAGTAAAATCTATATTGCTGTTGAGCAGAAATCAACATGCATCTCCATATTCTCTTTATGTTTTCAGCGAAATAATGCCCTCATACTTTAAGTACGTCAACATTCCATAACAATGGAGTGTAGAAAAGAGGTGAAGAAACGGGTGCAAGCAGATTGGAACGAGTGGAGAAAGGTGTCAGGTGTGATAGGAAAGTATCAGCAATAATGAAAGGGAAGGTGTACAAGTTGGTGGTGAGACCAGCTATCTAGTATGGTTTAGACTCTAAACCATACTAGATAGCTGGTCTCGACTGTCTCTAAACTTTAGAGACAGTCGCACTGAGGAAAAGACAGGAAGCAGAGACAAAAATGTTGAGGTTCTCTCTGGGAGTAATAAGGATGGAATGAGTACATCAGAAGGACAGTGCATGTTAGATGTTTTGGAGATAAAGCCAGAGAGGTGAGAGTGAGATGGTTTGTACATGTACAGAGGTTAGAACTGCCAGGCAGGAGGCCTAGAGGAAGACCAGAGAGGAGATTTATGGATTTAGTGAAAGAGGACATGAAGTTAGTTGGTTTGAAAGAAGAGGAGGCCAGGGTAAGATGAGGCAGATGATTCGCTGTGGCGACCCCTGAAGGAAACAGCCGAAAGTGTAAAGAAGATACTAATATCACAAAAGTTTTAAAAAAAAGAGAGAAGAAAAAGCCAATCTACAAGCTCACAATGTGAGAAAAAATGTATATTTAAATGACCACTTCACCACATTTCTACCTATTGTCATATAATTGGTCCTCACTAATGTAGTGAGGAAAATACCACCAATTTGGGCAGTTCAGAAACCTGTCCACCAGTGACATGATTTTTTTAAACATAAATGTAATGTAATGCAACGTTTCTACTTTCTATTAGCTTGGATTCCCCATCGATGATATGTCACTGGTGGATGGGTTTTTGTCAACTGCGCACAGCCTGCCTATGAGACACAAAAAGTTGTCCTGGTCAAAAATGAAATGAGGACCAATAAGAAGATGGGTGGAAAAGTGGTTATTTTTCCATTCCTGAAAAGTTACAGTTTTGGACATGCAAAGTTTCCACCCCACAGCGACGATATGTAGGCTAAGTAGGCCTTGAGGTTGATGAATTATAATAATGATAATATGATATGATAAGTACGGTATACTTCCTGGGATGAAGGAACCTACCTGATGACTCTAACCAGCTCGTGGAAAGCTTGGTCTACATTCATACGGATTTTGGCTGACGCCTCCATGTATGTGACCTTCAGCTGTCTGGCCAACTGTTGGCCTTCCTCCTGGGTTACCTGAGAAGGGGAGGCATACATACATACATCAGTGTTTGGGGTGTGTGAGCTTGTCGCCGTTGTCGGGCAGAAACCTCTCATCTCCATATTTTAACCATTTGTGTTATTTCTTTCTTCTGTAAATTAACGCCCTACTTGATCATACTACAGTGTCACACAAAAGCATCAAAAGTAGCTGATCTACAAGCTCAAAATGCAGTGCGAAGCAACACGTTTCAAGCTTGTAGATATGCTACTTTTACCGTTTATTTTTTATCCTGATGACAGTTTTGGACATGAGGTTTCCACCCGACAGAGACGTTTTGAACACAACCAAAAGTATGCTCAGTATAATAGTGATGCTCCAGAACAGATCACTAACAATTTTGAAGCACTGGTGTCCTCTGTTGGCGGGGCTGAGAAATGCACCATGAACTCTACAGCAGCACATTATCTTGCTCTAATAGGACTCAAATCAACGATGTTGAACCGTATGATATGGAGAATACTTTTGGGCCTTTTCCACTGTTGTACTAAACCGTGTAAGCCTAATCATAATCATGTTCTACTGTAAAGGGTCCCATCACTTGCGGAACAAAATTCCCTTGACTGTAGTGCCTAGAACTACCTTATATTTGTTGCTGCAGGCCCCAAGCAGTACTGGACATTGCAGTATTTACAGGTGCCAAGCAGTACTGGATACTGTTATTGTACTGTTATGTATTGTGATTATGATTGGTTAAAAAAAAACTAACACTAAAACGAAAGAAGTGGCCTGCTCACTCCACATGCATTGAAGGAAGCATGAGCTCAGTTCGGGATTCTCCCCAGGTTGGCAGAGGGAGAGTAGGGCCAAGATTACAGCTTAGGCAATTGGCACTGGGTGAAAAAATGGGTTACAAAATTGTGGGCAAGAAATGTGTTGTCAATGCTGCCATCTACAAGTCAATTCTATTTATAAAGCACATTTTAAAACAACCAAAAGGGCAAGGCTGACCAAAGTGTTGCACAGCATATAAAACAAAACACACATATTCAATCAAGACCCTTCTGCAACCTAAAAGAAACTGGTGACTTGTTTCAGTGACATAACATGTGGAGAAAGGTATTACAATAATTTAATCTATATATCACAGCCACGGGCACGTTATCTTGTAGTGTAGTGTGCAGGGGTCTAGGATTCAAATCTGTCTCGTCTCTATGGAGCCTTCAAACAGTAGGGGCATTATTGTCATTAACAACTTAAAACAAAATATCTCAAAGTGGGGTCCGGAGACCCCCATGGGTCCTTGGGCAAAATGTGTTACTATAGCGTCGCAATCATTTGAACTATCATCACAGCGATCCTGCATGTTTACACTCGATAACAATTGAAGTATTAGACCCTTCCTCATCCAGGAGTCAGCCCAGATCCTTATCCAGGCATCAGTCATATCAAAACTTGAATCTCTCCTTACTGGCCTCCCGGCATGTGCACTTAAGCCTCTCGAATATTGATCCAGAATGCCACAGCACCTTGGTCTTCAAGTAGCCAAAATGTTCACGTCTCTCCCCTTCTCCGCTCCCTCCATTGGCTCCCGGTTACTGCCTGCGGCAGAGGCCCCTTTTCCAACAAAAGAACTTTGGTTCTAGAACTGGTTCCGTTCTAGATTCTTGGAACCATGGTGCTTACACGGAACCAGTGGCCATCTTTTGGTTGCAGTTTCGAACCAACTTTTAGGATTCTGAACCAATTCATTGTCAGTGGGAAGTGGGAACACTCTGAACTGGTTCAACATTAGCTGGGTGAAAAAGAACCAAACTGGTTCAAACCCGGTGGAAAAGAGGTCAGAGTACAAAAAGCAAGTGTCCTAGCGCGACAACCTTGCAGGCGTACTGTATGCAAACTACTTTAACCATATTTTATACTTTAAAAAAATTGCAGATATACAAGCTCATCACATTGTGCCTTGTACACACACATTTGATGAATGCCACTGATCAGTCAGTCATATGCCTGCAAGGCAGCAGTCCACCATGAGGGGGTGATGTGGATTCACACCAGGTTGTGAACTGCAGCTGCATACCATAGCCTTAACAGATGATGCACTGAACACTCAAAGCACTCACGTGTAAAAAATGCCCCATCAAACATTTTCTCCCAGTGTGGAGGAAGAATGATTAGGATTTGTATTGTGGCCTTGAAATCCTTGGTTTCTGTTGTGTTTAAACAATAATAGCAATTCAAAACAGCACGGGAGGTGCGCTCATGCACGCGCACCTGCAGCCTATAAAGTATAATTTATGCTTCGTCCTGCGATGGTGTCGCGCACGCAGACCTCTATGCTCACAACAGTTGCATCTTCACACAAAAAAATAATACAAAAAATACAAAAAAGCAGTTTCAAAACGCGTAGAAAAGCTTGTAGATCAGCTATTTTCACTATTAAAGTGTCCAAAACGTGCTACTTTTCAGGATTCAAATTAAAAAGTAGCAGATCTACAACGCTGCATGCCGTTTCGAGCTTGTGGACTTTTGATCACTTAATTTAAGAAAACACAAAAGTTAAGAGGTTTCTGCCTGACAACAACGATAGATAACAGCAGATCTACAAGCTAGCGTTGTGAGTTTATAGCTTGGGCTTTATCCACCACTGCTTGATCTTTGGACAGACATACAGTACAAACTTACTTGTCTCTGCTGCTCAAGATCTGCTTTGTTCCCTACGAGGATCATGGGGAATTCATCTCGATCCTTGACTCGGAGAATTTGTCTTTGGAATTTGTAGATTTCCTCAAAGCTGTGGAACACAACATTCAATAAAATAATTTGGCTAATGCACTTTACACAAAGGGATGACACTGTGTTTATACGCACACTGAATATGCATACATGTGCGCGGCACGGCGCACACACACACACACACACACACACACACACACCCCCCCCCCCCCCCCCCCCCGAGTGCATTCTCCGGCAATGTGCATCTATGCAGAGATTAAATTGGTGCCTCTGAACTTCAGGATCTCAGTCAAACTTCCTAGGAATGTAAGCTCTTCACCACATAACCCCCCCCACACACACTCTATGCTTCTGTGAATCAAGCTAAGAGGGTTAAACAAGAGAGCAAAGAGGGAGAAGCCAGACATCTTCCATGGTGCTCCGTGCAGCATTGCAGAAACACTTGTCTGAGAACTCTGACACTTCCCCTTGCCCTACAGGCTGTCTCTCTAATTCAGTGTTTCTCAAAGTGGGGCTTCTGTGGTCCTTGAGGGGGTTCCAGGGGGTCCTCTGCTCAATGTGGGGTCCCCTGGGGTACTTGAGGGGGTTCCAGGGGGTCCTCAGCTCAATGTGGGGCCCCCTGGGGTCCTTTATGGAGTTCCAGGGGGTCCTCAGCAAAATGAGGAACAGAGGGTTAGTCCAAAAAGAGAATGTATAAGAATTACTATTTCGCTCATAGGTTTCACTCTCTGTACCGTTATCGCCCCACCTAGTGTTTGCAGTCAGTTTGCAGAATTCTGTTATAAATCGAATCTGACAAACCTTTTCTCACAGAAATCTTTTCTAATGTCTGCACTCTGCGGCCTAGCTAGTACATATGTACGTACGTACATACGTACCAATCCTGCATGGAAATGTTTGAGAACCGCTGCACTGTGTCACAAACTTCATGTGCACCACCGGAACCAAACAGCACGCAGACAGCACATAAAAGTGTCACCCGGGAGAAAAAGAAGCACAAAGTCAAACCACAAAGCCCAGGACGGCATTCCAGCCAGTGTCCCACAGACAGCTCAGCTCAGCTCAGTGAGCACACAGTCAATCTGGAAAGACTTGACTAATAGAAATGGAGGAAGGAAAGACTGTTTACTACATAAACACAAGGAGGGGGCTGTAGACTACGGGTGGGGGACTACAGCTCACTGCACTGCTGAGCGCACAGCACATACACACTACATATCAGTACAATATTACACAGAACATAAATAATCACACCCTCTATTAACTGTTTTTTATGTATTACATCGCGACGCATTGTGAGATTCAGGATCTGTGATTTTTTTTAAACATTTTTATTATTGTAATTATTTGTTAAAATGTTTATTCACCTATAATGACATGCCCAAAATATGGATTACTGTGGTTAAGGCTTGGGGACCTATCTTGCCCGTTGCCCTCAGCAATGTCACAACTCAATGGGGAAGACCTGTTCAGTTGAAACGTGTCCGTTGTTCTGTCTGTGGACTGGAGTAAGTAAGTAAGTAGCCTTGTCGAGCCATGAGGCCTATAGGGCAGGAGCCTATCTCCTGTTTCTGTAGCGTGAGGCAGCTTGATGTACAAGTACACCCCTCTGGACATGACACTAGTATGTCGCAGGGATTTACCCCCAATCCAACCCTTGATGCTGAGTGTCAAGCAGAGAGGCAACAGGTCCCATTTTTACAGTCTTTGGTATGATCCGGCCAGGGATTGAACCCCGACCTCCCAGTCTCAGGGCGGACACTCTAACCACAAGGCCACTGAGCTGTGGACAGGATAAGATAAACAAGCCGAAAGTTGCTTATAATAAACAGACTTGGCAACACTGGTGGCCGCCTCAGGGTACAACAACTACTATTTTTGGACATACATATGAGGTTTCCACCTGACAGAGACGATATTTGAAGTAAATACACCCGGATGTATGGTTTGAACCAGTGTTTCTAAAATGGGGATAAGAGCGCCTCAGGGGGTACTTTCTCACTTTCTCTCTTATCAGGTCTTAATAACAGTGGGAAAAAAGGCCAGATGGAGAAAGTGTCACTCACCTTCCTCTGTCAGTGACTGAGAAGACAAGCAGGAAGCCCTCCCCTGTCCTCATGTATTGTTCTCTCATGGCTCCAAACTCTTCCTGTCCAGCCGTGTCCAGTACTACACACACACACACACACACACACACACACACACACACACACACACACTTACTTACTTACTTACTTACTTATACTAAGTTAACATGTACCGATTATGTCTTTTTACAATATCATCACGTTCCTATATGCACTTAAACTCAACTTAAACTTTCACAAGTGAAAAGTGTGAGTGAAATTATTCTTTGTATAAGAAGGCAACGTTTCGCATTTTCAAGAAAAACGACATGGGTAGACAATAGAGAAAGAAACAAGGGAAACAAAGTAAAATTACAAGAAGACACATTGTCAAGAGTATGCTT
Source organism: Protomyctophum parallelum (assembly GCF_964188405.1). NCBI lineage: Eukaryota > Metazoa > Chordata > Actinopteri > Myctophiformes > Myctophidae > Protomyctophum > Protomyctophum parallelum. Next base: position 37,964,850 of record NC_139699.1, read on the forward strand.
CTTGTGCAGTAGAAAACATTTTGCAGCAGATATAGAACTCAGTCAGTATAGAAAGAAGCATGCATTTATATAGTTTTTGTGGAACAGTGGTTCTCAACCATTTCAGCGCACACACACACACACACACACACTTTTTGGGGTTGGCCTCTCCTTCTGCACCATAGTCCTTGCGCGTTGGCGTTCACTTCCCTGTTTATCATAATAGCAAGGTAAGCAAGCAAAAATATTTCTCCCAGTTTTTGAGTGGTGCAACCACTCCTACAACCAGCTTGCAATGTCCTCGTACTTGTTTGTGTGTCTGTGTGTGTGTCTGTCTCGTACTTGTTTGTGTGTCTGTGTGAGCATGAGTATGTGACTTAATAATAGCAGTAGGGGGCGCCAGAAACAGTGAGAGGGGTAGTGACTCTAATGAGAGAGAGTGAGAGAGAGAGAGAGAGAGAGAGAGAGAGGGGGGGGGGGAATTGCACCACTCAGTTCACACGTGTGTGATTTTTGTTTTACAGAGTAAAAGCGGACATATCTGCGCGACACCCTGAGCTGTTATTTTGAAAGAAATCCCGGCGCTTATTGCGTTAAGCAAATCATCTGGGGACACCCCTGCCAAAATCACACGGGGGTCCCGACTCCCGACCCCCAGTTCGGGAACCACTGTTGTAGAACACGAACACACACACACACACACACACACACACACACAGGTGAACTTACTGTCGAGCCTGGCTGCCCTCTCATCGATCACACACTGCTTGGTGTACGAGTCTTCAATCGTGGGATCGTAGTCGGTGACAAAGTACGACTGTAGGTGACAAAAACAAATGCACAACGTGACATAAAGAGACAACTAACTGTGACATAGATTAACACTTAACCGGAGTCTCACAGGGGTCTACCAAATCTCATTGCTGAAAAAAAAAAAGCTGATCCACAGGCCACAACAAGCTTGTAGGTTTGGCTATTTTCTAAACATGCTTAGGGTTAATATAGCCTACTATAATATTATATCAACCACTTCCTACGTATTTGCAGATAATGCACAGGGCCTTATTACTCCCTTCTAGCTCACAATAGACTGAGGAAAAACAGATAAATATGCTCCAACAATTATTTTGCATGCTGTCACTGACTTACATTCACATACCAAACACATGCTAAAGAGACAGTACATTAGCACATTAGCTTCAACAGTTACACCAATTAGCCTACATCTAAAGCCTGAACATTCCGTTGAGACTTGCATTCTGGCCCAAAATGGTCTCCCAGTAACCAAAAGTGGAAGGGTGGGGCCAGGGAGTAGGAAAGAGGAGGAGTCATGCATTTTTTACATTTTTCACATGTTTTGTAGTCCTGTCTCTCCCCAGAGACTAGTTAAGTGGTGACAGCTGAGCCGAGTGTTCAAACAAACACCCTAAAACACAGACCTTCTAAGAAAATAACAAAAGGTCTCCGTCTCCTGAACAACGAAATTAGGCTACAACAGTAATATTACAGTAGCATGGTGCCGTTATGTAAAGTAGCAAATATGCTCATATTCTATTCTAATAACTCCATTCTTTCTAACTTGGTATATGTGATATATTACCTTTTTAGTAAATAGAGCGTGAGTTACTTGTGACTGGGAGAAGGCAGACGGTTGATGCAGATAAAACTATGAGGGAGTCAAATCACTTGGCTGAACCATGACGTGTGCACATTTTCAATTTCATTATCATTCCATTATACATCCCTGTAGTATACCACGCTATGCTAGCTTTCTGTTGTGGTGTATGCCTTAGTCACATGCACACGTGTACGCACTCTCTCCTCAGTGCAGTGTCACATTCACTCACTACTGCTCAATAATTAATCAGTACTACGCTAACAGCGTGTGTGTGCATCCTTGAATGCACTTTACTGCACTGCCCTGCGTGTCACTGCAGAGCAGACACTCAGACCGAGGAGAGAGATGAAGAACCAACTTATCACATGACCTCATAGCTCCACCGCAACCTCCTATTCCAATTCTGTCAACTAATACTCCCTCTCTGTGTGCATCCTTCCATTGGGCTAGCAGCAACCATACACACAACAGCACAATCCTCAGTGTTAACGAAACCCCCGAGAGAGTACAAATGGAACCAACTGGACCCGTATGTTTCCATTTGTACTCTCTCTGGGGTTAGTTTCTGTTTGTTTTTTTTACAGCGTACGTGCTACTATTCCACTAAGAGCTGCTTCCTGTGATGGATGAGGGCTTTGCAGTGCCAGCAACAGAAGCAGCAGTAACAAGGCCAGACAACACCACTGGGGGCTGCTGGAGTCTGGCCGCTCACAGATTACATTACATAATCACCTAATGGTCATTATTTGAGATAATAGCAATTATTTATGCATAGTCATCAGAATAGTTTCCATTCTTTCATCTACTGAATATCATACATTTTTTAAAGATCCAAAAATTGTCTAAAAATGTTCACAACCCGCTACGATGCAGAGTGATGTGATGCTGTAGGTAACCATTTCCAATATTTTAAATGATATTCAATCAATGTATTACATTATTAAATATGGCCTGTTTTGGCTGCAGTACACATTTTATATTCGATTCTATTTTTGGTGTACAAAGCCTAAAAAGATGATGTTCGGATGTTCAATGATGACAAAAAACACAATTAACTTATATATTATATACTTCTGATTGCAATTTTGCACTGATCTTTGTGATACTATACTTGTACTTTGCTGCTACTGTGTATTGTCTTTTGTGTATTGTCTGTCTGTTTTAAAAAGCGTTGATGTACTAATGCACTTTTGCCCAAGACAAATTTCCCCTCGTGGGACAATAAAGTATATCTCATCTCATCTCATCATCAAATCATTAATCGCAATTATTTGTATGACAATGAATGGTCCAGTACAATGTCATGCTGGTGCCAGCCCCAGGCCTGTGAGTGGTGCTTCCAGGCAGCGAGAGGGGCAAGGAGAGTGGGGGCTGGGAGGAGGAGGGCGTGTGCTGCTGGGCACGTTATGATGACTCAGGAGGACCAAGTCGACAGGAATTGTGTGACATAAGCCAGCCTTGAGTTGGATGATGTCATGTGTGGTGGTCACCCTCTGACTCATGAGGTTTACCAGCCATAATGGAAATACATCCATCACTGCCATTGTACTTAACAGGTGCATCCCACTGTGAAGGATACAACGTTAGACCTTGTTTGCACCTCATCAGGGCTGCAAATAATAAAGGAGCGTTTATTTAATATATTTACATATTACATTCATATATGAATGAATCAGCGTGAACTAAATTGTACAGTAATCTTCTTTGGGTCGTTCAGAAGTGTCCCTCAAAACTGTTGTGTGTTGTGACTCTGATGTGTGTGTGTGTGTGCGTGCTTCTTTGTGCCATGCTGTCCCTAGAGGCACCACGTGGTCACTACAGTGAATGTGATCTGGGCTGTGGCCGTGCAGGGCTGACTGGCCAGAGGTCAGAGTCACCGTGTCCTTCCTCTGACACCACCAGTGCACAGTAACAGTAGGGCTGGGCATTAACCCCAAATATGTCAAATCCCATAACCAACTTCAGCTTGCTCATGTATGTATGTTTTTTTAATAACCCCCCCCCCCCCCCCTCTCTCTCTCTCTCTCTCTCTCTCTCTCTCTCTCTCTAGGAATCGACCAAAAAAAATCTAAATGTATCATTGACTAAATTGATTAGTCTGATGAACCACTTAACCCTGTATTATACTTTCTTGTTGTACTGTACAATGTTGGCGTGAAAAACAGCCAAGTTGTATATTTGCTTTCAGCCCCCCCCCCCCCACCCTTTTAATAATCAGTCATCATTGTAATTATAATATATTTATTGTATTATTATAATGGCGATATTGAGTCTTAGTTGACAGACCACAGCTACTGTAGGTGTTGCAGCCGCAAACCACTGCTGAACATGTTGACAGGAACACACTGGGCAGCTGACGCCGTTCACTGGGCCAAGATATATACACATACACACACACACACACACACACACACACACACACACACACACACACACACACACACACACACACAAACTAAGCGCTATAAGTGTATGATAACTTTAAAGTTGTGGTTTTAAAAATCCACACCACATTATCGTTGTAGTGCTTTAATGTTGTGAATGGACCTCAACTAAAGCCTGACATACATACTTAGTTGCATGCCGGTGTTGTGCTCATTAAATTGCCGATTCACAAGCTCACGAATGTGATGTGTTCTGAGCTTGTATACATCTGCTATTTGCCGCACGCAGATACCGCAAGCTACTAAGTATAAAGTATAAAATGAATCGGGCATAGCAGTAAGATGCCCTGAGGGCGAGGTCGCACTGAAACAACAGAGCTTCTTAATACAGCACAGTTCAGAAGCAGGAGTTAAAACTATTAATCTGGTGTCAGTGAGGTCAGATGTAGTGTTGCTGGCCGGCTCCATATATGCAGATCTAGGTGATGTTCCAGTCTTCTCCATGGGTGTCTTGACTGTACAGGGCTTGATGAGGTCAGATCAACATAATGGAATGTCAGACTCAGAACAGGTCAGCTCCATATATGGAGGTCTAAGGGTTTGATGAGGTCAGATAAACATATGGAATGAATTCTGTATTGGCCATATATGGACTGTGTCACGACTCGAGGCGTGACGGACGCGAGATGCAGGTTTTTAAGTGGTGCAACCACTTCATTAAGGAGCTATGTGTGTCTGTCCCTGGCTGGGTCTGTTTGAGTACGAAAATAGTGTTTTCACAACCAAGTGTCACTGTTGCGCAGCCTAACACACACACACACACACACACACACACACACACGCATATTAACTGTATATATGAAGATTTCGGGTGTGACAGTACAGTACAGTACAGTACAGTACAGTACAGTACAGTAGAGGGACAACCTGGGGACCCCCACACGGTAACTGTCATTTCTTGACCGTTTCGGACACAGGGCGCCTCGCCGGAACAGGCCCGGCCCCCTGGGTGTGTTCCTGGGGGTCTGGATGTACCGGGGACCCCCACACAGTAACTCTGTCATTTCTCGACCGTTTCGGACACGGGCTGGCTCGACGGAACCGGGCCGGCACCCTGGGCACGATTCTGTGGGTCTGGAAGTTCCGCAGACTCCCCGGGGTCTCACCACTTACTTTTTCATAGTAAATAACACTGGAGATTATACGGTTGCACTGCTGGGGGGGATATACCATCCATGCCTTCCATAGAGCTCCACTCTGCATGGCCTCGCTCAGCCTTATACAGCCAGCTCTGCAGGAAGGAAACTCCACCTCTGCAGCAGGGCAGCTGGCCCAGTCCAGCCCTGGATGGGGTGGGGTGATGTCACAGAGGATATGTTCCCCATCCCCACCTACCCACTGAAGTCCAAACACTGTCACTCAGTCCCCCCCTCAGCATTCCAACCGAACCATACATCCCACCCACACAGTCATATGAACACACACACACACACACACACACACACACACACACACACACACACACACACACGGAAAACATTAGAGTCCTGTTCACCATGAAAAGAGGGTTAGTGGATGATTCTCAGCTGCAGTGCATCTACCTCTGTGTGTGTGTGTGTGTGTGTGTCTGTGAGAGAACTGGCGGACCATCTCTTGGGCATCCAAAACAAGGACTCTTGTTTAGGTTTATTCAACATGTCAAAAGGTGTAGCAGTACTAGTCTCCTTCGCACAGGGCACCAAAGAGCAGATATAGACAAAGATGTTGCTGAATGAAGCTGTGGGTTATTCCATTTCATGGTCCTACCATTTAGGGTTAGTGTAAATGTACTGTCGCATCGACTCGCATGTTGTACATTATCTACAAACAAAACTTGAACCAAGCTTAGATTTTGTTCAACTTCCTAGTAGTAGGGCTGGGCAAACTTCAAATCAGTATGACTATTATCTCTAACTTCTGCTTCGATTACGATCAATGAACAATTATTTAAAAATGTATTGCGAATATAGCTGATCTGCTATTTTCAAATGCCGCCATAGTACAACAAAAGATAATCCAAGATTTTGTAGTTAATCTGTAGCCTGGAAACCAGACTGACCTGCTGTGTTCAGCCGTTTTCTTTTGTTTGTTTAGTTTTTTTCCTTTCACTACAAAAAAGAAAGAAGAAAAACACTGAACGGAGAAAGTCAGTCTGGCTGTATTCCAGGCTAGTTAATCAGATTAATTAATTTGGTAGATTTACAAAAGATCTATAAGATATTTTTGTGTTGATTCTGTAATACCGTTTCTGTTGGTCAGGCAGAAACCTCCATTCTAAGTTGTGGGTCTTTTTCATAAAGTAACGACCTACTTGCTCATACTACAGTCAGTACAGTGTCACACAAAATAATCAAAAGTAGCAGATCTGCAAGCTCGAAATGCGGCACAAAGCGGCATCTTTTGAGCTTGTAGATCTGCTAATTTTGCTACTTTTGAATTTGAATCGTGAAAAGTAACAGCTGGTCATATGAGGTTTCCACCCGACAGAGACAATATATAATAAATAATAACAAAAGATAAGTGCTTCTTCTTGGCTATTCGATTACCCTACACGAGCTAGATTAAGTCGTTATTGGTTCTAGATATGGGCTTTGATATATTTTCGGTCAACTGCACAGCCATACTTCCTAGATAAGTAGTAGACTAGACATACATAACCTACTTCTCATAATTGACGCACAATGCAACAGACACTTGTCTCTGTGTTGGCTGGCAGTCTCATCTCAACTAAAAGGAAAACAAGGATGGTTGTGATGTGTGTAGGCGTGCTGCGTGCAATAAACGGCATGCTCGCCTCGCACCATGCACCCACTTCCTCCACACACAAGCAGATTTACACAACACTATATATAGAGAGTTTTCTATCTCAGCCTCTTGTCCCACTTGTTTGGTTAAAGCAGCCACTTTAAAATGTGAACTGATGTAAGAGCAGATAAACAGAGCCATACACAGATTTAGCTGTAGGTGTGCAACAGTTAAGGTCCTGCAGACAGGTGCATTTCAGATTTTTCGCAGCGTTTTTCCCGCCATTTTTACGAAAAAAGCATCCAGTCTGTAATCTAACTAATCATTTATTTTATTTTATTGATAATGAATAATTTTAGAGAATACAAGATTAATCCATCCATATTTTGGGCATATCATTATAGGCAAAAAAGCTAAAGGAATAAAGAGGGGAAAAAGGGAAAAAAATTGCCGACCTATACAAGCTCACATCAACCAGCTAAGTGGCCTTGGTAAATGGTGCATTTATATAAGCTTTGGCCAATCTCTGTCTCTGCTCCTAGTTCTGCTGACATAGCAATACAGAGCCCTGGCTGGAACCCACATGTAAGCACCAAGAAGTCAGATAGAAGGTAGGCCTTGGCGATATGACTTCAAATCAATATCACCATCATTTAAAACTTTTGCCTCGATTGCGATTGATGAACGGTTAAAAAATAAAATAGCAGATCCCATGATGCATTGTGAGCTTCTACATTGTCTATTTGGTATGCTACAATTTAGGCATTTAGCTCTTAATCCAGAGCGATTTACAGTAACCAAGAACAAAAACATGGTAATACATCATATACATAAAAATCACACCTGTGTGAAGTGAGTCGTGCAACTGTAGTGTGTGACCGGGAGCCAATGTAGGGAGCGGAGAAGGGGGAGATAATTTTGGCTGGTTGAAGACCAAGCGAGCTGCAGCATTTTGGATCAATTGGAGAGGCTTAAGTGCGCATGCTGGTAGGCCAGTAAGGAGGGAGTTACAATAGTCAAGTTTTGATATGACTGATGTCTGGATAAGGAGCTGGGCTGACTCCTGGGTGAGGAAGCGTCAAATTCGTCGAAATTATAGAGTGTAAACCTACAGGATCGAGTGACCGCTGTAATGTCTGCTTTGAATGAGAGCTGACTGTCCAGGACAACACCAAGGTTCTTGGCTGTTGGAACCGAAGTTACCAAGGCGTGGTCTATGGAAATGCTAGCATTGTATAATAAAGTATTGGTTATGATTAATCAGGCTAAATGTAGTCGATTATAAAGATACAGGCATCCTACAGGGTGACACCCAGGCCACCTTCTTGTTTAATGTAGCAATGGGCCATGCGCTGAGACTCGCAATCAGTGCCAGGGTCCAGAGGACCAGAGGAAGACTAGGCACAGAGTACATCCAATCACAAAATCCCCACCTACAGTAGACTATACAGATGATACCTATACAGGTAGTCTTAGCCAAAGCAGAGAAAGGAAGATAACTACAACTAGCAGTAGAAATGAAGTGCAAGCAGATCAGCCTCAAGCTCAATGCCAAGAAAACAAAATTAATGACATTTAACGCGGAAGGACAAAACCATTGCTACAGCCAATGTGATGATGCTGGAGGTAGTCGAGGAATTCAAATATCTGAGTGCTTAACCCTCTAACACCCGCATTAATTTCTACTTGCAAAAAATAGATTTCAACCTTACTACTACTTTGTACTACTAGGACTAAGACTAAAAAATATGTTAAAAAAAATAAAATAAAAAAAGTTTGATGAAAGATTTATAATAATTATATAATAATATAATAAATTAATAATTTACATTTTGGGGATATCTTTCACAATAATGAATAAAACATGTTCTAGACATTCTAATGATCACAAAAAAAACATATATTACAATTATTTTACCTACTTTTAGTAGGGTAAAGGTCAAAAGTCTTAGGTTAAAAAGTCCAGACATTTTTTATTTGTGTGAATTTCAGCCTCTGTGGGGGGTATTTATATGCAAATATCATGACCAATGGCATTGAAATGGCATTGCAATGAACATCACTGATGACGTTTAGGTGAAAAAATAAAGAAAAGAAAATAGTAATTAAATTAAATAAAATTGTTGCTAAAAAGCAACGCTGGGTCTTAGAGGCTGCCTCAACGGAACAGGATCTGAAGGTCTGAGGCCGCTTGCCTGGAATGCCTTGCATGGGTTGAAACCTGACATGGGAGATGACCTGGGAGTTGTCCGTTTGTCCGTTGGCTACAGTGGAAGTCAGTACTGCTGTATGGGGTCAAGACGTGTACGTTCACAGTAGAATGCTATGAATGGCACTTGGTGTCACATGGGCCGACTACATCATCAGAAATATGGGGGCCTCCCACGGGTCACAGACAAGGTCATAGAGTGAAGGGTGAGACTGTCTGGGCACTGCGCCAGGGACCAGGAACTGGTGACGAGCAAATGGACACTGTCGGAGCCTTTACCCAAGGCACAGCTAGGAAGGGAAAGAGGCACACCACCTACGTAGACACACTGCAGTAGGACAGTGGAGCTGACAACACTACAGCGGCTGTGGCTCAGGAGGTACAGCAGGTCGTCCAATGATCCCTGGGTCGGCAAGTCCTTGGGCAAGACACTGAACCCTACAATGCCTCCAATGAGTTGGTCGGTGTGAGCTTGCCACCATTGGTGTGTGAATGTGGGAAGTGAGGACGCTGGCGTCGACTGTTCGCCGCTTCACCTCCCAATGTATGAATGAATGAACCATTGTAAAGCGCTTTGAGCACTTGGAAAAGCGCTATAAAAATGCAATTCATTATAACACTACAGAGCTCAAGACCCTGATGCTAGATAGCTGCGTGTGGAGGGTAGCAATTCAGGAGTCCCGAGTTGGTGTTGGCTAATCCTCATTATCGCATTGCATAAGCTACATGAGCAAGATTAAGTCTTTGTTCTAAATTGGTTCCAATTATCACATCCGATATATTTTCGCTAATAGCCCAGCCCTAGGGGGATACATTGCAGCAGGTGTCATCTGTAAGGTTTGGTAGTTTGTTTAGTGACCCAAAGCAACCATTTTGGGCATGTCAACAAAAGTGCACACTTTATTTCCAAATGAGAATCAGTCATATACATTTTAAGCATGCGGATGAGATAACCTTGTCAATAATGTAGCTCTAAGTTAAATAAAAAAGGCATTGATGGACTAAAATGTCATCATCCTAATAAGAGAATGCACATTAAGAGGATGTGAGTGTGAACTTTAGAGCACACCATTTTATAGGAGATTTAACAATTCCTGCACACAGCTGAGCTCTATGAGGCACGTGCTTCGACTAAGCAAGCTCCCTATGACGCTGGCACACAACTGGCCTTGATATGTCACACAGCTGCAGCCTTATGAATCATCAGAGCCCAGGAAGGAACTGGGCATTATATTGGAAAGGACAAATTTGAATCAACCGTTTGTTAACCCACTTAAGCCATACTTTATATGTTGTATGATGGTGTCATGCAAGCTCACAATGTGCCGCATTGTGACACGTTGTGAGCTTGTAGAATTTACTATTTTTTTGCCTTTGACATGCCCAAATTAGTGGTTAAGTATGGAGAATAAACCAGTCACTAGACAGATAGCACTACCTGTAATGTGTAGGTCTACCGTAGAAGACAAAATATGTGTTCGAATTTAGTTTCACCATTTTGTTTCTTTGAGTAAACTTTGATTGGGAGCATATGCGCTCAACTTCCTGTTCCGCAGTCATGCAGGTTCAACCCCAGGGGCTGGCCGGACCCTCAGCAGCTGTTGGTAATCAGCCATCACCCCGCACAAATGGCCACCTTCAGAGGTTAACGTTAAGCAGATGGATGCGTGCTCATTGTCTGTACATCTCAATCCCCAGTCCCACATTTGTTTCCTATATCACCCTCTGGAATCCACACCACCAAGACTTGGAGCCAAAAGCCAAATTTGCATTGTGGTCTGTGCACATGCTTGTACGTACATAGTAGAAACATAAGTGTGAGGGAGTGAAAAGAGAAGGAGACCGAGAGAAAGAGAGGAGGAGGGAGTGGCACAAACTTCCCGTGGAAACGCCCACTTTTCCCATGAGCTCATGCAAACCCAGAAAGGTCAATTATTCAATACCTAACACACAAAGCGAGCGAGAAAATACAATGTGTCCACCCGCCTTAAAGGTTCACTGGAGAACATTGTCCTCACGCCCAGGGAAGCCGGCAGCATAGTAAATGCTACTGCAGTGCTTTAGTCCAAAACAACAGGACCTCGTTAACCACTTCAGAACTGCTGTACAATGTCATTATCACTCCACACTCACAAGGAATCATTTTTTCACACTCCCACACGCTTTCCACTGCCAACACCCTAACTGATCAATATCTTATTCCAGGAATCATCCAAGGTCCACCTCATCATATACAAACTACTCATCGGTCTGGGACACACCAGAGTATGGAGTGCCCAGACAGGTAGGCTCAGGGGACACTGACACCTCCACTGAGCCTGTACCCGTCTGGATGCTCTGGACGCTGCCTGCAACAAACCACACAAATTAAACTGAGATCCCCGTTCCCTCATTATAAAACTGCTTGGCTATTCAGAGCATTTTCTTTATAATACTTTGGTAAACCTTTACAGTATAAGAGGATGTGTTCATTGCCTTAACTGACCCAGCATTCCTGCAGAGTATAAAGCAGTGGATGAATGCCCCACCAACCTGGCCCACTGCTGGCTCGGTTTACCCCCTGCTCTTTCCTAGCCTCTTTGGCATTAAGTACTTCAATCACCCTGCTAAATATCAGTGTGCACTGGACTCTGACCTCTTTTGAACCCACTCAAAAGCCCACAATCAAAGAGTTGCCATTTAAAGGCCTCTCTCCCAGAGCTCAAAGCAACCATCCAATGCATTGGGCCCGACTCCACAGTGGTCCCACAACACAACCTGTTTTTAATCTCCATTTTACATATATATTTAGTTTTCTCATAATCATGTACCTGTGTAAACATTGCAGAGGTTCTGAGACTGGTTATGAAAAAACAGTACACAGAACCCGAGCTGTGTAAACAACCGTTATTGTTCCAGTTAATCATGTGACATCACTAATGTTCCCCCTCCCCGAATTAAGCCTAGCCTAAGCCTGGCCATTGAGGGGTTATTGATATAGCTTTCTCTGTGGCCCTTCCATGTTTCGCTGTGTGCGACAGGAAATAAAGACTTATTATTATTATTATTATTATCATCACAGTCATTCTGTTTGGACATGCTAAGCCCCCCTGACTGCATTCTGCTCTGATGAATCTTCATCAATGGCTGCTTTGTGGAGGTGGGAGAGATCTAGCTCATGTGACACTCTCTACACCAAGCTACACACAACATCCAGAGGAGGATACACAGAATAAATACACAGGGAAAAGTGAAGGTGGCAACTGTAAAATAAATCCCAATAGTCATAGTTTGGGGTTGGGAACAGAACAGGTTTTTTTTTTATATCCTATATAATTGTTGCTGTAAATATTGTTCTTCTAAAAGGATAGGAATCAGCAAGAGAGAAACTCAGAGAGAGAGAGAGAGAGAGAGAGAGAGAGAGAGAGAGAGAGACAGAGACAGACAGTGAAAGAAAGAGAGAATCGGAGGGACAGAGAGAAAGAAACAAGTGGGAGAGAGTAGTCCCCTTGCTGGTGTTGAATTATTGTGATATATTTTATTCTATTATATTTTGATACTTGCTTTGACAATGTAAACGTACGTTTTCTCATGCCAATAAAGCTCCTTTGAATTTAATTGATATACCGTACTGACAGTTTTGAGGCTTGCAGAGACAAATAGCAGTACTACTGATATTGTGTTATTAATTATGGGGAAACAGTGTTCCCCTTTTGTTCATTTGCACAAAAGCACTTCTGCAAACGATCACATCAATAAAGTATGACTAGAGCGACTATTCAACTAAGGAAGTTGGAGTCACTCAAACAAAGGAGAGGTCATATGGTATACTGTACCACTGTCCAAGAAATGCATGGTTAGTGGGTACAGTTTAGTGCTGGGCAATAATATTATTCAACAATAAATCAAAACCGATATTAAGAACCATTAAACAACCTATAATCGAATAATTGAGATTTCTGATGAGCAATCAGATACCTAGCCAAACAGGTGATCCTCACCTGGAGATCTATACCCATCAGATGGGAGGTTCACCAGATTTGAAAATAAAGAACTGTGAAAGGATAGCCTACTGTTCACAAACTAGGAGTATAAGAATAATTAACTGGAAAAAGTGCTCCTCAGAGCACAGGTTATTGTGGCCTCATGGTGGCGCTATAATGCTAAGTATGCTATACTGTTCCCTGGTTTTGCCATACCTAAACTACTGTACTGAGGTTTGGGGGAATACTTATAAAACTTCACTTAATGCAATAACTATACTTCAAAAACGAGCTATAAGAATTATACATAATGCTGGATATAGAGATCACACTAATATATTATTTTTAAACTCATATCTTTTAAAATTCATGGATATAATAGAAACTAAAACTGCCCTTATAATGTATAATGTAATAAGTAAGGAATATTCAACTACCTGGAAATATTCAGGTGATGTTCTCTGATAGAGAGGGGGGATATAATTTAAGGGGGGAACTAAATCTAAAAAGAGTGGCTCGGACAACACTAAAATAATTTTGTATTTCAATCTGTGGAGCAAAACTATGGAACAGTTTGCATGTGGAACTCAAGCAATGCCCAAGTGTGAACCAGTTAAAAAAAAGATATAAAGAATACATTATTAAGAGGTATAGAGAGGAAGAGTTACAAGACACAGACTTATCATTTAGATAATTGTACTTAATTGATATATATATATATATATATATATATATATATATATATATAATATACCATATGTATGTATTATATGAAATATATTAAAAAAAAATTAGATCATAATATGATATATAGAATAGAATACATTATAGAGCATATACAATTACTTACACTATTACATTATTTAATGTACTTGGTTTCTCTGTTTTTTGTTTATACCATGTTGGTAGTAGATGACGTCAAGCAATGACGCTGAAATTAAGCTATAAAGGGGTAGGGTTATATAAGTTTTTTACTTCAACCTACTCCTTTCTGAACATACAAAAGTAAAAAAAAAAAAAAAAAGAGAAAAAAATAATTATACTTGCGGCCAGTGAGGCTTGTTTTTTTTTTCTTGTTGTTGTTTATACTTTGGGAATATTATTTTAGTTTTCTATATTGCACTTATTTTAATTCTTTGACTTGTTATGTTCAGAATAAAGTTTTTCATTCATTCATAATAGGCCAAGGTGAAAAAGGTGCCATGTCTTCTTAGGCCTTTCATGGCAATCAGATGCTGCATTCATGATTTAAGTCATTTTGTTCCAAAAAATGTGCTTTGACCTGCTGGTCGAAACACAGGCCAATGTGGCCAATGTGAAAAGGGTGTCATTTGTTCCTCGGCCTAGTGAGAACGCGTGTGCAAATTCTCATGGAAATCGCAAGCTGCGTTCATGAGTTGACCAATCCTGTAAACTTTGGAAGCCAATCTTAGCCAATGGGAATTTAATATGGAAAATCGGACAGATTCGTGTTGATCACATGACTATAGAGATACTGTACCGATTTGCGTGATGTTTGGACAAAATCTGTAGGAGTCATATCACATGTGTTTTGCAAAAATCGGCCTCATGGTGGGAGTCGTGGGACTATGATGGGTGAGTCGTGGAGGAGTGGTTGTACAACTCAAAAACACGAGTCAGTGTACTTTACAATATAGGCTGTTGCAATTGTTATATTAATTTACACTCTGTTCTGTGAGAATACTTAGTTCTACTTCTTACCATACCACCTTTATTTATATAGCACATTTAAATAACGTTGTACCAAAGTGCTTTACAGTAAAACATAAAAAACTTAATTAAAAAACAACAAACAACATGAAAGAAAACATCTCATACTATGCTTGGAAATGCCAAAGAATAAAGATAAGTCTTGAGGCGAGATTTAAACACTTGGAGGGTGGGGGCTTGTCTTATGTGCAGAGGCAGCTCATTGCAGAGCTTGGGAGCTGCCACTGAAAAAGCCCCGTTCCCTCTGAGCTTCAGCCTGGTTTTAGGCACCACCAGGAGAAGCTGGTCAGAGGACCTAAGGGTCCGTGTCGGATTCGGAACATAGGGTTTCAGCAGTTCAGATAAATAAATGAGTGCCAAACAATTTAAATACTTTAAAACAAAGACTTTGAAATCAATCCTGCATCGCACAGGAAGCCAGTGGAGGGAGGCTAGTACAGGGCTGATATGGTCTCGCTTACGTGTGCCTGTAAGCAACCGAGCAGCGGCGTTCTGGACTAACTGTAAGCGAGAGATGGAGACCTGGTTGATGTACAGGGCATTACAGTAGTCAAGGAGGGATGTCATAAAAGCATGAATTACAGTTTCAAACACAGAGCGGGATAGACAAGATTTAACCTTTGATAGCCTCCTAAGCTGGAAGAAGCTCTCTCTTACTACCTCATTTATCCGTTTGTCCATCTTTAGGTCAGAGTCGATTTTAAAACTTCATTCTTTACCTAATGATGTGATTTGATTTACAATATAAGCACACAGGAATGTTCCCTCCCTCTCCTCTGTTACAACCGCTGAATATGCATTTGATTAGAGGTATTAGGCTGTAGACTGTGGGGCTGAGCAGCAGCACAGCACAATCTGTCAGAGGGAATTCTCATTGGCAGCATGATAGATACACTGCACCATTACCGTTTTAGGTCAGCAGTCGCAAAACACAGACAGCGGAAATGTTATTACTTCAGCATGCAACTCCTCATAAATAAGACCTAATGGACATTCTCAACCCTGCCGTCTCCCAGTACTGCTGCCATGCCGGCCCAGCAAGCTGTGTCAAGAGTTCTTGCACGATTTTACAATACATTTAAGTACAACATTTTACAGTACCTTGCAAGCAATATGCCATTCTAAATCAAACAAAGAGCTGTGCATTTTAAATCCTTGTTAGCACATGTTAAACTGATCATTTAGACAACAGGAATGGCCTCTGTGTTGTGCATGGGGACTAAGCTCCCCAACACTATATCTGACATTTAGAAACACACTTGTCCAGCAGCTGTTGGCTTGGTGTACATTGGCTCGAGCCAATTAAACATTCTACAACTGCATTGTGTTGATAGCAACTGGTGTAGAGTATATGGAGCCACATACAGTGACTCTGTTTCTTAGATCAGCTGTCCTACAACAGCTGTCACTGCCTCAGTTAAATCCAAACACTAACCGTGTCATGCATCAGACCTTGACAGCCGTCAACCGCTGATTGTGGCCCTACGATCTAGACCCAAGACAGACTCAGGACCAGTTGTTGGGGGTATAAGGAAGCCACACTTTGCCCATTGTCATCAGCACAGATGGACAGTTATTCATGGCTGCTCCATCACCTGCTGAACGTTTGTTCCACTCCATGCCTCACCTCCCCCTGATCAAAAGCAGGTGCCCCGCAGCCCAGCTGTCTGGGATCCTGGACACTGTCTGCCTGCACAGCGCCAATTGTCTAACCGCCTGGCAGCCAACTCAGTGCCAGGCATAAAGGAAAAACTAAATTCTGAAATTAATTCGCCATACATTTTACATACATTTTCTAGATAGAACCAAAATGACCCCACTACAGGGGCAAGTCTCTTTTGTCAGTTGATGAGGGTTTATATTTGTAAGTCACTCTACGTCACTCTAATTGCCTAAATTGTAATTTGCATGCTACACACAAATGCATAAAAAAAACATAAACTGTACTATTTCCTCTAAGTTTTAAATTAAACCAATAGGTAGTATGGAAATGTAGGCTGATATTAAAGCGATATTACACTTTCAAATAAAATAAACATAAAAAACAATTATTGAAAAAAATCACAGCCCCCTCATGCATTAGAATGTCCTAATGCGTGAGGGGCCGTGATTTTTCCATAATACAGTATATATATATTTTTTATTTATCTCTTTAAAACGCAAAGGTCTGTCAACAGAAAATGTTAGCGGGCAGTTATGACCAGGATAGTGGAATTCCCACCATGCCACTTTCCCATAGCCAGTGTTGTTATACGACTCTAAGAGTAGCGATACTGTGGTCAGTTATTCTAAAAGCAGGCAGATGGTTGCATAGAGAGGGATCATCAAACACAACAGTGAAGAACCCACTGCCCTTTCGCTCTGTCCACTATACACTAGTGACAACCAACAGGGATCATTAGGTTAGCATAGTGAACATACAAATGGTTCTCTCTTTACTCCTGTCCCGAGTGAAAACCTAGTTCAAAGGTTTAGCTAGGCTATTTCTTCAGCATCTTAATGTTATGCTCTGTAATTTAACGCACATTTGACAAAATATTTTCAAGTAGGTTTTTCACTTTTGTGGCAGTTCCTATGGGCCGAAGAGAAAGCCCTTTTGGAGGTGTGCTCTTCAAAGTTCCCATTGTTTAAGCCAATTACAGGCAAATTCTACTATCCTATACTGTCATACAATAAAATTACAAAACCTTGGTCTGTCATTATGTCTTCTCCTCAATGGACTGACAAATCAATCTGAACTTGCACACAGGCATTGACCATTGGCACATGAAGAGTGACGAGGCCAATTGTCCACTTTCCCCGCATTTAAGCTGTGTATAGACTTAGAGGGTATGCATAATTGCATATGCATAAAGTGAGTGGCAAATCTAGTGGCAAAGTGAGTTTAACGTCATTGAACTTTGTTTAATGCAATCAGAAAGGACTTTTCTGTTTGGTTGTATGGGCTGTCATGGCCAGAAAGTAATTTTTTGCCACTCACGTTCCCGCATAACTTCCGGGTATGATATGATGTCACACGCATACCCTCCATTAGTGTTTGTGTGAAAGGTCCTGGCAGGCTATGGGATCTGCAGTCTTTGTTGCGGTCCCATAGCCCAGACAGTGGCCACCCACTGGCGGGTATGGACTATAGTAGTATAGATAGAATATCATCGTCACATGTCTCACATACCTTACCGGTATTTGGTGAAACACATGTTTTTGTAACAAACCGTGACCTTTGTAGCATTTGTGGTGGCCTCACAAATGTGTGTGCAATTCACCTATTGTCAGCCTAGCGGCGGTTGTTTATGCCGAGTTTGCTAAGCACGAGACTAATATCCAGTTTTTTTTTTTTTTTACATTATGCCCATATATTGTACCTGAGATGTTTCTTTTTACTAAGACCAAGTTAAAGATAATAATTGAACACATTAAATATCAATATGAGGCAACTGAAAACCATGTTTTGTCAATGGTAGTGGATGCCCCACCTAGCAACAGCAACCAACGGGCAGGACCACCATTGGCAGGACTTGATAGTGGGTGAATATTTATCCGTGTTGTTTAAAGGCCTCTCAATGAGGGACACACATTTGGGGTAGATCGGTTCATGATTTGCCATGTTTTGTAAAACGGGCCTCTCCTGCATTCTCTCATAGCCAATCAGAACGGAATATGAAAAATCTGAATGATACTGTACATATGTACATATAAGTATGACATGATTCCAGAGATTATCCATCTATCCATCTTCAACCGCTTATCCGTAGTCGGGTCGCGGGGGCAACAGCTCCACCAGTGTCCACCAACGTCTCCTCCCAGTGGGATGGTCCTTGAGGACCTCCCTGGAGAGACGCTCGAGAGGCATCCTAACCAGATGCCCGAACCACCTATGCTGGCTCCTTTCCAGGCGAAGAAGCAGCAACTCTACTCAGAACTCTAGGGAGATGCTAGCCACCGGTCGAGTAAAACTCATTTTGGCCGCTTGTATTCGTGACCTTATTCTTTCGGTCATGACCCACACTTCATGACCATAGGTGAGAGTAGGAACGAACATTGCTCGGTGGACCTAGAGCTTTGCCTTCTGGCTCAGCTCTCTTTTCGTCACAACAGTGCAGGTACAGCGAATGCAATACCGCCCTGGGCTCTGCTGCACCGATTCTCCGGCTGATCTCCTTCTCCGTCCTCCCCTCACTCGTGAACAAGACAGTGAGACACTTAAACTCCTTCACCTGGGGTAATGTCCCATTCCCTACTTGGACTGCACAATCCATCGGTTTCCTGCTGAGAACCATGGCCTCAGATTTGGAGATGATCCTCATCCCAGCCACCGTACACTCGACTGAGAACCGGTCCAGTGAGAGCTGAAGGTCTTGAACCGATGGTGCCATCAGGACCACATCATCTGCAAAAAGCAGCGAAGCAACCCTTATACCCGTATACCCTCTCCCAGCGGTGACAACTGAGACAACTTCGATAATAAACGTAAAAGAAAAAAAAAATGTTTTTTTCGCCGTTGCGACAGGAGGGAAGGGCTGGGAGGGGGACACCCTCTCTGCCACGACTTCGCCTCGAGATCCTGTCCATGAAAATCACAGGAACTCTCACTGGAAACAAATCCGCCTTACTCCCAAGCACATGGACACAGCTCTCGCTTTGGGTGTACAGAGATTGGTGTCCAGACATCATGTGTAC
The DNA here is from genome assembly GCF_964188405.1 of Protomyctophum parallelum. Classification (NCBI taxonomy): domain Eukaryota; kingdom Metazoa; phylum Chordata; class Actinopteri; order Myctophiformes; family Myctophidae; genus Protomyctophum; species Protomyctophum parallelum. The sequence goes on from NC_139699.1 coordinate 37,984,194, forward strand.
AAATTGTACAGATGCTCTTAAGCTTGATATACAGTATACTTAACTTCATCATTAGGATGCCGTTGTGTGCCAAAAGTAGCCAATCTACAAGCTCGAGTACGAGTACAGAAAACAAGCTGAGGTAGAAGCACTGAAACACACTGACTCAAATGAATCATTTTGTAGGTGGACTGCGTCATGAATATCATCTTACTAGCAGATGGACACTCAGTAGAGCCACCATGTAATGTAGTGTTCTCAAGTTACAAATCTTGCCATCTTGATTTGTAATTGCACATTGCATGTCGTTATTTATTTTTAAAGTATCTCACGTATCTAGCCACAGTAACTGAAGTATTTGTCAAGTAGGCCAATTGCTGTGAATGTGTTGTCCACTTTTTTTTTTTAACTTCAAAATCTGGACTTCCTATTTTGAGAATTTTGGGCAAACATGTTGAAAAATATTCATATACATACATTTTAATGCCAAAAACACAATTATGACAATTAAATTAGTCAATCAAAATGTCATAACCGTGACAGCTCTGCACACAATCCAAGATGCTGGCACAAGTTACAAATCATAACAACATCAACAGGGCAGCAAACAAAGCCAACTGTCACTCTAAGCGTGTCTCAGGGCATGTGACTGGGCATGCCAGGATGGCGTACAGTACACCCACACCATACTGTAGGTATGCGCCTTAGCACCCGCATAGTGGTGCACCCATGCACCGTGCTAGGAAGTGTTTCTGTAAACAGGCAGTGTGGATGTTCAGGCAACATCAGCTACTACAGTCACCAGTTGTATAAGCCTACAGCTAATAACAATAAATAATGGTATTTTGAATGTCATCTACCTCAAAACTCTCATGATACACATATAGTCAAGTGAAATATCATCCATTGTTGGAGGTGTAGTGGTTAGAGCACACACCTTCCGTGGGTTCGAACCCTGCCTGGTCTTGTGAGGAGTCACATCTGAAACATGTCCTGAACGGGAGTCTCCAGGGGTGCTCTTATCATCGTACATAATCCAAAAATATATATCAATAAATTAACATCATTATTTCTCTGCGAGGTACGAATATATTCGTTCCCCCCAGCTGTGGGACGTTATCAGCCAGGTACGAAGTACGAACATGTTCGTGCCCCCTCGTATTCTCCATGTATACAGTATAGTGGTTGAGCCCCGCAGCAGCTGTTAACATTGATCCGGTTGCTCGTCACCACCAGCTATGGGACGTTACAACTCCTCTCCGTTTACCCACCCTGGGCAAGACCGCGACTGAAAAGACTATCAGCGGAAGTGCGGGATTTTAGCGGAAGTATTGCCGAAGGAAATGGCGTTGATGCTTTACAAATCAGTTTACATTCTCCACGAATGAAACAAGTGTTGTGATTGGTCGGGAAAATATCGTATCCGGGGGAAATACATCTGACGGATATTCCGGAGGATACAACCGCCGATAGCTTCTCAGCCTTAGGTTGTGACCAGGATTTTCTTTTCGCAGATAAGTAAGCCTGGGACCGAGGCTACCGTTTACCTCGGTTCCAAGCAGGGTTTTCAAAGAACCTCCATAAGTCGGAATCTAAGAGAGCTGTCCTTGGTGATCCTCAGCCATCCAAAGTTCGGATGTCATTTGTGACTTTGTCCCGAAATGTAAACATTTCTGCTGCCAGGTAAACAGTGTGCGTTAATGCTAATGACAGCAAATGATTTTATATTTTTTTGCAAAAGGGTGAAGTGTCCCTTTAACTACAATTATTCTAACAGCAAAAAAAAAGAGTTGAATTACTATACTTCCTCAGGAATTATTATTTTTCAACCATCAAAAATATATATAAAAAATATATAATAAAAAGAAATGTGAATCTCATCTCATGCATGTTTGTGTTAGACCAGAATCTACACTATAGCTGTATATAAAAACAGATGATATGTTGATATCATAGACTGTAAAAAATATGGACAAAGCGTTCCCCGGGTCTAACATGGACGTAAAATGAAGCCTGTTATTCCTGCACTGTAAGTCGCCATCTTTCTAGATCCGTTTGGGCCCAGCTGGCCATTGGCTAGCTCCGTTTGGGCCCAGCTGGCCATTGGCTTCCCCCCTTCTTCTCTGTTGGTTTTTATTTTGACTCGAGTGGGTGGGGACTCCCGATCATGGTCATTTATTTTATAAATGGGACCATAATTTTCCAAAAAGAATATTATGACATTAGAAATGAGACTTTAAACTAGTGACTGGAAGCAGAAAGTATTCATGACCATGTTTATTAAGGTAATACAGTCTAGGTGAAGTTGGGCACAAATACATGGACTTCTATGGGGCTATGGGTTTTTTGGGTCCAGTGACAGCGCCACAACAGGCCATTATATGAACTTTCAGGAGTTTCAGGCTTCACAAAATATCTGTCTGACTGCCCCCCTGGTTGATATGCATTATACTCCGCCAAAGAAACGGGGGTTTCGATTCGCTTCCAATCGCACTTGATTTCGATTCGGTGCAGGTGGGAATGCAATCCGTAGCAAATAAAGGAAATGAAGCAAACTATGTGGCGGATAAGGAACTGCACAGTTGGAGGCAGAGAAGGGATATTACTTTTACGCAGTACAAAGATGTCCCGTTAGGTTACCATGTGACGTGGTCAAATAAGGAGACCGAAGCCCGCATCGAAATATGAGGACGAGCACATTTATCTATGGCTTAAGGAAACACATAAAAAACACTGCAGTGTACAGAATATTCTGTCTGTCTGTCTTGCGTAAACATGGAGGACTGTCACTGTGTGTGGGGATCCGAGTGGAGACTTTCTTCATCTTGTTTAAATATAAATACTTCAAAATTAAAACACATGTTTAGCTCAGAATGATTTATAAACTGTATAGCTAACATGGCATATGCATAATAATTGTAGGCTATATGGTGATCGGATCATCAATGGGACTCTGGGAGTAGCTATTGTAAACTTTGGATCATTTTGCGCTCCCGTCTCTGCTGTGCCTCGTTCATGTGCCCAAAAGAACAGTGGCTGGCTGGCACGCACGCGTGAATTTAATACATTGATAAAATTCCCTGCTTCGTTTCCTTGCTGCGCTTGACAAGGCAAACCACAGCAAATTAAATATGAAAGAATCGCAACTTCTCCACCCATTCACATCGAGTATACCGAAGTATTAGGTGAGAATGTGACCTTAGTGTAACACCAGCACAGAGCACAGTGCAGTACAGACTACGGTGTAGCACATGCACAGGTGCATGATGAGAGGCAGTACAGAGTACAGACCACATAGTCCTACAGTCAATAGTCCGACAACCAATAGTATGACAGCCAATAGTCCGACAACCAATAGTCCCACAGCCAATAGTCCAACGGCGACAACCAATAGTCCGACAGCCAACAAACACAATCAGCGCCGGGATTTCTTTCAAAATAACAGCTCGGGGTGTGGTGAAGATAGGGCCACTTTAACGCTTTTACTCTGTAAGCCCCCCCAAAAAAACATGAGAAATACTTGTGCTTGCTTACCTCGCTATCGTTACAATAAAAATCGCTGAATAATCCCTCGCGTTCATATTTTGAACGAGAGGCATGTTGGAAGTCAGCTTAGTATAATTATCTGGTCAAAACCACGGAGAGCTCACTAGATTAGCAGATATGAGGCATTCTTTCTGATCCGTATCCGGGAAGTGAACGACAATGCGCATGCGCGAAGAGTAAGGAGTATGGTGCAGAAGGAGAGGCCAACTATTTTTCTCTCTTTTGATATCATTGAAAATGCGCTAGGACACGCCCTAGCAACCCGTCGGTTGGTTCCCACACGTCGTACGGTCTAAATGGGTTAATAGTCCGCCATCTCAACAGCACCACTCAGTTCAGATGGGTCTGATTTTTAGACAGTGCATGACTGTGTTGAAGTCGAGATGTATTATTTATAATGCTTTTGTCAAACATGGTTTCTTGTGGCAATTAGAGTAAACAAGATACCTAAATTAACAAATAAGAAAGACATCTGAAAAAAGTTAAAAGGAGAGAAGAGAGGAAAGTGCCAACTTGTGACAAAGAAATATCTGTCTCATCAGTTCATCATTGGTGGTGAGGCCCATATTGACTGGTTGTTACTGGGTTATACATACATATGTCCATCTCTTTCCACCTTTCTTGAAACCGCAGTGATGGAGATTGTACTATAAAGAATTTCACCCACATCTTTACACCTCTAAGTCTAAACCTGTGATGTGAGTTAGAGTAGCTTAGAACCAATGGGATGACTTGCTTGTCTCCGTAGCATTCTAGAAGACCTTGTCCAGATAGGTGGGAATGGCCAGACGCTGCATTCCCTTGCTTGTGGACATTTCTATGGTCTATAGCGTCTGACCCATGGCAGTTTGCCATATTCTGGTGGGTTACCTTGACAACAAGGAAGGAGCCTGCTATAAACTTAAGTTGAGTGTGACAAGCCACGTAAAATGCACTCATGACATTTGTCACTCTGCACTGTCTTATCTAATTAAAAGTAGAAAGCCAATAATCCTTTATCAGTGGTCTTGCGGCTACCATTGTAAGACCACTTTTGAATGTTACATTTATGATATTGAAATCTATCGCAATAGTAATTATACCAAGAAGTGAACAAGACAAGAAAATACAGGAACCTGACTCCATAGAGCTGTCTGTTTACATATCAATAGAGAATTCGTAGCACTCTTTTCACTACAAACTTGTTGCTCACGGCTCCAACAACACCAACTACAAAACACTAAGCTTATTACTGAAACCTGAATAAACCCACCCCAGCTTCTATAACAGAACGCCAGCGCTTACATAAGTGACAAGAGGCCAATATGACACTGACACAATTGTGGATACATGAAAGGTAGATATATTTATTTAGTCAACCTTAAAGTGAAACAAGTACAACAAAAGAGAGGTCTGTGAAAATTATTCAAAAACTGCTGAGATGAAAGGACCTTTTTAGACGCTGGATTTGAATGCTAATGTTGTTGTAGCATAGATAGACAACAAACTAGGCATGATGGAAAAGTGCCATTTTATTCTATAATACCACATGATTTGCATTATCTACTTATTACTGTTATTACTAGAGGAACTTTGAGATCCTGTGAACATAAAAAATAAGTTGTTTTTCACAATACTAATAAGTCTATAAACTCTATGAACCCTGAGTGAGAAGAACCACAAGAAACCTCCTTTGATCTCAGGCCCAGCCGCCCAACAGCCAGTGTTGTGAGAAATCAACAGGTGACCCTCCTGTAGAGCTGGACAAACAATGTACTCTCGCCAAGGCAACATGTACGTAGGCTCAAATAGAGCATAATGCCCAGTAGCTCCTGTAGCCTTCAATTATATGTGAAGTGTTATTAATTCCTTCAAAAGGGAAAAGAAAGTGGCAACAGTAACACAAATGGAATTCTGTCCACTCTGAATCAGTGGCATGGCATGTGACACATCAGCCAGACAGAAAACTGCCCGTGTCCAGAAATAGGCTGAAGGTATGCTGCGTGAGATGCAACCGCCTAAACATAAGCGCACGTGCACACGCACACAATCAATGTCTTCTTTTGAGAAATGCACATGAAATATCCTCCAGCCCACCACCCTCATCACAGCACCTTGTCTCCACATGCCCAAATAGAAGTTGTGTTGATTCCATTCAATTACAATGCAGGGCAGCATTCCTTCTGAATGACCTCACATCTAGGTAATCAAAACCATGCCAGAGAGGATTAGACAGAAGTAAAGAGGGAGTAATATGCATGTGAAGGAAGGAAGGTCTACATTGGCCCATCTGGACAATTCATCTACCTGGTGTGCTCTCATGTTATATCTTTTATATGCTCACCTTAGCTTCATATTAGCAAACATGTGAACACATACACCATGCATAATAATCAATGGTTGCATAGATTATAGGCCATCACGGCTCAGCCTGTGAGTTGGAAGATACCCGGTTCAATCCTCTGCTCCTCCTAACTTTGTTTCTGGTTTCTTCTTTCTGCAAGACACTAAAACTCTGCTCCTGATGAACAAGTTGGTGCCCTGCATGGCGGCCTCTGCCATAGATGTGTGAATGGGTAAAAATAATTGTACAGTGCTTTGGATGAAGGCACGATAGAAATACAGGGCGTTTACATCTCAGTCAGTACAGACCATCTCAACAAAGTTAATCTCATATCATTCCTTGGTTACTCAGAGTAACTTCACTGTTCTACTTCTTTTTTAACCCATTAATTTAAGACACATTATGACAAGTGTCACCTTAGCTTTTAACCGATATTTCAACTTATTTTCTTTTTTTAACTGAAATCTTTGCTTCTGGAGGTCCCTGGAACTAAATGTTTTCAGATGGGGGTCAGCGGCCAAATAAAGATAATTGTGTAGCTCCGTGACATGGAAAAGTCTGACATAGAAACAGTTTTTTTTTCTTTGACATTTGTAGAATCTGGTCTCAGGTCTTAATGGGTTAGGGACATCATGGAACGATACCTGGCCTCTAATATACAGTAGCATCCCATTATGGCCAAACATGACTTCTTGACACACAGACATCATTCCAAATGACTGTGTTCTACAACTTTTGTCTGATGACTCAATGTTATGTCACCCCTATGCCATTTCAGCTTGACTCAACTGCATGGCATTAAAATAATGTCACCAACATTTTCCAAGAAACCCGTCATTCTGTTGGTGACATCATTTATCTTTATCGTTCAGATTCCCCAAAATACCCCCCCTCGCTTTGGATAAAGGCTCTATAATCTATATGCACCATCTACAGCAGATCTACAAGTTCACAACGGATCGATTACTCGAATGTGACACATTGTGAGCTTTATATATCTGCTATTTACATCATGCAACACCAGTGTGCAACTAAGTATACATAAAGCTTTAAGTGACTGAGGATGTCAATGCAGGATGTAATAAGACTGTATCAGCAAGGAACAGTCTGTTGACAACTACATGGATAGGGAATAGGGATGTTGTAGTAGGGGTGCAGTCATTACAAAGACCAAGGGACATTTGAGAGTTCAGCGTGCAAAAGGCATTGTTCTACACAGAAGTGGAAAAAAGTGACAAGATGAGTCATCCTTCATTCCTTCATCATATTCCCCTCAAGTGGGCAAATGCGTGTGTGGTGCACTGCAAACCAAGAGAATCGTACAGGCCTGAAGGCTTGAGCCAAATAGTGAGAGGTTCAGGTGGCTCTGTTATGCTGGGGGGGGTCCCACTTATCACTGCAGATCAATACAAAGTTTCTGAGTTTTCCGAGAAATTGAAAATGCTGCCAAGAGATTAACACTGACAAAATACATGGTTCCAAGCTATCAGGAAGCAGATTGTGTTTTCCTATACAAATAGAGGCGGTCTTATGTGCAGGAGTGGAGATTTATTTTGCTAAATGCCCAGATTCCGAATAGTCCATGACCAATAACCCACCCAGCATGACTCAGACAGCCCCCCCAACACCCCCATCATTCAACACAGTTCTGTGAGGGGAAATCCTTGACTCAAAAGCCAGCTGTTAGTCTTTTCCCCTGACAGCTGACTTCTAGAAACTTCTGCAAAGGATGTAGGTGCTTTTCTGCTGTCAACATCTCAATTTTACCCACGTTAATATCCCCAGAGTCTAGACAACAAGCATTTGTGAGAAAGGCTGGGTCTGTCTCCTTACTCACCTACGAAAAGTAAGTGTGCATGGCCCAAATTATATATTAGTTTAGACATCCAAGAACAATCTCATCTGAACCCATATCCCAAACAGATTTTGCTAATTTGTCAGCACAGATCACACATTGGTTGTTTCCCACAATACATTTCTGTAGCAGGAGTCCAGTGCAGACTGTCTGATAGATAGTCTTCTCACAAAATATCCTGTGGTTTGTGCAAAAGTCTATTAGCTTGCTTGCTTGATCAGTGTCATGGCATTCCACCATGCTGGTACTAGTGCTGACGGGTCAAGAATAGCTGTGATACCGTTTGTACAGGAAACTACAATATATCATACATATGTCAGTAACGTAAAATAAATCATTCACAATAAAAAGAGATAAAATGTTAATAATAACTAATGCTGTGGTTTTGTATAAATATGATAAATATATATTGCAGTGTGAAAAATCTATATAATTATATCCACAATAAAGTAGTTATTAAAAACAATTTAAGTCAACTGAAATATTCTATGCGCTTCGACTTGGTGTGCACTGCTCAGCCAAATGGTCTGCTGGGTTCTTCCTCATGACAGAAATCTATGCTAGTACAAACTGATCTCATTAGCATTACCTATACAGTTAATGGGCTTTTTTAACCCTCATTTCATTTCATTAGCCCCCCTCCGTCACAGTCGCGCGCACGCACGCCGAAACACTGCAGCCAGACGTACACAGCTGCATGCAGTAGTAATAGTGAAGTGAAGGCTACTGGAATTAAGACTCAGCATAACATCATATCCTTTAACGACAGTCGACATAATTTCCTTCACAGACACGTACTTCAACTAAAAACCAAAAGGCCTTTAACTAAAGACTCATCATGAAATGATGAAGGAGAAGCGACATACATGTAGCCTACAGTACTAGCTTAATATTGGCTTGGCAGCCAGCTGGCGTGTTGCTGCAAATACTTCAGGTACGGAAGGAACTGATACCATAATAGTGATTTACATGGGAACACAACTGTTGATCACACGCTATGAATTGTGTGCTGCTGGAATTAGCAGCAGTGATTTAGACTTATTAATTATTACTACTTCAGGAATAGTTCTACATCCTGTAAGTGTACCTAACATCCCAGTGATGCATTTCTTTATTTTATTCTAGCTTAAGTCAATTAAGTCTTGCATTACCCTGCTTGGCATATTTTAGACTTATCTTTAAACTTAGACAATTAAGTTAGCTTTATTCGAGCCCAAAATTCCAATTTATTGTTGCTGCATTTAAGTGAAAAGAACAGAACTAACGTTGAGAAGCTGTTGACCTTACTTTATCGTCAGACTCGTCTAGCATAAGATGGCTCCTCAAGAAAGCCTTAACATTTTCAATAATCTTAATATATTTACCCAAACGGAATGTTAGACACTATTTACTAAGTGTGTTTAGTGTAACGGGCCTTGTGGGAAGTCGAACTGTAGTATCCGCATAGTGCATATACTGGTTGCCTTTCTTTTTCATGTTCTCAGTACTAACAGGACAGGAGAAAATCAGGACAAAGCTATTTTATGGGAGGTAGACAACTGACCTGGATGAACTGGATAGTTAGAGCTGATTTCCCGACACCGCCACCTCCAACCACAACCAGCCGATACTTCTCCTGCACCGAGCCGTCCTTCCAGCCAGCCATCGGGGACACTTCTGTGCTCGCCGCTGCCTAAACCACAGTGAGCTGAGCAGACACCCACTTTTCAGCAAACTGAAAGGCCCTGCAGTTAAAAAGAAGAAGAAGAGACCAAAGCAGAGACGAAATAGCTCCAAAAAGGCAATAAATAATCCGTTGTGGAAACGGACGATGCGGATTGTGACGGGGTTCCCGGTTACGTTACGGGCTCCCGTCCATGCACGCATACATACGCCCTCTTATTTCAATCGTGTCTAGTCTACTCTTCTCGTCTACTCTGCGATGTGAGATATACGAGTCCGATTGGAGTAATGAACTGCTCCAATAAATCTCTGTCACTAGGTGGCGCTTCTACACCCCCACAGAGTCCAGACAGAGTCTGCAATTACACTTGCACTTTAGTGTAATCCAAATCATAGGGGAGAATTAGCCCTCCAAGCAGAACCCAATGGTACTGAAGTTTCTGACATTTTTGACGACACAGACCATGGGGTCCTGTTCCAGCAGTATCCTGCCACCTGGTATGCGGACATAAAACAAACAAACAACGTGGATAACGCCTGTCTGCGCTCTTTGACGACTTTTTTTCGTGTGAGGGCTTCTGAATCTGTGAAGTATAAGTACCTATACATGCCGCTGCGAATATCTCCTGTGGCGCGGAAGCCGTTAAGTATTTTTAATCTTTGTTTGACCGATTTGGTCGCTTTGATTCTTCTCTTCCTTCCTTGTTTATTGACACCTCATTGTACCGCCTATCTGGCTAGCTAGTGGCGCTATAGCTATGACAGAGCAGATCAGAGGCAGGGACGTAGCCGCACAAGCCAACCGCACACCGGGAGGCGGACAGGCGGTACAATAAACGGTAAACAAACAAGAAGAAATAAAGCAACCAAATCGGTCAAACAAAGATTAAAAATACTTAACGGCTTCCGCGCCACAGGAGATGTTCGCAGCGGTTTGTATAGGTACTTATAGTTCACGAATTCAGAATAACTCAAACAAAAAAAGACCGTCAAACGCCCCAGATACGATGTTACAGAGCATATTTATGTCCGTTCCAAAATTCCCATACGAAAATATAAATCTGGACAGGGACCCTACACAAAGCGACATCCACATTTCAGAAAAGCTTTATGGAGGGTTCCAGAGGGGCTAGGGGAGAATGTGAAGGTGAGATGCACTTTTGCATGGTTACCATAGTGCAATCATAGATCCCCCCATAGATAATACAGGCCAGGCCTAGTTGAGTCGACAAACTATTGATAACTTAAGTGAAAAAAGTGTTTTTTAGCACAATTAATTTAAAGTTGATCTTGAAACAAAGAACTCGTTTCCATCCTACACAATTCATAGAATATTTTTCTTCATAAATAGTAATGAAATTTATATTTTGTCACACAGAATATTATCATGAAGATGCTGCTGTTAGAAGCTGCATAATGAGTGTTCATCATCTAACCTAGTGCCAGACAGTGCCACTGGTTATCCCGTTATCCTCATTAGAATTAAACCAACAATCAATCAACCAGCCCCCCACCCCCATCTCGCAGTTATGCGCACAGCCGCACACATTCATGCATATGCACGTAAACGTTGATCATCATAATGATTTGAAGCTTGTGGTTTGGATGCATGCATCATGTAACAGTTACCGTACCGTCACGTGTGGCAAAGTAAATCGATGAATTGGCTTTTTATCGTTGTGAAACTGATATGTTAACTTAACATGATAGTTTGACATTCATTGTTGACATTGTTCATACACAGACAGTAAAAAAATAATAATAATAATACAAATAATAGTTGTATTCACGCGTGTAGGTTTTCCACAGTAGAGGTTACAGCGTCCTCTGGTGGCAAAACAAAATACTATAAAAGTACTTTGTAATAAGTTGTAAAGCTATGATGACATACTTGTGGAAGCTCAAGCAATGTTTGTTAGGAATTGATGTGTGTGTAAACAAACAGGAACATATAAGGTATGGTGGGGAAGACACCAGTACTCAACCCTCAGTAGTTGTGGTACTTTTAAAATGTTATACACAATAACACAAGTGTGTATGCTGCAGTATTTTCTGACCTCAAAGCCACTTTGTCAAAGCCCCATTCACTGAATGGCATTCAGTCACTATCAAAGTTCCTGGAGTGACAGCTCTTGCACACATTATTGTCAGTGCATAACCACTAGGTATGTGAATCTTTAAGATTCCCTTTATTTGCTTAGAAAATATTAGAAAACATCGGTGAATGGGATAATAGGTGTCTGTGAACACTAATCCACATATATGGAGGTAAAACTTAAAGATAAGAATGAACTACAAAAGTATCTTAAATTTATGGAAGCAAATTAACATTATGATTGCACCAGATTTTCACTTTATCCATGTTTTAAAACCGTTTTAGGAAGACACGGCTGTCCAAAATACTTCAACTGCAACATAGCATCGCGTATTTCAATAAAATAAAGAAAAATGACAGCCTGAAATCAGTCCAGTGTAAATGTATCAATTTGTACCATAGAAAAAAAAAAAATTGTACCTCAGTGAAATAAAAAAATAAAAAGTCCCTTTGATTTGAGTAGAGGTGTGCAAAAATGCCATGTCCCCACATATTACAAATATATCTACTCAAATTCAAACAAATTATACATTATATAGTATAGTTCTAATGCTTCTCACCAAATGTTAGTGATAAATGTACTACTTAAAATCTTGAAATAAATGTTGTCCCTACCTGTTACACTGATGAAAATGACTATTTCTCTAGCCAAATGACTTCAGAAAGTAGCATATAAATATTATTTTTGAGAAGAAACCCTACACAAGAATAAGTCTGTATAAGTATCACTGTTTAGGTTGCATTACTGATGTGGTAAAGCATAAATGTCCCCCGTTACGCTTAATTATAGAGGAAATTGATATTTTCATAATTCTGAAAATATGGTTGATAAATATATTAAAATCTTACTGTGGTCACAATGTGATACTATATTATTCATTACATTAGGAGTAATGGCCATCTTTAGCATAAAATGTCCCCCGTTACAGGGTCAATGGATATTTACATGGAAAAATTGGAATAATGCATTAAGCTGGACAATAGATTTTCTGACAGCTGAACATGTCCTCTTTAAGAAAAAAGAAAAAGAATCCTGTAAAAAAAAAAAGGAAAACTAGGCTGAAATGGCACCGAATAGTAGGAATGACCCATAACATGGATCAGCCTTGTGCATGCAACGGTCTATGCACATCAACAACAAGGAACTAGTCCACAGCTGTATTTTCATCCAAGATTGCACCATATCCTGTTGCGGAAAAACTCACTTGAGATGCACTTCATTTCCAATGTTAGTCACATTTCAACTAAGCCAATGTTTACATAATCTAAACTGATAATAATGAGGAAATTTGGATGGCCCAAATAATGTCACTACTACCACTGGAGACTCAAGAATTAAACACAAAATAAGGCAGATGTATTTGTAGAGGTATGGACCCCTTTTTTGGATCACATCAAAGAGCTCATTTGATTCTGTGTAGGACGGAACCCACCTTAACGTGCATACATGCATTATACAACCCATGTACCACTTGGAAATTATTTTTTCTTTTTTCTTTTAAATTTTTTCTCTGTTTCTTCATTGTTGTTTTTATGTAAGTAACTGTCTTGTATGTAAGTCTGCTGTGTTGTCCTTGTGTCTATGTAAAGAAAACCCTCAAAATAAATAATATAAAAATAAATAAAAAATGAGGAATAAATAAATACAATGAAAAGATATCCTTTATTTAAAATATGACTTCATATTGGCTAACAAAATGCAAGAATACAATGACTAAATAATCTTTCTCTTTTATGTTTATTGAAAATGAAAGACATGACAGGTCAGAAACATTACTTGGAGGAACTGGTTTTTACAGATAATAGTAATGAAAAATGGCAAAACTGTGTAGAAGAGTTTGACCATATACTATTTATCTGACGGATAAGCGGCAGTAAAGATGGACAATATACAGTGAGAGAAAAGACAGATTACTCTTAGAAAGTGAGAGGGATCAGCTTGTTTGACAGAAGCTTTAGACAGCTGTCTTTTTCTGGGAAAGGTTGATCTTATCGCCCAGACTCAAGGCCATACCCTTTAAATGAAGAAGGGAGAAATTGTTGCATTAGATTTAAAAAAAAAAACATTAAATCAAAAAGTAACCAGTTCTGCCAAATCGTCATCATGTTACTCAAATTGAGATTGGATTACATGCACATTCATTAGGAGATCCTTTTTATATTCCATTTGTGCTGGTCTCACTTTGATAATACGAAAAACTATGCATTTGGATCATTGCATACTGTACAACAGTACATTGATTTTACTACTTGAACCCCAGCCTCCATATTCGAGAAGGGGGGTGGGGACGACACATGCCAGAGGGATTCAGAGGGAAAGAATGGTATAGTTGCTGAGACTCACCTGGCTTTTGGCTCTGATGCGAATGTGTCCATTAACAGGTGCATCAGGCCCCAGGTGGATGGGCTTCTCAATGCTGACATTAGCCAGGGCATCTTCTCCAAAGATGGAGCGTGCATAAAGGTTGGCAGCCATGAAGCCACAGAAGCCAGACAGTGCCTAGGTTAAGTGAACAACAGAAGATATTAAGAAGCCATTTTCAAGCCACATAAATGTCTTCATCAGGATATTCCATGCAATGCAATCATACTGACCTTCTCAGGAGTCAGGCACTTCATGTTAGTTGAACCGAGGATGTGGCGGAGGTACTCATTCAGGTCAGTAATGTTGGTGTTCACTGTCACCTACATTAAACAATCTTTTAAAAGATCTTTTACGGACATCATGACTACATTTTAGCAATGCAAACAAACAGGAACAGATAAGGTATGGTGGGGAAGACACCAGTACTCAACACCAGACTCCCTGGAACATCAAAGCTTGGCTGAATTCAAATAATTGCGTATTGTACAACAAATATACAGAAACAAAGAATAAGGAAGTTGAGAACCACAAAATACCAAATCTGCTCAGCCAAATAAAGTAACAACTAGCATACCTTGTTCTCCCACTCAAATTCGGCCCACATCTGTCTGAACTCCGCATCGGTACACGAGGCAGGCTGGATGTAGTCCATAATGTCAATGTGGATGTCACTCAGGACAACACAGTTCCTATCACTTGCTGCGCCCGACACGTCATAGACTGCAAAAATGCATATGGTCAACATGAAAGTGACTAAATTATATTTGGTTCATGACTTTTGGACAATGAATGGGGGAACTTACCAATGTTGCCAAATATAATGCCATTCTCTGTGGATGCCACCTTTACATTAGCCTTAATGTTAGCAAAATCATGAGGAGCTAGAGTCAGAGGAGAAGGCTTCTCAACCAACTTTAGGTCACCTGTGAATTGAAAGATAACAGTTATATAATACACTATATACAGTAAGTGGTTGTTTGTGACAAGAGTGAATGAAAGACAAACTAGAAATGCACTCTGTCAACTGTCAAGCTGACAACTTGTGCTTTGCACACAAGTTGGCCATGAATGGCCTACTTCTGCACGAGCAGAGCACGCAGCCTACTGCTGCTGACTCCTGTCAACTTACTGTCCACCCCTCTTTAAAATATAAAAAATATAGACGAAAGCCATAAACAAACATTTACAATAAAACATACACCAGTGACCAATAGAAAAAAATAAAAATAAAATAAACTTTAGAGAATGAATAGGTTCTTGCACATAATATATTTTGCACCAAATGCGATTTGTTGCATATAAATATCTATACACAAATATATTACAATGTACTTATCCTAGCATGTCAGTCAGGCAAATCAAGCAGGCCTATGTACACCAGGCTTCAATATAATACTGTCTATATAGATGTTAGCTCACAATCACAAACTTCTGCTGTGATGGTGATCTACTACTGTAGATCCACTCTGAGTCTCCTTCCTTCCCAGCTGTCTCGGTTCCTTAACCCATTCTGACCTGAGATCAGATTCTAAAAGTGTCTTTGATTTAAAAAAAATAGCAGACCTACAAGCTCGTATCGCGCCACTCGGTGGCGCGATATGAGCTTGTAGATCTGCTATGTTTCAATAGCTAAAGCATAACATGATGCTAACACCAAAATGGGTGCCCGGTCAGAATGGGTTAAACCAGGGGTTCTTAACGTTTTTGGCTGGGGACCCCTGGAAATGCTTTAGCCATGTCTCGCAACCCCTACCCCGCCCCACCACCAACACAAACTGAAAATATATCATAAATGAATACTGAAACCAGATATAATCATTAAGGAAAGTTTATGCATGCACCAAGTACTATGTACTCTTAATTTCCATTTCACAGCATTACATTTTTGGGGGGGGGGGGGGGGGGGAATCGTTTGGGGACCCGCCAAAATAATTTGGCGACCCACGGGTTGAGAACCCCTGCCTTAGACTAAACTCGGGTGCAGGATTTAAGACTCAAGTCTCTGTCCCCTCCAAGTTGCAACTGCCTAGACCTGTTAGATGCCTATATAACTCCTGTTCCTTTGCAACAGGGTCTACTACCGTTATAACTTATGGTTTAAATCTGTTGAGTGCTATTAACCAAGTTGTCCACTATAATGGGTTGTAAACCTTTTAAGTTTCGTATATATAACTTTGAAACATAGATTAGTTATGTCACCAACAATAATGGCACTTTATTATGTACTGTATATTATATTATAGTATGTATGTATGTATTTGGTTAAAATGGGTAGGGTTTAAAAAAAGACAAGAGCTTGCTCTGGTGCACTGGCCTAAAAGTGGGTCCTTAAAAACTGCTAAAACTTCTGAAATGTATGTATGTAGGTATGTATGTATGTATGCATGCATGCATGCATACATACCCAGCCGATCACCCAGCCAATGACCAAACGTACCTTAGTTATGCCATCAGCCAATCCCTGATTAGCCAAGTGACGCCACCAACATACGCAGCCAATTACAGTACTTGAGCTCTGCTCGCACAAGTAACTAGCAAAACAAATATCAAAGGAGACAAAACTCAACTCACCCAAAGTAGCTAGCTCCAATGTACAGTTCTGAAGAGTATCACTGGTTTGGTTGACAACCAGTACATCCAGTACTATGTCATACTGGTTGACATGAACATAGGCCTCAGCATAGACTGGGTCAGAGAAGCCTGTCAACTGGGTCACCTGTAGTAGGAGGTCAAAGTAATTCAAATATACTATATATGCTGATTTACAATAAAGACATTGAAGACACAAAGTGACAGTCACAAATATTTGATCTATATTGCCTTTGTGTTACTGACATATGCAACTCCACTCCAAGTACTCCATTAGAATTAGCATTCTATAGTCAGAAATATTACAAACTAAAACTGCACTACTTGCGTGTTGCACACAAGTAGGCCATAAATGGCCCACTAGTGTGCAAGCAGAGCACGCAAGTACTGCATATGTAATTTGTAAGTTGATTAGCGGTATACTGTGGTTACTTGGGTCGTTTGATGCATATGTTCCGTAGCAGCATATGACGTGATGAACATATGTTATTTAAGGACATGCCTCTATGTATATGTACTTTGTAAGTTGATTAGCAGTATACTGTGGTTACTCGGGTCGTTTGATGCTTATGTCCCTTTAATCCACCCGACACTGAAACATATCATTACATCACCATCGTAAACCAATTCACCACTTGAGCCCTATTACATCAGCTATTTTCAAAAAGAATCGTGAAAGCAAGCCCAAATAAGCAACTACACTTCAGAAACAAGCCCAAACTAAAGCAACGTGCAACTATGAATATTAAGCTATTTTACAGGACAACTAGCCCAAAGTCGCTTATAATAAGCAGAACTGGCAATAGTGCAAACCAGCGCTTCAGGCTACTTTGCATGGGGAAAAGGAATGGTTCATCGGCCGACTGGTTTGTGCTGATTAAAGATGCTAGTCTGTTGCAATCTGACAGTTTTAAGTAGTCTTTGACTAGTCTGAACAATACTTTTTGGTGTGGAGTCACCTTAAGCAATTTGCAGCCATGAATGGCCAGCATACTGTTAACCCATTAGGGTTCTTGTTGCAATCTACAGTATATATCAACACTCAGTCCTAAATGGGTTACTTAATAAATACTTCAATCAATTTCAAAACAGAGTCTACCACACACACTACTGTGCATTGTAAATTATGTCTGTAAAGTAGGGCTGTACCTTGTTGAGTTTGGAGGCCAAAGGATCAGTAGTATCCTTCCTTTGAGTGGTGCCCATGGCAGCTAACAGACTGAGCTGAAACTGGTCCTCCTTAGAAGACACATCAGTCTTCGCTGTCAGCTGCATGAAGGAGATGGGGTCGTCGGCCTGAACCGTTACATTGCGCTTCTCAGACTCTTTCTGTTGGTGCAAGGAAGTATAAAATAAGGTTGCAGCATTTCATGTGATTATGCCCTGTGCTATAAATGACAAGAATCAATCTTAATGGCAATAAAATGGCAACATGAGGTGAAAATATCTGCTTGATCAAATAAACATGACATATTTGTTCACTGCCATAGCATTGTCCTTTCTCATACTTGAGCTCTACAAAAAGAGCTTTAGCATTGAGTTCAGTCCTGGGAGTTTTAAAGCCTTTACCTTCTGTGACAGCTTCTCTTCCTCCAGTCTGACAGTGAGCATGTGTGACAGAGATTTGCGGCACTCTTTGTTAAAAATGTCATTCATGAGCGGCGAACACTCCGATAGGACCTTAAGACACAGCGAGATGCGGTCCACGTCATCATCTGTGATTGGCTTCTTGGGCAGAGTGGACTTGCCCAGGTGAAGCACTGTGACCATGATCAACATGGCTTCTGCAACAAAGCACTAAAATAGAGAGGCCAAGAGCATGGATTAGAGGGATATATCCACAACACTTTGTTGATACAGTAGGTAGCAACTACATCTCAACTACATACAGTAGGTAGCAACTACATCTCCATTACTTTCACTGTCAATTAAAAATATCAGACGTGTGGGGGAAAAAGCTGTATATAGGAGAGGCTAGCGCCCCTCAAAAAATAAAAGGATGCCCTTCTGCGAAATTACAATTTAACCATTTAAACCCTATTTAAATGGGGGTCTATACTAGGCCCTACACACTCACAGCTCACAGAACAACACGTTGTGGGCTTGCCTTGTAGATCTGTCATTTTCACAGAATGTTCGCCCCCAGAATAGTGACGCTAGTACAGTACCTTTCGCTGTACTGTACATTGACAATAAAATAAATACATTTAATCTAATCTCATCTCAAGTGGTTAAGCATTTACCGGTAGCAATGAATGCGTCAAGAATTGAATGCTTTATTAATGAAGTGAGAGTAACTCACATTTTGTTTCTTTTTGTCTTGTACAATAGCAACATAGCGTAAAGCCACTTTGGTTAGCGTTGTAGCCAGTGAAGCAGCCACATAGAAATCACCATCCATCAGGAAACCTCTGAGTGGAGGTCTGGAACACACAAGGATCAGACACATAGTAACAGCTCTTTTTAAAGTGAATATTGGCATTTACTGTTACTTTATTATTTTCATTCAAAGAATTAGCAATATTTCCCTTATCATGTTTTGTAAAATATTACTAGCAATGTTTGATAAAATCGTAAGAAAATCATTTTCATTAAAAAAGAAACACATTTTTACCTGTCCTCCTCTTTCTTGGAAGGGCGTGAGGAGCTAAGGGCACTCTGTGTCACATATGTGCCCATCTCTGTCACCAGTTTCTGAGCTGGGGCTGCGTTCACCTCCTCTTCTGGTTTCAACTCTCCAGCCTCTTTCTTTATCTCATTGTCTACTATGGGAATCTGAAGATATCAGACCGGCAGATGTGAGAATGTTGCAGTTTCACATTTTCCTTGCAATGCTGTGCAGCTAGTGTTATTGCCTGATAATCAACAAGGCTCATACCTCTCCTAATGACCTGCGGACTTCTGTCATCACGTTTTGAATATCCTCCTTTGTACTGCAATATTCCCCCAAGATCCACAGTGCTCCTCTGTAGATCCTAACAGAAAATACAGATCAAATGTTACCAACACGCACAAAATCCACTGTTGTCTGACATTTATTCCCCCTCCAAAACATAACGAGATATAAATGAACCATATGGGCCCGGACAGTTGTCGTAGCGGCCTGGGCACCTGACAGTGTGTTGCTCGTTCAAATCCCGATCTCTCAACGACCTTTGCTGTGTGTCACTCCCCATCTCTCTCCCCGTTTCCTGTCAGTCTACTGTACTATCAAACCAGTAAGACACCCTGAGGGTGCACTCAAAAGACACTGTACCCGCTGCCACCCTTATATCTCCATACAGTATATGGAGCTGACCTGTTCTGACATTCCATATGTTGATTTGACCTCATCAAACCCTGTACACTCAAGACACGCTCCATATATGGCCAGTACAGAATTAATTCTATATGTTGATCTGACCCCCATGCCAAAGCACCAGCACTCGCCCAGCAGTCTGCTGTCACCCAGGCGGATATGTTTATCTGACCCCCCATTCCAAAGCGCCAGTGCTCGCCCAGCATTCTGTTGTCACCCAGGCGGATGCGTGCACGTTTCTCTCCCTCAGGCGTCTTACTGGTATAAATAAGGAACAGTAGGAGGCCAAGTATTGATCCCTGGGGCACTCCACAGGAGTTTGTCAGAGGTGTTGTTATTACAGGTTACAAATTGCTTTGTAACCAGCTTGTGAGCCAGGAGAGAGATGAGTATAGGACGCATGAGTATAGGACGCCATGTGTTGGCCAGGATGATTTATTAACACTTCCTGTATTAGCTGATGTACTGTAAGTGAGTGTGAGTATATATCCACACAACAGCAGACAACTAAACACAGTGGCACGACATGTTTATGAGGTCTTACTTGACAGTTTTGATGGAATGGAAAACTTCCAGCATCTTCTCTATGATAAGGGGCCGCAAGTTTTCAAATCTCTGAATGGCCTCCCGCACAAACTCCAGCACATCTGCTGCAGCCGCCTCATTAGTGTCACTTAGGAACTCCATCAACTGACACACACACACACACACACACACACACACACACACACACACACACACACATAAACACACACAGACACAGTGAGCATGTCATAACATGTCATAATATCTGAATATTCAGCCAAAACATATAAAGGCAAGCTCACCACAGGAATGACACTGGAAGCCATATCAGGGAAGCGCACGCTGCAGGAGTGGAGGGTGCGCACCAACAGTTGCCTGTATTTATCAGTGTCCTCGTGCTCTGTTACATTGTTGGTTTTGATGACCTCCTTCTTCAGCACGATCACCAACTGCAAACCAACAGAGGGCTTTAGAATTTGACTCCTCCAAAATGATGTCCATGTTGGCACAGGCAATGACAACATGCACAAGCACGACGTACCTCTTCTACATTACGAGAGGAGACGAGGTCCAGGGCCAACTGCAAGGTCTTCTTTCTCACCTCCAGGTCAGGTGTGCTTAGAACACGCAGAATGTCCATCACTAGGTCCTGAAGTAACAGGGGAAATGCTTGTGTACTGAGTTAATGTACCTATGTTTGTATGTACTGCATTTCAATTCAAACTTAATTAAAAAAAATATATATATATATATATATACAATATAAACAAGACTAGAAAATCCTACAGCAACAACCAAAAAATACCTGAAGTACTCGCTCATGAGTAGGATGATCCTTTAGTTCAATGAGACGATCAAGGACAATCAGCTTCACATTGTTGTCACTCTCCTTGATGATCAAATCAATGTAGCACTGGGCAGCAGCCTGAAGCCCAACAAAACGACCCAATGCAATAATTAAAAAAACACTGGCTAAAATATCAAAAACACCAGGCCCTACTGATTTGTTATCACACATGTGTGGGAAACTGTGCTGAAATCAGTTTGGGAGTATTAATCACTATTTATGGGTCCATCTCAATCAGATTCTCAACATCAGAGTTAAAGCCTTGGTAGAGTACCTTGATGGCTGTGGGTGCACTGGAGAGGGTGACAAGAGTACCAGCAGCTTCATATTTGACAGCTGGGCTGGATGACTGCAGCAAGTTGTAGATACAGCGGATAAATCGGGCACGCTCAGATGGGTTGGCATGGCACACCTGACAGTGGGGAAGACAGAAATAACAAGGACACAGGTGTCAAACCAGCTGTTCTGGCAGTGTGCGGTTTTGCTATCCAGCTTTAAAACACCATAGCGGCAATACATGTCATTGTCGATTCAGAGCTTCGCCATATATCGTACATAAACACACAGATTTGGCATGCGTTGCATTTTCTCCAAAGTCACGTGTGTCATACTCATAAGTGATTGTTGAGAGAGATTATGTCTCAGCCCCAGAGCATGTGAGCGGAGCGGCCGATAATTCCGCTCTCGACGGCTTTTGTTACGCTCGCTCCGCGCTCACGTTCATCTCCCCCCACGCCGCTCCTCGCTCGCTCAGCGCTCACCTTCATTTACGCATGGAGCGCTCCCCGCTCCGTGCTTGCTCCGAGGCTACACTCAGATGCCCGCTCCGCTCAGCAGAAAGAAATGACGGGGGGAAAATAAAATGCTGCTTTCCTGAAAATGGCTAATTAAACCTGAAGGCCTCCGCATGTTGCATGCAGTCTTTTTTGGAGAATGATGTAAATTAGCCGTGCCGTGTGCATTGAGCGGCTCGGAGCGGCTCGGAGCGGAGGACAGTTCTCGCTCCGGAAGTCAATCTGACACATTTAAAAACCCGCTCCGCGCTCACGTCAAAATCCCCTCGCTCCGCTCCGCTCCTCGCTCGCTCAGCGCTCCGCTCACATGCTCTGCTCAGCCCTATGAATTTAAATTGCAAATCAATCTTTTCTCCACAGAATATCAAAGTATAGTAGTTCAATCAGTCAATGGGCTTCATTGGGCTAAACATGCAAGCCCACCGGTATTTAAGCATATTAATAATAAGGTATCTGACTCACTTTGTAAATCAGCTCCACGATGACTAACTGGAGAATATCACCAAATGTGTGCACTTGATCGATGCATGTGCTCAGGTAATCCAGGGCTCTGTCCTGTAAAATTAAAGTTACTAGGTTAAAAATAAATACAAAGATACTGTATGTTTTGTGTAACATGAACACAAAGGAAATATGCTACAAACCTGGTCTGCATGGATCAGCATCATGAAAGCATTTCTTTTACAGCTTGCATCTTTCTCATTGACAAGGAAATCATGGATCAGCTCTGGAGCATCTGGGATGAGATTTTCAAAGTTCCTGGAAAAAAGAAAAGAGTGATTTGTTCATAATTAGTTGTTCTCAAATATTAGAGTTTAAAAATCAATACAAGTGAACAGCAATATGATGACCAGTGTGTGTACTACCTATAGATGGTGTAAATTGCCAGGACAGCATTGCGGCGAACATAGCTGTGTCTGTGTTCCAAGCAGGACCGAATGGCTGGCATGAGAGGCTCCAGTAACTCAGACTCCTTCAACTTGCACAGGAAACGCAGAGTAGAGCCACGAATAAACTCATTGGGGTGCTGCAAGTCCTGAGAAGCAAAGGAAGATTTTAATATGAACTAAGATTGATCGATAACTGATGTACAAAAAGAATAAAGACAGCATGCCCGCAGAGTTACCACCTATAATGCGGAAAAGGTCTTGTAAGAACAGGTCAATACATTTTGGACTGGATGTTGGGAATGTCCATCCATCCATCTTCAACCGTTTATCCGTAGTCGGGTCGCGGGGGCAAGAGCTCCACCAGAGTGCTCCAGACTTTCCAGAGCAACATTAGTGACTTCCTCCTGGGGGATCTCGAGACGTTCCAAGGTCAGTGAGTTGATGTGTTGCCGCCAACTGCGCCTTGGTCTGCCCCGGGTTCTCCTACCAGTGCCTCGAGGACCTCCCTAGGGAGACCCCTGAGAGGCATCCTAACTAGATGCCGAACCACCTAAGCTGGCTCCTTTCTGGGCGAAGAAGCAGCGACTCTACTCTGAGTATCTCTCGTGTGACTGAACTTCTCACACTATCTCTAAGGGAGATGCTAGCCACCATTTGCAGAAAACTCATTTCAGCCACTTGTATTCGCAACCTTATTCTTTCGGTCATGACCCACACGTCATTACCATAGGTGAGAGTAGGAACGAAGTTTGCTTGGTAAACAGAGAGCTTTGCCTTCTGGCTCAACTCTCTTTTCGTCACAACAGTGCGGTACACTAGATACTAATTCCTACACGGGTTGTGCTTATAACCACAGCCCCGGGCAAGTTACGTTTACTGACGTTAGGGTTAGGTATAGTTTTACTGATGGTTAGGTTTAGGAATAGTTTCACTGAGGTTAGGGTTAGGCTGTCAATCACAGCGACTGGCCAATCACAGCGCGCATCTTGCACAACCCGTGTAGGCTTTGGTATGTCGCATGAGGTACAGCGAGTGCAAAACCGCCCCTGCCACTCCGATTCTCTGGCTGATCTCCTTCTCTGTCCTCCCCTCACTCGTGAACAAGACCCAGAGATACTTAAACTCCTTCACCTGGGGTAATGCCTCATTCCCTAACTGGACTTCTGTGAAAACAAGTTATATCACATATTCATGTCTTATGGACCTGGAAAATATCAAATAAGGGTCGAGAGACAAGAAGCCAATGGTCAGTGCATAACTGGCTGCACCACCCCTTCAGGAATTATTTCATTTTTTAGTGCTTACGTTACGTTACTTACGTTGAAACTACATTACAATATCCTAAATTAGTTTAGTTAGTTACATTTTTTTTTAACGATTTTTTTGTTGCTTTTTCTGCCTTTATTGTTAGGTTGAAAGTAATCTGACAGGAAATGGGGAGAGAGATGGGGGGGGAAGACACGCGGCAAAGGCTGTCGAGATCGGGAGTCGAACCCGCGGCAGGTCGTCAGACTGGCTCAGCAGCCTAGGTGCCCAGACGATTGAGCTAACCGTCCGGGCCAGTTTGTTAATTTAACTCTACACTCTGTGGCAGCCAGTATATGTATCATGCATTAGCCTGCACTGCAGTCTTAGTAAATCACCATTACTAAAATTATACTATAAAACTTGATATAACATAGCCTACCTTTCTATAGGCATCGCAGACCAGGATCATCTCTTGAAGCAGTTTGCCATCTAGGGTTGTCTTAGGAACAATCTCCCAGAAGATCAACAGCAACTTCTTGATTGTGTGGTCTTGAAGTGGCAAGACGAAGCGAATTATGGTCATCAGCAGTCCAGGCAATTTCTCGCCATTCAGAATCATGATGATCACCTTTTTCAGAGCCTCCGTCTTGGCTTTGATCTCTCCCTTTTCTTTGGACAGGCAAAATAATCATAATTGGAAAAAACAAAACACATATCCATCACTAAAATGTGTCCAATACCCATTACCCACATAATATTGCTAATTTCTAAATAACTTTTTGACAATGTAAAAGTTGGGAAAGGACCATGGCATATGGACCAAACATTGCATCTGGTATAATAAAGTGGTTAAAACGTTGTTGAAAATGTTGGTGTAATGTCTCAAATGTCGTTAAAATTAGCAGTTGAATGTGTAGTTGTAATCTTCATAACCCCATTTGAATTGTCTATATGTGGGGAAATACATACCCAGATCAGCTTTAAGGCTGACTTCAGATGGGGGCTCCGAGTCATTTGGACAGTTGATAAGAGTGTAACAAACGTTTTCTGCAGCTGTCATTTTGCTGCAAATTGTGCTTCTCTGAAGAATCCAAACTAGGGTGATTTCTGAATAATAAATGAGAGATGTGAAAACAATACAAATAAAACTCATTTAAAAAACTATACTTTTGGTTGGTGGAGAAAATATATTCTCTATATATTATAAAATGTATTACTTGCTGATAAGATTCAGGAAGTAATAACTAATGCTTAACTAATACATTAGTTAAGCATTAGTTAATACATTAGTTAAGCATTAGTTGTTCTGATGAATTGAAAATAGAGGACCCTGATGTAAACAAGTCTTAGTGCTTTTTCTGGTTTTATCCTTGTAGCAGTTTTTGTATTGACCTGTACTTTTGTTGAAATGTACCCATTCTACATACTGTGAATACAAATTAAAAAAAATATTTTTACATTAATCAATAAAATATCAATTGTACAGTTATACTGAAAACAACTTCAGTTTTCTTTATTTTGTAGTATACTGCAGCAAAGCAAGAACGACATGTAGTGAATAGATACAAAATGATACATTACAGTTGACAAACTTTCCATAAATAATTGTCACTTCTGTGTACAGTTACTGAGAGTTTAATAACATTGATTTAGGTATCCAAGTCACGGGAATAACATGACAGTTCTTACAGTTCTTTAACATTCCCATTTGGCACATATGAGTCTCACTAGTAGTTGCGAACGCAGTGATTGCGAACGCAATGAGCACTAACTATGAGACCCTGCAGATCGTGTCTGTCTGTCTGTCTGTGTGTGTGTCTGTCTGTCTGTCCCGCTGTGACACCACCCGCCCGCAACCAGAGGGGGCAGCTGTAGCACACACACACACACACACACACACACACACACACACACAGTAGAAAACTTAAAAAAATTACTAACTAAAAAGAAAAAAATAGTACGTAATTTATTCTAATTGTTGTTATTGCAATTTACGAGCTGCGTTCGCTTCCCGCGTTTGCGCGTCTTACTTGTCACTACATGAATGACAATACGCAGACCTGTTGAAAGAGCAATGGCTCCAATAGTCCCTTTCGGAACCCTCGGGAGGCGGGACATTGGGAAGTGAGGTAGAGAGAATTTCAGAGAACAAATAGATTAAAAATACTTAACGGCAACATTTGGACACGGTACCCTAGGGTCCCTGACAGCTTATTCCACCCTCCATAGGATGCAGATGTACATACTCTCTGTTCACGGAAAGCGGCGGTGCCGCTTGAGTGTTTGTGAGATGTTTCAAATCTGCATAACAGCTATAGGAGAACGTGTACGAAATGGCATTAACCGCCGATGCCATTAAGTATTTTTTAACTTTTTTTTAAGTTTTGCTTCACTGAAATTCTCTCTTCCTCACTTCCCATGTCCCGACTCCCACGACACAACAGTATTATAAACATCCTCCATGCACGCGGTTGGCCAATCAGAGGCAGTAACTAGGAGTTCAGTGAAGCAATTTTTTTTTTTAAAGTAACAAAAATACTTAATGGCATCGGCGGTTAATGCCATTTCGTACACATTGCGGCGGTCTCCTATAGCTGTGTTATGCATCTTTGAAACATCTCACCAACACTCAAGCGGTGCCGCCGCTCTCTGTGAACAGAGAGTATGTACAAGTACATTATGCATCCTATGGAGGGTGGAATAAGCTGTCAGGAACCCTAGGGTACCGCGTCCAAACTTCAGAAAAGGTAACAGAGGGTGCCGAAAGGGGCTACGTCCCACCAGACCATTTACGTGCAAATAACATATTATACAACATAAAACCATGTTATTTGTAGATTATACACAGGATGTAAGTATTTGTACATAGAGTACAAACGGATTTTGGTTCCGGGAAAAAGGACAAGCGCGTTTAACATAATTATATTAACAATCATATGCAACGAAATATCATGTAGTATACTTTATTGACAAAACCTGGTGTAAAGCTATAACGACACGGTGTCACGTTAGCTTGTTAGATCATAGCTAGTTAGATCAGTTCTGGTCGGAAAGCGGCATTGTATTATCACTGTCGTGTCTACCACGGACACGGAGTATGAATCAAGGTTTTGCAAAAAAGCAAGTAAATTATAATGAAAATAAACCACCTATAGTTTGATCCCCAGTGTAAAACTGGGCTGCGTTTTTGGATGACATGTCGCTAAACTAGCATATAGTGTATGTTAGCTAACTAACTAGCGTCTATGCTCAGCTGAGGAAAGCAATGAAATGGATGAGTTTCTGGTGGACAAAACACACATTACGCATTAAGTATTGGTTAAACATACATACCTAAAATAACAGAATACACTCCCAAACTGGCTTCGGAGGTGTCTTGTCTATTTACATGAGAAAACCCGTTGACAATATCCTCTTGACGAGCTGCTGACTGTTCGACTTCGACTTCCTAGTGACGTGGAAGATCAGTGTTGTGAGCCACATCACTGCTACGGTGCGCGACAAGGGTCAAATGCATACAACAGTACATGTGTGGAATTGTGGATGGATGGTAACTTTTCCTCCGAGGTGGAAAGTCTGGAAGTTAGATGGTAACAGGACAGGTATAAAGCAAGACTGGACACCTGAGAAGTCCGGCCACCTCAATGTGAAATAAAATTAGTTTTGTTTTCCAAAATGTTAAAAACTAAAGAATATGTTTTGGGCAATGGCCTGATTAATGCAAAGTATACATGATTTGGACTAGCTCTGCTCCATAGAGGCATTAGAGCTAAGGGCCAGAGCTAGATTTGGACATACGATTGTAGTTGAGCTTTCCTAGACCTGTGCAAGGGGACCTGACCTGTGATGTGACTTTCCTTTTGCATTATGCCATGTCAAACTAGGGGGTTTTCATGATCCTGAATCCATTCCAAGCATTAGTTTTGCACAAAATACACTCCTTGGGCTAAAAACAGCCATAGACATCATGACAAATGTGATGTGGTCAGCACATTTTGGGCACTTTTAAGCAAGCACATTTTTGCCAGCCATAGTATGTCAATGGTAGGGTCACAAGAAACTCCTATAAAAAGATTGCCCAATACTAACAGCCGGTCAGCAAGTGGATTCATGAATGTATGTGTAGGCCCTATATAGACAATATTTTAGGCCAATAAAAAAAGACTATATACCAAATTTCCCACTTTAAACAAAAGAAGCCTGTCGGCTGCCGGATTACTCCCACTCTGCACACAGATGAGCAATATAGCAACAGACTGATCCATCTGAGCTTTTCCAAGAGCCCCTACCTGAGGTAGCTCTAATGCCAAAGGCAGCAAGAGCAGTAAGGCTATGGACCAGACCTATACCTGAGGTCATTTCTGCTGGTGGCCACTCATTGTCTACACTCGTAAGAAAGTATTATAAAATACTTTTCTTTGCATGTACACAGTTAGTATTAGTATTTATATGTATCTGCATTCATATTCTGATACCATGTTGTGTCTTTTTGTGTACTATGTCCCTGTCTGTCTTCCTGTTGTGACTGTTTTTACCCCTGGATAAATGTTTTTTATCCATTTTTATCCAAAGCATTTTCTTTGGTTATACAAACTAAACATTGTAAAGCTGTTTAGTTTGTAGCATCCCACAAACATCTGCAGTTAATAAAGGAAGATTGTTTTATATGGAAATTGAATCCCTTAGAAATCAATAGTTTTTTCATGTCAGCAGACTTCCTGAGCATCTTGTTGCAATCTCAGTGGGCTTTGTGTTAGGCTCACTTGGGGGTTGTGTGAGGCCTAAAGCGGACAACCTGTCAGAGCATTGTTCATAGCCAACATTTTTATGATTCTGTCAAGCGTAAGTGAACGAGACAATTATGTCTTTTAAGCTTCTTTCATCTTAACGTTTTTCTGACTGCTTATCTTTAACAGCATTTACTTATTACTAGTCCATACAGGTCCTTCAGGTACTGTCTTTGTAGGAATTATTTGTTAAACATTTTTATGGGATTATTATATGGATTTATGTTGGAAAGGACAGTGGAAACACAGGAAAACGAGGGCAGAGGCGTTATGGATCCCACCATAGATAGGCTGGGCAAACCCAGATAACTACGGGGTAGAGGGAATGTTTGTCTCACATTAACCACTTAATTCTGATATCTATTTCAAATTATGATCTTGTTGCGCTGCAAAAATAGCCAATCTATAAGCTAAAGTTAATGCAACACATTGTACGTTTGTAGATCTGCTGCTTTTTGGTTCTAGAACTGGTTCCATTTATCTTTTATGACTAGTCCATACCCGTTCGGGGATATAACATAACACCCCCCCCAGGTATAACAGGTCACCTGTTATACCTGGCACCTGGAGCATCACAGATGTCCCCTGTGGCACACCTGCTATGCAATGCTCAGCCAGACCTTCTAGCCAATCACAGCAAGCAATATGAGAATGCATTCCGTCCACATATCTCAATATATATGTTGAGGACGCAATATCTAGAATTAGTTATTATAGATGGTTTATATCACATCTGCATCTTTCAATCTGAATAGTGACATGCCCATCTTGGTTCCCATACTTCAGGGGAAGATTTTTTTTTGTTCCAGTTCCGAACCAACTTTTAGCAATCTGAACCAATTAATTTGGTTCAAAATTAGCTGTGAAAAAAAAATCCCCAGTGGAAAAGAGGCCTAACTGACAACAAAATATGGATGCCAGGTTGAAAGCGGTTATAATTAATTATACAAGACTATAGCATTCCTATTGTTCAATAATATTAAATAATTAATATTAAATGCCCATAACACAAGTTATCTCTTTATTTTAAGAGCTACTGTATAATCAGAGGCAAAAACTAAGTGTGAAATCATCACAGTTAAAGATTACAACACAAATTCTGAAAAAATGGAGTTTAATATCCAAAATAAAACAAAACACTGGACAGTGCCAAACTCAAATGAAGGGAAAGATCATAGACAAATAAACATCACCTTCTGTTTGACTTAATGTTTGAGTACAGTAAAAGTTATTCTGACTGGTGGTAAGGGCTGTGATATTTACAAGTTCCAACTCAAAGTTCCATTGGCTCATCAGGCTTCTCTGCTGCAGGCTCCTCTTCAGGCTGGGCCACCTGTTTAACAGGAGGAAATTGACCATGCTATTATCTTTTTGCTCTGATATCATCTGATATCAAGGAAAGACCAGCAGATTTATAATAACCAAGTAGAAAAATTGTTCTAGTACACATGCTAAAATTACAGATACAAATACAATTTATAATATACCGTCATCCTGCCACACTAATAGCCAGCGCAACACCCCATCCTTTGTCCGCCTTCTCCTACCAAACCACACCATTTGCACAGATCTCACCATGCACAACACCAACAGCATGCCTGTCCAGAAATCACGCACTACTTTGCATCCATGACACCATAAGGGTCCCAAAAAAAACATGTTACGAAAACATGTCACTCGGGTGCTGTCGGAGCCTCTAAAGTGCCCTACTATAACCATTACAAGCCAGAGACTATGGGTTGCAATTACTTCCTACCCCAGACTGACTGTAGCCTATATCAAAAGTCTGCCTGGGACAGTCATTAAAAATAGCATTAAATGAAATAGAAGTTTTTTATTTTATTTTATCTTGTATACTTTTATATCATTTACCCTCCTCTGTGGCCTCTCCTCAAGACCATCAAGGAAAGGGGCAACATCATCATATATTATGAACTCTGTATCTTTGCCAATAATCCCAATGGACACATTCTGAAAGATAAGAGTTTAGAAAAGAAGCTCATCAGAACAGTTCAATTTTTGACGTCAGTCTACTTCTGTGAAGTGAACCAATATAGTGTATGTATGTATATACTGATGACATTAGGGATCTTCATTTAAAAGGGACAAGGACTGACAGATACAGGGATCTCCATATATGCATATCAATCTGATCGGCGGTGTGAGCGCGGCCCAAACTCTAGATTTAAGCCTTCGTCCTACTGCTCCCGCCCAACACTCCCCGCTAACAAGTGGTGAGTCAGTAGGATACAACAACAGTGACAACACAGAAATGCATGTGGGGAGGAATGAATTGGCAGACTACATTTGTATAAAGAGAGGGTAGGGGTAAAAAAAGACAAATCTGGACCAGGCGGATGGCGTAGCCGTGTGGGCACCTTGGCTGATAATCCAGTCTGACAGAGTGCCGTGGGTTCCACTCCCGATCCCGACGGCCTTTGCTGCATGTCACCCCCCCCATCGCGCTCTCTATTTCCTGTCAGCCTACTGTCGCCCTATCCTTCTACAAAAAATAAATAAAAGGCAAAAGCCACACAAAAAATCTTTAAAAGAAAATATATATATCTGTAACTAAAAACAATAACTATGATATAAAATACAATAGGCCTACCAATTGTTACTGAAGGGGAGAAATAATTGACCAAACAGCTTACATCATATCCGGCAATGAGCAGTCCAACACCGTAAGGCCTTCTTCCATATCTCTGTGTTGGTATTTGGGTCTCTGGGTCAAATATCAAGGTGCCAATTCCAATACAGTACATACAAAGTACTAAAAAATAACGTAGATGAGAAAGGATACTGCTGCCGATTTGTGAAACCAAGCGTGACACTGGAAGCGGCTGGTCGAATACAAACCTGGAGTCACTCTTGACGCATGAAATTGCTTTAAAGGAAAATGTGTGGCTCATAATCATTCATTGAAATCTTTGCACCTGATGTGTATATATTATCTTACCAAAGCAGTCTTGCGTCAGCAGTTACCCACATGGTTATCTACATTCAAAATTTTCTTTTGATGAGCAGCCAACTCTGACTGAGCTCTCTGTAGGAATAGAGTAGAACTGATATGACAAAGTAACTTAAAAGCACATTTTGCTCAATTGTTTTCCCACGTGCTTAACAGAGTAAAGAATATCACTTGTAGTGATGGTAGACCGGAATCGTTAAAGGTATATTCAGTGATTTCACTAAAAGAAACCTTAGGTTTCGTTTTTGGCTGTGGGACCCAGCCTTTCGTCCAATCAGGATAGAGAGTAAAAAACGAAACCTAAGGTTTTTTGACCCCCAGGGGTTAACTGGGGACAGGGAGGAACTCCTTATATGGCCAGCACACTCTATAGTAGGGAGGAGTATCACAACAAAACAAAAAAATAAGTGATATTTGAATTAAGTGAAATCACTGAATATAGGCTACCTTTAAGATAATTGGATTATTAACAGGGTTACACAACAGATTACACAGGTGCGCCAGTGTGCATGCATCGTCAAAATGTTTCCTGCGCGGTAGATCAAAGGCATTCCAGGCGCATTTGCGCACCAACAGCTGAGACAGTTATTTAGAGAAATCTGACAGGCATTCAAAAGGAACTCGAATGTGATGTTAACGTCCTCTAAGTAAACTTAGAAATAAAACTAGTGTTGACTAATCATTACACGTGGCTCTGATTTTGAAGAGGACGTCAGTGCACAGGAAGTCTGTTTCAGTTGTAAACAAGCTACTATGACAATGACACTTTCCCAAAGTTACGCGATGCTCCTGCTAAACCACGCGACCATAATTATTTACAATATTAAAACCATGCATATTGAACAACACTGGGATTACTTAAACATGGAACCTGCAGCAGTAGGTGAGTAATTACTTTTATCTGACGTTTGTTTTGGTTTCAGTGGTTGAGCTGCTAACAAACATCCTCCTGCTGCTTAACGACTTGTCTACAAATACACACACATCTGTGAGCATCTTTATCTTTTGCATCAGCCCGTGTGGGCAGCATAACATTGTGGCAGAGTAGAAACATCCGTACCAACCTGCCGTGCACACCAACTTGCATGTACAGGTGCTCCTTTGAGAACTAGGCCAAAATAATAATGTACAGCCCTGATTATTAACTCAGTGAAACATCGTGTTTTTCTGTCAGATGATCATTGCAAAACAATGATCTCATGCGTCTACTCTGTTGAAAAGAAAAAATAAGGAGCAGTGTAATTTCAAATGAATTAATTAGGCATACATTACATACAACTGATGCAAGCATTCTTCTATACCATGACTTGGATAATAAAACAGTAGAAAACGTGTAGGAAATAGGAATTGGACAAGCACAATCGCTAATGTCATCAATAAAATCTTATCAATTCCCATTCCTAGCCACTTGATGACAAACAAAAATCAAACAACAAACAAGGACTGCATGGGTACGAGATTTAAAGGTTTTATGACATTCATTTTCATTTATTTTTCTTTTTTCTTTTAGGTTTTATGACCTCAATTACACCCAAAAAACCTGAACTTTGAACATTCAGTGGATTTTCTGTGGTCTGAAGTTTTCTTTAGGTTTTTTTTGGGGCCTTTTGAGCTACAATGAAAACAGGCAACACAGTGAAACAGTGACATCTGCTGGCAAATCCCATTGACATATATGGGATTTGCAGTAAGTGATGTCACTTACTGCCGGCAAATCAGAGCACCTGTTTGAGCCAGAAAACCCCAGATCACAGAAAATCTACTGAATGTTAAAAGTTCATATTTTTTGGGTGCAATTGAGATTTGAAAACCTAAAAAAACAAGAACAATTCCAAAACCTTTTTTTTAATGTCACAATACCTTTAAGACCCACAGTTGCAGATCCTTGCTTTACTGCCTCCATTGCATACTCAAACTACAGCAACTACCTGCATATATACACAGACGGGTCTAAGAATGAGCAGCACAGGGTGGGAATAGGAGTGTTTATACCGGAGTTTAATGTCAAGATAGCAAAAAGGATACCAGACCACTTATCAGTGTACACAGCAGAGGCGGTGGCAATCATCACTGGGTTACAATGGGTGGAGGAGGTTAGACCAGAGCGGGTGGTGGTGTGCACAGACTAACTAGCAGTGCTGAAGAGCCTACAGTCTGAAAAGTCAGTGAGAGAGGACCTAGTCATTGAGATTAACCAGTATTTACTAGGACTACACAGAGGTGGCCTGGATATCCAGTTTTGTTGGGTGCCAGCACATAAGGGGCTGGCAGGGAACGAGAGGGCGGACAAGCTTGCCTAAATTAAGGGCAACCCAGCAGGAGGTAGCACTACGAGTGCTATTAGGAAAGGGTGAAGGGAAAGCAATGGTCAAAAAGAAAGGGATGGAAATCTGGCAGAGAAGGTGGGACGAAGACCCGAAAGGACGAGGGTATTACAAGGTACAAAAAACAGTAACCACTAAGGAGTATAATGAAAAGAATATAGAAGTGAAGAAAAATTCATTACAAGGCTAAGGGTGGGCCACACAGGGTTAAACAGCACCCTTTTTTACCATGGGTAAGGCAGAAAGCAATAAATGTGGAAGTTGTGGGGAAACAGAGAATGTTGAGCATGTTTTAATGAACTGTGATAGATATATAGAGGAAAGAGCACAACTGAAGGACAAAGTAAATGATGCAGGACGGGAATGGGATTTGTCAGGGATCCTTGGAACAGAGGGAAAGGGTGTAGCTATGGTGAGGAAGGCACTGTTTACATTTTTATATACTACAAACCTGAGTAGTAGGATATAAATAGCAATAGGAAATTGACATGATGTTACATACTCTTGTACAGTAGGTGGCGCTATGCACCTTTATGTTGGTTGCGATCCGCCATAAAACTCAGAGAAGAAGAAGAAGAAGGAGTTATGCTCCCCCTGCTTACTCATCTTGTTGTTAGCCACAGGCACGTTAAACGTGGCTAATGCTAGCTTGCCAGCGACGTACTGTCGATACAGTACAGTCCCAGTTTTGGATGTTCATCAGTATGTTTATTTTAATTACAAAATAATTCAATCATATTTTATCTTACCATTATTTGCAATTTAGATGTATTATGTACAGTCGACTCCACTGACTAGGATCACAATCATCACATATATCTGCAATCTTCTACTTTTTCTGCACGATTGGGGAAACGAGTCGATAACAGAGCAACGTTGATCCTGGGGGAGAACAAATTGGTAGTGGGTGTGTGTTTGATTGATTGATTGAAATATTTATTAACAGTTTGTAGAATTTACAGTACATTTTAAGCACAAACTCAATACAAAGACTGTCACACTGTGTGTGCGTGTGGTAAAATTTAAAGTGTAGGCATTTTGCTCAACTTGAGCTTACGTCATTATAAAAGGCTTTATAATGTGTTATCAAAATACTTAATTTACTGGTCACTCGCAGACTTTTCTTTTATAATAATAATAATAATAATAAAACTTTATTTTGACATGACACGAATGAAAGTGCTTTACAGAGCAATAAAGAAAAAAAGAAAATCAAAGGCATAAAATAATAAAAGAATAACAACAAGGAATCGGATCTTCTGATCAGCTCGTCACTGTAGGTGGAAAGCCTGGTGAGGGCTTTTGCCGCGAGGCCCTTTCGGAACCCTCGGTTAAGCTTTTCTGAAGTTTAGACGTTGCTTACCCTAGGGTCCCTAATCGGTTATTCCACTCTCCGTGGGATGCAGATGTATACCGTCCGTTCACGGAGAGCGGCGCGCCGCTTGAGTGTTGGTGAGATGTTTCAAAGATGCATAAAGCGGCTATAGGAGACAACGGAAACATGTACTAAATCGCATTAACCGCCGATGCCATTAAGTATTTGTAATTCTCTCTTCCTCACTTCCTTGATTTCCTTATTGACTTCCCATTGTACCGTCTCCCGAGTGGCGACTGGCTAACTGCACGTCCTAGTTACTGCCTCTGGTTGGCCGACCGCGTGCATGCAGGATGTTTATAATGCTGTTGTGTCGTGGGAAGCGGGACATGGAAAGTGAGGAAGAGAGAATTTCAGAGAAGTCAAAACTTTAAAAAAAGATTAAAAATACTTAACGGCATCGGCAGTTAATGCGATTTAGTACACATTTCCGTTGTCTCCTATAGCCGCTTTATGCATCTTTGAAACATCTCACCAACACTCAAGCGGCGCGCCGCTCTCCGTGAACGGAGGGTATGTACATCTGCATCCCACGGAGAGTGGAATAACCGATTATGGACCCTAGGGTAAGCGACGTCTAAACTTCTGAAAAGCTTAACCGAGGGTTCCGAAAGGGGCTAGGCTTTTTCAATCCGGGCTCCCAAGCTCTGGAACGACCTGACCTAAGATGTGCAAAATCGTTTAAATCCCTCCTGAAAACCCACCTTTATGTTAAAGCCGTTTCTTAATTGTCATTTTTGGATAATTTTGTATGTTTTGTATTTTTATGCCTGCTATCGCATGGATTGTTTTTTTGTTTTGTTTTGTTTTGCTCGTCGCTGTAAAGCACTTTGTCACTATGTCTAGAAACATTCTATGAAAATAAATTCATTATCATTAGGCTGCCTGCCGAAGGTATAAGCCTAGTGGGAGTTTGTTCCACAATGTCGGCTCGTAGAAGCAGAAAGCTGCTTCAACATGTTTTTAGTCGCATGCATGGATAATAGATTTATTAATATAATCATCATAGTTGTGATTGGTTATAACCTGTAAGACGCCTGAGACCAGGTTGCGTGCACGCATCTGCCTAGGTGACAGCAGACTGCTGGGTGAGCACTGGCACTTTGGCATGGGGGGTCAGATCAACATATGGAATGAATTCTGTAGGCCTACTGGCCATATACGTATGGAGCGTGTCTTGAGTGTACATGGTTTGATGTGGTCAGATCAACATATGGAAGGTCAGCTCAATATATGGAGATCTAAGGGTGGCAGCGGGGGCGGTGTCTTGAGTGTACAGGGTTTGATGAGGACACAGTTAGGGCCGGGTCTTAATTTTAGGGCCTGTTGAGAACTGTTTTTGTCGGCTGCGCTAATAACTTTGGGGCGGGCCTGTCTAGAGTTTAAATATACAGGTATCAGTCAAAAGGGAGACATCGAAGAGGAAGGATGGATGGGGATGGATCAACATATGGAATGTCTGAACAGGTCAGCTCCATATATGGAGATCTAAGGGTTTGAGATTTGAGGTCAGATGTAGAGTTGCTGGCCAATATTGATGATATCAGGGATCTCCATATATGGGCATTCCCATATATGGGCTTAATATTGATGACATCAGGGATCTCCGTCCCTGATGATGTCACGTGATGTCATGTCACGAGGTCATGCCTGGGGTGACCAACCAACTCAACTGACTGACTGACGGGAAATTCACGCTTTCATAGTAAATAATCGTATTATGCTAGCATAATGCATATATACCATTATTATAAACGATCACAACTATGATAATTATTGCGACCAAAGATCGCAGTTAACTATGGAATCCACTATGGAATGCATTTCCCGTCAGTGGTTGGTTGGTCGGGCACCATATATGGTGTTGTGGCTCTTTTGTTGGTTCCAAACAAATCAACAAACCCACTGATGCACCTTGACTTTTAGTTGTACGCAGGCAAAAGAAACAGATTGTCATTGAATGTCATTTTTGCTTTGCTATGAATTCCGTCTTTTTGAAAGCCGTTCCTTTCGTTGTCCATCGGTTTCATTTATTCGGTTTTTATTACGTTCTTCTTGGTCCTTTTTGGGTTTTGCTTTTTCTTTCTATCCTCTAGTTTTTTTATTTGCATATGCTCATATGTCTATGTATATATGTAATTTGTGAGTTGATTAGTTGTATACTGTGATTACTCGGGTGGTTTGATGCGTATGTCCCTTTAATCCACCCGACACTGAAACATATCATCATTACGTCACCATCGTAAACCAATTATACCCTGGCATTGGTACATATCTTCATCACGTCATGGGACATACACTTCGTAGCATGACGGAAAACATACCTGCACCGTCTGCTTCCGTATGTCCCGTGCCAGGACATGACGTCATATCATATGCTGCTACGGGACATTGGTACATATCTTCATCACGTCATGGGACATATGCTTCGTAGCATGATGGAAAACATACCTGCACCGTCTGCTTCCGTATCTCCCGTGCCAGCATATGACGTCATATCATATGCTCCTAAGGGACATACGCATCGTAGCACCTGACTAATAACATTACTTGCACGCTCTGCTTGCGCAAGTAATAATATACAAACAAAACAGTGAGGATGGCTTTTACATAATATGGTGCCCAGGTCTGTGACATGCGTGACATCATCGGGGATGGAGATGTGGAGACCCTGATGCCATAGTAAATGTGACTTGCTGTCGCAGTTAAGCACATATATGGAGATGATCCCTGATGTCATCAATTTTGGCCAGCAACTATATGACCTCAAACCTCAAACCCTTAGATCTCCATTATATGGATATACTGTATGTCAGAACCTGTTCTGACATTCCATGTTGATCCTTCCCCATCCATCCTTCCTCTTCGATGTCTCCCTTTTGACTTATACCTGTCCATTCAAATTTCAAACTCTAGACAGGCCTGCCCCAAAGTTATTAGTGCGGCCGCGCCTGGCAGGCCCGAAAATGAAGGCCCAGTCCTTTCTTGGCCCTCATCAAACCGACAAACCCTGTACACTCAATACATG
Organism: Protomyctophum parallelum; assembly: GCF_964188405.1. Taxonomy (NCBI): domain Eukaryota; kingdom Metazoa; phylum Chordata; class Actinopteri; order Myctophiformes; family Myctophidae; genus Protomyctophum; species Protomyctophum parallelum. The sequence goes on from NC_139699.1 coordinate 38,022,695, forward strand.
CTCCTTATATGGCCAGTACAGAATTCATTCCATGTTGATCTGACCCCCCATGCCAAAGCGCCAGTGCTCGCCCAGTAGTCTGCCACATTATAATGCATTACCAGTCATTATAATACATTACCAGCCATTATATGCATTATCTATGCATGCTTTATAATCACTGCAAGTTTAATGCCTTAATGTGATTCTAAGTGAGTCACTTAAAGTGACTGTAAGTGGTAATTTAAAGTCATACAAATAGTATTCAATTTATTCACAACAAATCACTTAGTGACTTATAATCACACTATAACGCATTATAACAGTGATTATAACACATTATAAGATCATAATGTATTAGGGCAATTACAATAAGGATCCTTGCAAAACAAAGTGAGTGTGGAATGTTATTTGGCCTTATAAATCATTTCAAAATGTGTTGTCTGTTGTAATGTGTTTGTAAATGCACTTTTGTGGATGAGCAAGAAGTAAAAGTCAAGGTGCATTAGTGGGGTTTATTGAAATGTTTAGAGTCAACAAATTAGCCAGTACTGTATAAAGATTATTGTTATAAAGCATTATGATAATATTAGTTCTTTTTTATAGCTATAGGCTACTTGTACAGTGATATTAGATTATAATGCCTTGTATTATGTTTATAATGCGTCATACATGGGAAAAAACCAACCCATACAATGCAAAGAGCTTTATTGCCAATATTGTCCCACTTTTGCTTTGGCAATATACATTGCCAAAGCAAGAGTGGAACAATAAAATACTTTAAGTAGCCTACTACAATTAAAAGGGAATAGAAATGATTTAATTGCAACTGTCTGGGGGATATCTAACGTACAAAACCACACACGCACGCACACACGCACGCGCACACACACACACACACACACACACACACACACACACACACACACACACACACACACACACACACACACACAGTCACACACACACACACACACACACACACACGCACACACACACACACACACACACACACACACTCACACACACACACACACACACACACACACACACACACACACATTAAGCAACTCTTAACAGAGACTATGCTAAAAATACCTCCCACAATTTTAACCAAATATCATCTATTTTTTCTCTTTATTTTTTGACTGTGTAAAATGCTGCAGAACTCCCAAGTATTATTGTGACATCTAGGCGGCGACACAGAGCCCCCCTTTCCGTAAAAACAACATCTCTTCTCTTTCTTTAGTCAAAGTGCTGGAGCACGTTTGAGTGACCATGGAGTGCGTCTGCCGACATGTAGTTGTTGAGCGTTAAACACGTTGTGAATAATACTGGAAGAAGAACAACTTTGGTGGATTCGGAGGGCAGCTCCAGTAGAAACATGGCTGTACGCGAGGAGGGAGAGGTTGTGCACAGTAAAATAAGGCACCACGATGGGCTTGGAAGTGTCAACAGCAGCAGCAGCAGCCCAGAGAGCCTCAGGAACGGCTATGTGAAGAGCTGCGTCACCCCTCTCAAACAAGACCATCAAAGGGGATTTTTGCTCAACGTGTGCAGGTTCTGCAACGAAGACGTTCTGAATTCAAAATTGTTTAAAATATCCGCCCTCTATGCGGGGGCATTTGTAATTTTCGCGGTTTCTTTTCTTATTTCTAGGAGCTTGCAAAGTGACTCGCTTTGGGATTTGCAGACTTTTTTGTCGGGTTTTTCTCAGTCCATTAGTCCTCTGTTCAGCATAGGATGCGCATTCTTCTTTTTAACGTTTTATTTGAGGAGAAAAAAGAAAGAAAGTAATAAATGTTGGCTTATGTCACTACCAGCATCGTGTTACCTTGGGGATTTTTTGGTTTTGCGGTTTTTGCAATGGGGAGAGGACCAACATCAGATGCAAATGGTGGGCAGGTTGTTATTCGTGTTGGGATGTGTGGGTCTGCTCACACTGATCCCCACTTTGAAACTCAAACACAGTGTTTTGATCCTGGTTTTTGCCAGCGTGGTGTGGTTGGTGTCTTTCACCAGCCTGAGTGGTCTGCCCGCACTGCTCCGACCATTCTTTGCCTGCTTTGCGGGGGTTTCTGGCTCTCTTTTGGGGCTCTGTTTTGACCATTACTATCCGTCGAGGGAAGCACCAAATCGGATTCCCAGCGCAGAGGAGAAGGTCCCAGTGATCAGACCCAGGAGAAGGTCCAGTTGCGTTTCATTGGGAGAAACGTCGACCAGCTATTATGGCAGTTGTAAAATGCCCCGCAGACCTTCATTGCCATGCATATCCCGAGAACAGGTAGGTCTTCATTGCAGGTGCCCAATGAGTTTCCAAAGTAGGCCTGCTAGTGCTCATTCACTGTCCAGATACATGCACAAAAGAGAATAACACCCCTACCACACAAACCCATTAGATATTACGTTTCAGCACACACAAAACATCCCAAATGCCCCACGGTCAATGCTGAGAAATTCACCAATAATCTTCACATACTTCAGTCACCACCTGCACACAGGGTGACAGGATACCTATAAATGAGTGCATTGACTACTACAATGATCAACTAGGTAAAATAAGTTTAAATTCTAGACTACAGCCTTTATGCAAATGTGGATATGGTGTAGCCTGTACTGGCAAAAGACAACTTTAAATGATTTGTTAATTAGTGTAGTGTATAGGCCATTAGGCCTACACTCACTAAAGTAAAATACTCAGTGTTAGTTTAGCTCAGTGTACAAAAGTAAACACATTTTACTGTGTAGAATCATGCATGTGATATGGCCAGTAGGCCACTGTGCAAATTACACTAATGACCAGTGTATGACATTTTTGTTTGCCATTGTGTTGTTCGTCATTCATATTTGTTTCAATGGAGTAGTTAGAGAGACACCTGCAAGCTCTCCTCATTTTGTTAGAGAATGGGCACTGAGCATGTTTAGTATTAACCACAGCAACATACTGCAGATGCCATTATATGTTGATTAAACATTATTGTTCCACTAACGGGGCCTGTGCCCTTGTAAGCCTCTGTGTGGCCTGGGCGAAATATTTAGTAGTCAAGGACTGAGAGGAAATGATGGTCATTATAGCAGGATTATTTCAGTGTACATTGAATAATATTACGTTTCTGGTCTGCTTGTGTGCCTGAGCTAGTGTTGACATCTAAAATAATTGTTTTAGTTGTCAAAGGAAAATATACATTTATTGCATATTTTAAAATATGTATTACCAACCCAGGACAAATGTTAGAAGTCATACAAGAAATAGTGTAGAAATTGGGTTTTTATCATTTGAGCTAGGCCCAGGGGGGGGGGGGGGGGGATTTGTGTTTTTGATTATTTGTGTGTGTGTGTGTGTGTGTGTGTGTGTGTGTGTGTGTGTGTGTGTGTGTGTGTGTGTGTGTGTGTGTGTGTGTGTGTGTGTGTGTGTGTGTGTGTGTGTGTGTGTGTGTGTGTGTGTGTGTGTGTGTGTGTGTGTGTTTATTTTTCTTAAAAACAATGTCAAAGATGCCCTTTGAAATAGCCTTTTGGTTGATTGAAAATGTGCCTTAATGCACTGCTTATTTCAGAAAATATTTTAAAAACCCATATACATGTCACCACAGACTGTAGGGCCAGATTGGTAATTTAATTATTTGCTTTACACTACTAATAGTCATATACATATAGGGTCTATATACTGATAAAATAAAAAATAACTACAAGAAAAGTATTGGGTAAAGAGTATGATTAGACTCAATACATTTTTGTAGGGATGGGTGTTGGATACAAATGAGTTGACATCTTTTGGTCAACAAGTTATGCAGCCATCGATTTGACACATTAATCTCTGCTTGTGAGTTGACTTCTCACATCATAGGAACTTAAGTTGGGACTCAACTTTGGTCATGATCCCATTGATTGGGGTACTTGATTTCAATGACTTAAAATTACTTGCGACTCATATTTTGAAATTAGTGTGACTTGTTCCCACCTGAGCTGTCACAGTTTGTTTTACTCATTTTGCTTCTGTGGTGAAAGAAAACTGTGTGCTCATCATACATACACCACAGTACATTTACTACATTCCCACATTCCCCAGACAAAAGTCAGCCCAAGAATACAGTACTGATAGAACATTAACATATATTTACGCAACAACCTATTTATTTCAGACTAAGTGAAAGTTGGGCTTCTTAAAAATGATAGCTGAATTTTATATTTTTAATCCCTCACAAGATGATCTATGTTTTTGTTTTGTATCTTTCTTTTATTGGCCATAGTTGACTATTTAAAACACAATGGCACTTTGGCAGAGCTGTGGTTCTAAAAGCATGGTCCATAATGTTCCAGGGGGTCCCCAGGAAAATTGGCCTATTTAAAGCATTTAATAGCAGATCTGCAAGCTCACAACGTGTCACAACAATATGCGACGTGAGCTTGTAGATAGGGTATTTTCTTTGTTGCAAAATTAATAAAAAATAGCCGGTCTGCAACGTCACTGCTTCTCTTAATAGAGTAATTTGTGTGGTGTCTTTAGGTCCGACAACAGCAAGTCTGTTTGTGACCCTTTCCATTCTTCTTGTGCCTATGACATGTGCAAAATATAGGGATGCCACTGGTTGATAATCATTGCTTTCACTATAAATTCACCAGCTAGAAGTTAGGTAGTCTAATGAGAGAATGTACTTTATAAGTATGACTATTTAGCTATAGGTTTCTCTTTCCAAACCTACAGTATAGACAATTATTGTAACATTCTGTACTAAATCAACAACTAAGATCTCTTATGATATGAAAATGTTTGAGATTTGGGTTGTGTAGTAGTTACCTTGCCATGATGTACCGGTAACTCCAAATATTGGCAAGATATCTTAAATAGTTGGTCCATTAAATAGAACTTCATATTCAAAAATATATAATCTCATTGACTTCATTGTGTGTACGTGTACATGTACCAGATTTTGTGATGTTGCTTATCAGAATCTGCTTTGTTAGTGTTTATGTGATGTGCTAAGAGTGACTTTGAGGGCTACTCTAATCAGGATACTCTTTATTTTTTGTTGTGTGGGGAGAATATTTATTTTGAACTACGCAACTATTAATGACATCTTGCCAATATTTGCAGTTACATCATGGCAAGGTAACTACACAAGCCAAACCTCAGCTCTTGTTAACATTTTCATACTTATGCAGGTATTGTTTATTTTTTGTTTTGAACTGGTGATTAATTGAGAGAATATATATAGTCAAAATCAATTAAGTGTACAAGGGAATGTTGACTACCATAGTCACTTTCTGATTATCCATGATTGATTCCTGCATTGAAAAGAATCTATGCTTATGTAACTCACAACAACGACTACATTCACATTCATGTGTGGATGAAGGCATTATTATTATAGTTAGGTTTACTGAAAACAAAGTTATGTCCATTGTATTCTTGACATAAGGGAAAATGCAGTTTTCTGTGTAAGTCGTACATAATTCTTTTATAAACTTGAATTATTTTGAGTTGAACTAGGCTACAGTCATTTAATCACATTCAGAAGAATTTAAATGCAGTAATGGGTATAAATGATACCCAAAGAGGTGGCCATCTTTGGTTAAACAATGTTAATACTAAACCTTATATATATATATATATATATATATATATATATATATAAACGTTTAGTATAATCTTTAAACATAATTGTTATAAAAAATAATGAAAGTGAGCTAGCTCCAGCTGACCACACAAATTGTAAATTAAAAAATTAAATGTCATGGACACCATGTCATGAAACCTAGAGAGAGGTGAGTTTGTGCCTGTCACTGATACCAACAGTCTCTTATCGCAGGCATTTGGTGTTTTACAGCAGTTAGTTCTCAAACTTTTTCATTTCAAGGTATTTGCTATTTGGCCGTGAACCCCCATCTCAAAAATATTTTGTGCGAGGCAGCGACCCCCGATTTGAGTAATTGAGTTAAACATTTTCACTTTAAATATATATTTGCACAAAATCCTTTTTGTGCGAATCTTTCACGTGTTTTAGAGCATGCCATGTGTGCATCTACTGACGTAAAACAGCATCTTAAGATCTATAAACTGTACCCGCCCTCAGTAATGACTTGTACTCTCTCATACCAAATAGCAAGAGGAAAGTGTGATCTAAATCAGTGTCCCCAGCTAAAGGAAATCAGCTCTACTGTACTACAGTCTACAGATGCTATATCTGATGGGAAATATTTGACTCCTATAGGTTGTTCACTTTATGAACCAGAATGGAACGGGAGAAAGCAGTCTGGAGGCAGTGAATAATTTGGATATTCACTAAGCACATTTTTCACTATATAAACAGTTTGTCCGTCTGTTTCTAAGTTAATAGTTTGTGATACATAAACCTGTCAACTACAACCTGTGAAACTGAAACATGTTAAATACTAAATAGACTATCAATTTCTGTCAGAGAATTGCCACATTTCTGGATTACTCCAGTGGAGGCAAAACAAACCAGTGTCCCATTCATTACAGTGTAAATATTTATTTTGAGCTCATGCTTTGAATTTGTTTAAATTGTTATTGCTCTGGTGCTTTTAGGAAATGTTTGAGATGTATTAAGTTGGAACCCAAAAAGTGACATTGTCAATATAGCTTCAATTCTGATAAGCAAAATCTGTGTTGCTCGTCTGGTAATATGGGTAACCATGGAAAAAAAAGCAAAAAAAAAGCTGATTTGAGTTGTTTACCAAAACCTTCTAAATTCAGTATAAGTAGCCCCACACTTTCCAGGCAAAGTAGAGCCTATTTAATCCTAATACTTTGTGGTTAGAACTATCCCATTCCCAAACCAAATGAAAATTGAGGTTAAAAACCAAGTATACCACTATGAATACCTCTGCTTAAACTTTTAAATAATGAATTCATGGTCTCGTAGGCGAGTCAAAAGAATGGCTTATGTTAACTAGAAAATTGGTCACAAAAGTTTGCGCAATAGGTCAGTTGCCCAATTTCATATGTACTCCACTGGTATACACATTGAAGTTTGCCGCATGCTGCCAATCTGTGTGGCTGAGAGCACATCTGTTTATGATTGATGTTAGCCCTCAATGTGTCATACTGACTGGGAGGGAATACCCTCCATAGATGCTGACATTTTAGAGCCCTCTCTGGATACATATTATATGAATGAACCACGGTTTCAAGACTGCTGATTCATAATTTGTAGAGCTGGATTGTAGAGGAGAGATTGCTGTTATTGCTTGTCTTTGCCTTGTTTTTCCTATTATAGATCTAGAATACATGACATAAAAACCACGCCCCCTGGATCGTGGAAGAAAACATAAATAAATAAATCATACAAATGAGTTTTGGCATTCTATCAGGGAGGTGGCTCTGTATCATTTATGATATTATTTGTATTTGATACAGAGAAAATTGAATCAGCTGTGAAATTGGAAGTAGCGTAGAAAATCTACAGTAGGAAATCATGTGCCTGTGCCCACTGAAGCACGTCGCACTCCGTCAAAAAATACCTGAGATTCCTTAGAATTCATGACATTTCTTATCGGTGTGGGTTATTAGTTTGTTTGATGAAACTTACAACTTAGAACTGACAACACTAGTATCCTAGATAAAGAAATGTGCATGTAACACAGTTCTTATATCACATGATTAAAAAACAAAACATCTATGGTATTTTTGAATGGGAAAACACTTCTGTGATCCTGGGGGCATGGTTTTGATGTCAGGACTTCTGTATTCTATATTTATTATTGGTAGCAAGTGAAGTTCTCGTGGTAGCAAAGTATAATCACTTGAATCCTAGTGTCCCTATTCTGGGGCAAACATGGCAGATCTACAAGCTCACTACACGTCACAACGCAGTGCACTGTGAGGTTTTAGATGGACAATTTTTGGCAAAGAGATTTGATAGGTATTGATTGATTGATTGAAGTTGAAGTATTAACAGTTTGCAGAATTACAGTACATTTCAAGGGAAGGAAAACAGACCAGACCAAGTACAGTACCGGTATATAGCGCTGGGACACACTCTGTCCGATATTTCATATTCCATCCTAATTGGCTAACATTGGCTTTCAAAGATTGCAGGATTGGCCCGTTTTGAACAAAAAGCCTCAAATCATGAACGCAGCGTGCAATTGACGTGAAATCTCTCAAGGACTTTCCTACTAGGCTGAGGATTATATCCCACCTTTTTCACATTGGCCTGTTATAGCACCACCAACAGGTGGATTTTTGCAAAACACTCAAATCATCCAATTGCCATCCAAGGCGTGAGAAGAAATGCCAACCTTTTCACATTGACCTATTATAGCACCACCAGGAGGCCACAACCTGACCTGGCCTGGTGGACCTGTGCCCAGAAGAGCACTAGAGCTCTAGTTTAATTATCTTTTTGACCTTTTTTTTAAACACAACCAACAGGCCAGTGACCCGTCCTTCAGCACAATAGAGTAGGCATATAGACGTTTTTGTACTTTTTTAAGTGTCTTGATTAATTGAAAATTGAGGACCCTGATGTAAACAAGTCCTTTTTCTGGATTTATACTCGTAGTAGTCAGATTTTGTATTGTCCTGGGCACAGACATTTTGTGGGGCAGGTGCTCAAGTGAAAAAAAGGCACATTGTGCGGGGAAGCCTTAATAGTGTCAGTGAAATTTATAGATTTGGGGGCATAAATAATATATTAGAAGCTTTTAATCCAGAATTGATCAATGTCACAATGGGACACATACTGTACAATGATTAAATGTATTATTTGTATTATTTACTATAGTCCTACTAGACCCCAGGAAATTACATCTGGCCACAAAAGATCCAGGATCTACTGAATGTGAAGGAGGGTACTATAGGGGGGTGCCATACTGTGTTGTATGGCTCAACATTTCAGTTTGTCACCTGTGATCTTTTGTGGCCAGATGTAATTTCCTGTGGTCTAAAGTAAATAATAAAAAAATAAATCGCTATAAAATCGTGTAAAAAAAACCCAAAACATATTTAGCCCATGTTCGAATGCCCCCGCCCCCCTGTAAAAAATAGCTAAAATCGCTAAAACAAAAGAAAGCAGCAAATGAAAAAGTTTAACCCTCATCTTTTACTTTCTCTAATGACAACCTAAAACATGAACCTTGGTTGAAAAAAACAAAAGTTGTCCTTTAATTGCAGCAGCAGTTTCCACAGGGACCCACAAACTAACACAAAATAAGCATTTACTACAGTATAACATTAGATACTGTATAAAATACAGTATAACAAGTTATGGTGGCCCATCACCAGAACAGTACGCAATGCTAAATACCTGTGTGTTATTGTTGTTTTTGTCGTCCTCCACTTCCTCTTTTAAAACAAATCGCATGCTGTCCCCAAGGCTAAACTCCAAGTAGCAGTTATAGCTCATAGCTACTCCAAGTAGCAGTTATAGCCCATAGCTAGCATTTCCTCTCAAAGTGGCTGTGCATTTCAAAATAAGTGTTTTTTTTGTTTGTACTTAATTAATCGTACTGGAAATAGACGTAGCTATGACTAGGAAGAAGCATAGTTGACTTGAAAATGAAACTAAAATAATAATGGAGGCATATTGTATACAGTATGTGTATTTGGGGTGGTGGTACGCCCTCTAGAGGTACCGAAGCCCTTCTTCAGGTACCAGAGCTCAGGAGGGAGGTTTTGGAGCTCCGTCAGAAATTAAACACTGGCTCAGTGTCTATTTACGTCCTACACACAGATTAAATTCCCATTGACAATGAAAGGAGAATTGTACGTCATAGTGTCTTGTTTTGTCCGACACAAATAAATTAGATTCCTATTGACAATGAATGGAAAATTCTATAAGCTCACAAAAGCATCTCATCGCGACACCTATTCTTTTTAATGTTTTGGTAATTTCGATCTATCGATTATTACTATTATTATTTGTTTTACAATCGATTAAATCGATTCGTTTGATTAACTAGTGCCCAGGGACCCAAACCTAGAGAAAAAATTATTATGATTTATGAATGAATCACTTTAAAGCTGCACTATTTACTTTCCACTTCTAACCCTGGATTTGAACCCAGTTTCCTGCGCAAGTGCTGACATTTTTACCATTGAGCTAATACAGTAGCAGAGTAGCTAATATTCACTGAGCAAGCAGTGGATGAATTAAACTTCGACCTTCATGAGTGTCAGATGAGATCCTGTGTCTAGGTGAGACATGACCCTTGACACGATTTGAATGTCTCAATAGAAGAGCAGGGAGACAACCATATACACAATATAACCACACCAATAACCATACAAGTTATATTGTTTGAATACACTCTACCATACAGATACAATTACATTTTTATTAATTAAACACAAGGTACATACTACATAGCCACTTGAAGCCCTATTTCAAAATGTGTGAAAATAGCCTTTACAGTAGAAATGTTTACAGCATGTGCATCTTTTGAGCTTGTAGATATATTTTCACTAGTTACATTTTATTTTACACATTTCTGGAATGGTTTTGAAAATGTCTTAGATTTTTCTTTAATTTTCTGAATTTTATTTAGGAAAGGTGACAAAATAGTGATATTTGCTTGTGACCCAAAATGGGTCGTGGCCCTATGTTTGGGAAACCCTGTTCTTAACTAACCCCAACACCACAGTAGAGCAGAGCATAGAAGTGGGCTGCAGAGAGAGAGAGAGATGCATTTGGAAGGGAGGGGAGGAGAGAGTAGAGCAGTGAAGTAGAGCAGCTCTCAGCTGTCACGTTCTCTTGCTGTAAAGCCATGTGGAATGATATAACATTGACGTCACAACCCAGTGACGTACCGCAGGGTGACTGAGGAAGAAACAAAGCCAGGTTTTACTAATCGCTGGTAGAATATAGTGACTGCCCCCAGCTGTGATGAGAAGGGGAGCAACTGTCTTTTTTCAAAAGGAGTGCGGGGAGAAAGGGTGCTTGGAAACAAATTGTATTGTAAGTAGGGCTGGGTAATTAATAGAAACCGTTATTTAGAACCACCAATAACCAACTTAATGTTGCTCATGGTGGTAGCATTTTCTTTTTTTTTAAATGAAAATTAAATAGAATTTAAATTAGTCTGATGAACCACTCAAGTCCTGCATTGTACATCATTGTACAATACAGTAGTGGCTTGTGATGTCTACAACATGTTGCGATGCGACATGTTGTAAGCTTGTAGATCTGCTCTTTTTGTGGTTTTAAAAATATGTGACCGCTTCTAAGTCATTGAAAAATATTAAATCTTCGTTTTTTCATGTCATGTGAAAGCAGGGAATCATAGCTTCAAATTTACAGCGAGTTGAGAAAACAGGCTTGAAAGGTTCACTTCTGTGGTATACATTAGATGTATGTGTATGATGTAACCTTTTACATTTGGAATTAATATTAGTATTATCAATTATGTAATTGTATTCGCTGTTACCTACACTCTTCCAGTACTAAAGTCGCCCTGTGCTGGTGTGCCCTCTGGGAAATGAAACAACCTAACCTATCTGACATCAACTGCTATTATGGTCAACTATGATGTTTAGGCCATGAATGTTAAAATGAATTATTGAGGGATTCAATTGAAGACTAATTCTACGTTTTTCTGACGTGCACGCAATGTGCACATGGATGCGCCCACGGTTATTTATTCTTTCATTTGTCCCATATCTGGCACCTAGCCAGCATTTCTATTCTAACAGGTGGCATGGAATCATGGATTGCATCAGCTGTTAATGGGGATGGAGCTTACCATCTACTTTCACCAGCAAAACAAAAATTCAAGTTCAATAATATAGCTGCAAGCAGCGATAAGACCAAGCAATAAGCCCTTTTTGGCTGCTCAGTGCCACTTTAGGTCACCCAACATACATACAGACAGATGAGGCATGAGTCATGCCTGTTCAAAGTGCCTGTTATCGCTGCTTGCAGCTATATATTTTTTGTACACATTTTCACGTACAGTACAAAGTTCTCTTCAACTGGGATTTCAGATAATGGTCCATAGAACGTGTGTAGAATAGAGGTTTTCACAGGTCCAATTTGACCAACCCAAATAGACCCACAAAAATTGGACCCACTGCTATTTTTAGAATTCTAGAACCGAAAAGCACAGAGAGGTGTCAGAAGACTCAGAACTTTGCGACTGAAGGTCGCAGTTAACTATGAAACACGTCACTCTCACTCTGACACGTCACTCTCTCCCCGCTCTCCCCGTCAGTCACCCCCATAGAGTGGCGTTTTGAAGCACCCGGAAGGACCGTCTCAAAACGTCTACTTCCACCAAATTTTGGTGGTCCAATGCGGAAGTGCAACAGAGCGCTCAATGTTAAAGCCCAGCTGCACGGGGTTTCCTCGTCATACTTCCACGGGTCCGCCTGCAGTCCCTCCTCTTACCAGTGCCGGCCTTATTGAAAATGTTGCCCCAGGCATAATATTTCCAGATGCCCCCCCTCCCGTGACCAATGTAGAGTAATTTATATCACAAAGGCTATAATACACTGACTGATTTATTATTGTTTCACACTGGACGATTAGCTCCCTCCTGTGGCCATAAAAATGACCACAGGAGCAGCCTGCTCAACTGTTTAGGAGCGCTCCGTGCCTGCTTTAAAAAAAGCGAATGTTTCTGCGATTGGGCTGACGGCTCTGCTGCCCCTCACGCTCCTGTTGCCCCAGGCATTTGCCTGATCTGCCTGATCTGAAGGCCGGCCCTGCCTCTTACCACTAGGGCCCAGTGCTTCAACATTGGAAAGCCTCACTGGCCCCTTGGTCACCCCAGACAAGCCCCCAGGTCATCGTGACATCACGTGACATCAGCCCCTGTCGAGTGTGGTGTCTTGAGTCCTGTGTCCTATGTGCTGTATCCTGTATCCTGTGTCGGGTACTGTAGATTTGTGTGCGTTGGTTGGCACCATGTGCGTTCTTTTATGCTGTGCCGTCTGCTGTCAGAGTGATGTGTCATTCTCCCCATATAAGGAGATCCAGATACTGTCAGAGTGATGTGTCGTTATTCCCACCTGATGATCCAAATTATGTCGGTGTTGATCTGCCCATTTATGGGTATTCAGGTAATGTAATCTCGAGGTCGGTCCCAACGTGGAGAGCCTTAATATAACAGCCACACGACCTCCACACTCTCAGAGGAGACTGCCATCGCAGTTAACTATGACACTTTGTTTGTCCCGACACCATCCTGGCCAGGGAACGCCAGAGGTGCCGCTGTCAGAGACTAGCAATCCCTGTTATTCCCATATATGGAGATCCTTGACTGTGATCAATATTAAGACCAGACCATATATGGGAATGCCAATATATGATCATATTGTGACAGTCTCATGATAATCACTGTGGATGCCGCAAAGGTCACAGTTAACTATGGAATCATGCATTTCCAGTCAGCCAGTCTATCATTCAAAATCCCCATACATGGGGAAAGCCCCATATATGGTGCCCAGGTCTTGTGACATCGCACGCAACCTCGCCCTTTAAGGCGATGTGGCTTCTCTTACTGGTAATTAATAAACCAATTGTAGTAAGACTGGTTTCAGTGCTATTTGGCATGACCCTCTACCATACTGTACACTGCATGTGTATTAGGGGCAGAAGAAGAATTTTCACAAAACAGCCAATATATTTTTTTTCAATGGATTTTGGTAGTATTGGGCATGCTAAATAACAATTTAATTCAAATGAGCTTTATTGGCATGAGAAAGCAAACGTTTACATTGCCAAAGCAAGTGTCAAAAATACAAAACAATAAAAACGTTCCGATACAATAAAAACGTTCCACACCCCCACAGGGAGTGCAGTACGTGCCAGGTATCGAGTCGGTTGGACCCACGCTTCTCCAGAACCACCACAAAAGGCTCTGCTCAGGCTCTGCCAGTGGGCCTAATGAGCCAAAGTCCCCTCACCTGTGCAATTTCCAGCCTCTGCCTCAGCCAATTGATTGCCATGGCAACCCCACACCTGCAAATTGATTACTTAACCACTCACACTTTTCAGTCAGTTTGCCCTCTTCAGACACAGGCAGACTGGCAGATACAGAGATCTCCATGTGGGACACAGACGGAAAGTTAAAACGGGTGCTATAGAAGTTGACAACGCATATTATTAGGTTCCAAGTTGCATCGTTCTAAAGTAGGCCGGTAGCCGACGGGCACGTACAGGTCTAGTGTGATTCCAGTGGATTGGACATTCCGTTCGTAATTTGTGGCATTGTTTGTAAACTAGGCCCCTCCCACTAACTTCGGACGACGATTACGGCCGAACGATACGGACTACCAAAATTCTGCCTATGGTGTTTTCACCAGATAGGTCAAGAGATCACGTGTACCCTTTTTTGTGAGATTTGGACAAAATCTGTAGGAGGAGGAGCAAAAAGTGTGTTTAGGAGAAAATTCTAAATGGCGGAAAATCTATCATGACGGAAACAGTGGGCTGTTATAGCGCCACCATGAGACCGACCAATATAATAAGTTAATACATTTTAGTAATTATTATGAACCTCCCCTCCAAGTTTTGTAACTATAGCCCTTACGGACGGTCTCTGAGGAAAAAATACTTGAATGTGAGTTTTCGCATTTTCCCATTCATGTCAATGGGGAAATTTTATGCACGAATAAATTAATATCAATTAAACTACCTATACAACATTTCTCTTGGCAATGAGATAGCATTCCCAATTCTTTCCAGATATGGGACACATGAAAGAATAAATAACCGTGGGCGCATCCATGTGCACATTGCCTGCACGTCAGATAAACTTAAAAAAAATTAATCTGGAAAAAAAAGAAATGTGTGTGTGTGTATATATATATATATATATATATATATTGAAAAAGGGAAAAAATGATTTATTAAAACATTTTTTTTTAAACTTTACGTCTTGGCACAGGGGGTTTTACCGCTTAGAACGTAACCTGACGTTCCTGCCACAGATTTTACATATGGCTCAAGTGCGTACCATCAAAACTGTGTCAAAATAAGTTACTCTAGAAGAATAAATAAAGTGTTACAATTACTATAGTCATGCTAATGATAACTGAAAGTCCACAAGTTCTACTGTCTTTAGGTCCGAATTTAATTCAGTGTACAACATACGGTATCTGCCATAAAGCCTACAGGTGCCATTGTTCTGCTTGTCATATCTGCCATATTGTGCAATTGTTGCTTAATGACGAAAACACAAATTACATTTATAATCGCAATTATTTGTGTGACAAGTAAAATGTCCTGATGGTGACAGCCCTATAGTTTGGAGTTGGTAGCAGAAATGTTTATCTTGAGCGAGGGGCTGTGTGTTTAGCACATTTTTAATAAATGTTTGAGTGTTGCAACCACTCCCTTACGGAGCTATGTGTGTGTGGGTGCCTGGCTGGGTGGCTGGGTGGGTATGAGCACGAAAATAGCATGGTTGTTTTTCACCACCTACCACTGCGCAACCTAACACACACACAAACACACACACACATTTTAACTGTATGATGATTTCGGGTGTGCCAGTACAGTACAGTACAGTGACAGTACAGTACAGTAGAGGGTACAGTAGACCCCCTGGGTTCCCCCACACAGAGTTGCACCACTCACTTCACACAAGTGTGATTTTTCATTATTGATTTAATCAATTAGTCTGATCTAACCCTGTATTATACTTTGTTGTACAATGATAAGTGTACAAATATAGCCAACCTGCAATCTCGCAACGTGCTCCGATGTGACACATTGTGAGCTTGTAGTTCTGCTATTTTCCACCATTTTCTTTTTTTAAATAATCGTTCATTAGTCGTAATCGAGGATGAAGTCTGAAATAATTGTGATAGTGATTTGAAGTCAGATAGCCCAGCCCTAAAATTAGTTGTTGGAGTGACTTGTAGAGAGAGAGGGTTAAGTTCTCTCTGTGTGTGTGTGTGTGTGTGTGTGTGTGTGTGTGTGTGTGTGTGTGTGTGTGTGTGTGTGTGTGTGTGTGTGTGTGTGTGTGTGTGTGTGTGTGTGTGTGTGTGTGTGTGTGTGTGTGTGTGTGTGTGTGTGTGTGTGTGTGTGTGACTGCAGAGTGAAACAGGATGCAGCGACTGCATTGTCAGCCTGCTGGTGTGAGTGCAAACAGATGAGGAAATGCTGGAGCGGGTACTCCAAAACTTGCGTTGCCCTGGAAACGGTTTGCGTCATGATCACTTGCAATTAGCTTGCAGCTCTTTAGTTTTCATGATAGGTTTAACAGGGCTTAGCCCAATGGCTTCTCTTCTGGCTGAAGACGATCTCCATTCACACAATGCTCTGAAAAATATGCCTAGATGTTTTTTTGTTTTTGTTTGTTTCTTTTGTTTTTATCCCAATTTATTGTTTTAGAAAGAGCCTGTACTGGTATTTATAAAATATAGCCTACGTTTTTGCCATTGACATTGCTTCTATCATATGCTATTATGATCACAATCATGATCACACACAAGAATGAAGAAATGTGTGAACTGTGTTTCCAGAACAAGCTGGGCAGACGTATGTATTCTGTGAATCACAAAATGCTGCATTGGCAGAGCATATCAAGTGGTCATTATCAGCTAGATAAGGGATTCAGTTAGTTCTCCGTATACATTACATACATACTGGAAGAAATACTGATCAAATCAAATTGATATAACAAGATAAATGCCCTTCCACCAAACTATAGACTGTGTTTTGCGACATAATCAGCAGTTTTCCACATGGCTCATCTTGAAAGATTCACATTTACAGTACTACCACAAGTTTCCCGATAGTTCAAACATTTCAGGTGGCCTACCTTTTAAGTTCAGGAGGGGGGTTGTTCAACATTACGTGTCAACTGTTTGTTCAGTCCAGTGTCTGGGTAATATAAAGGTGGAGGGAGGGAGTCTAGGTTCCAGTGGATGAGTGGATGTTGGATCAGACTGCTGTGATGTAGGTGGTTGCGTCTTGTGCTTGAATTACAGGATTGTCGTAAGAGAAACGTTGTAGGAGACGGAATTTCGTTGTAAGGATATATTGCAGTCTGAGAGGAAAGGTGGATTTGTTTTACGTGCAGACCTAGAATGCTTTGTTGGCATTGTCTGTCCAGTGTCCAGCTCAGGCTGAAATTATGCAACAGTTGCCTCGAATAACATGTTCTTGGTTGCAATTTGCACCAAGTATTCAGATCATGACTACTAAAATAAGGAAACGATGAGTAAGTAATTACTCTTGACAACATGTGTATATATTTTTTGTTTTACGTGACCTGTCAATACCCCCCACACACACACACAAGTACAAGTTGTCTTACTTTCTAAGCCTTTTCTCATTGTGTGCATCTGTCTGTGTGTCTGGCTGTCTGTCTGTCTGTCTGTCTGTCTGTCTGTCTGTCTGTCTGTCTGTCTGTCTGTCTGTCTGCCCCCCCCCCCCCTCCTCTGTGTCTCGTTCTCTCTCCTCTCTCCCGCTCTCTCTCTCCCTCTCCCTCTCTCTCTCTCTCTCTCTCTCTCTCTCTCTGTGTGTGCGTTTCTCTTTTGAAAACGGTGTCAGCACTGCTGCTTTTACACCAAAAGGCTGTTGCTAAGTGACGGTTGACGTCAGCCGCAGTTACAGAGGAGGGCTTGTGTGTGTTTAGCAGCTGAGGGCAGATCCCGCTGAAAAGGGCAAAACTATGAAGCACTATTAGTCACTGCAATGAAAATCCAAACTTCAACTAGCAGGGGTAACCACTTTGGAGGACTGTGAGCATTTTCATGTAGAAAGACATGGGGTCTCATATATGTAGTGAAGTAAATGGGTGAGGTTAAACCCAAATTCATACCTCTTTGAACAGTATAATGGTGTCACTCGATGAAAATAATTGAGCGTTGTTTTTTGTTTTTGTTGATTTTTTTTGCTTTAAAATATGTTATTGTCCGCAAACGACCATCGCATGACAAAGTATAAATTGGACTTTAGGCACAAAAAATGGGGGGGGGGGGGGGGGGGGGGGGGGGGGGGGGGGGGGGGAGAAACTGCTCTTTGGCTATAATCCAACCAATCCCCACCCCCTTTTCTTCCCCTTTTCTCTTCTACCATTGCTGTCTCCTTTTCTCTCACTTTAACCTCTCCTGCCCCTCCCCCAACACACACACACACACAGGCTCAAATACCAGACCCTTCTCCTCTTAACCCCCCCCCCCCCCCTCCCAATAACATCAGTGAGATTTTGTTGAGGGAAAAAAATCAATCATTTGTGTCTGAGGAAGGTCTGTAACTGTGAGCGCTGCAGTGTGTGGTATCTCCCCCATCCGGCCAAGGTTGTTCTGGAGCCTGCTAGCCCATTGTTCAGCGTAATCAATTCCCGGGAACCCATATCTCTCTCTCTCTCTCTCTCTCTCTCTCTCTCTCTCTCTCTGTGTCTGTCTCAGTCTCTATCTATCTCTCTGTTTCTCTGTCCATCTTTCTGTTCATTATTTGAATTATTTATTTTTTAATTTGCATTAATTAATTTACATTATGTATTTTATTTTGTATTGTTTATATATAAATATATTTTTTTTCGCTTCCATTTTTCATTTTCCCAAAAAAAAAGTAATTGAAAAAACACGGTCTCTTCATGCATTAGAAGGACATTATTAGTCACCAGAACTATTTGAATTAATCTATCTATTGAGTTTAAATTTACAATTGGTTTGTATAGGAAGGGGGCAGATAACCCCCCCCCCCCCCCCCCCCCCCCAGAATAGGGATGCTGACGTTCAGTGGTTAACGATTTTTAAAGTAAGAAAAGAAAAGAAACGACTTCCACCAGACTTCCAAATATCCAAAAAATATTGACAAGCATTGAAGCTCAAAACATATCACGCTCAAAACGTATCACGATGTGACATGTTTGTTATTGCCGCGTGACACCATTATATGACCAAGTATAAAATTGGTCTTGTGAATCATAAATAAATTGTATCAGTCCTTTTCTATCAACTGCAACATTACATAAAAAAAATTCCGGCAGTCTAATATGCCAATAGCCATTGTGAAATCACATCAGTTCTCACCCTCAGCAACCTAAAAAAAGCTGGTCTCTGCATGACTGTATGTGACAAACTTGTCATTTGTCATTTGAATTGACTAATTGTTTAGTTGACAAAGAATCGACTAAGAATTTCTATAATGCATTATAAGCTCATTTATAATACTTATAGAGCACGCACGCACGCACACACAGTCTCCCTACAGAAAACCTGTCTGGAAATGGGCCTGGGTCTGTCTGTCCTAGTTGGGTTCAAAGAAATGGAAACACTTTTGAAGACATCTCAAACGAACAGAAAGTGTGTGTGTGTGTGTGTGTGTGTGTGTGTGTGTGTGTGTGTGTGTGTGTGTGTGTGTGTGTGTGTGTGTGTGTGTGTGTGTGTGTGTGTGTGTGTGTGTGTGTGTGTGTGTGTGTGTGTGTGTGTAAAATGGTGCATTTATATAGCGCCTTTATCCAATGCGCTTTACAGAGATTGTGCATTACATTCACCCATTCACACACACATTCATACACCGATGGCAGCGGAAACCATGCAAGGCACCAACTAGCACATCGGGAGCAATTAGGGGTTCAGTGTCTTGCTCAAGGACACTTCGACAGTAACTCTGGGGGAGCCCGGGTTCGAACTGGCAACCTTACGGTTACCATCCAGGCACTCTACCCCTGAGCCACCGCCGCCGCCGCCCCGGTGTGTGTGTGTGTGTGTGTGTGTGTGTGTGTGTGTGTGTGTGTGTGTGTGTGTGTGTGTGTGTGTGTGTGTGTGTGTGTGTGTGTGTGTGTGTGTGTGTGTGTGTGTGTGTGTGTGTGTGTGTGTGTGTGTGTGTGTGTGTGTGTGTGTGTGTGTGTGTGTGTGTGTGTGTGTGTGTGTGTGTGTCTCTGTCTCATGTCAATCTCTGTTGTGCTGGTTGGACCTGGAGCGATCTTTATGACAGACCGTAATGACATCTTGCCGCACGCATGATAATTGTCAACAAACGGAGTGTGCAAGCTGCTTGAGCGTGAGCAAGCATTTTTACAAATGTGTTGGGTGATAACTAAATCAGGGGTCCTGTGTATGGAGGTTGTTGATCATTGTCCAATTTGTCTAGTAACATTCAAGGAACATATAGTCTACTTCTACTCTATATCCCAAATATAATAAGTTTTAATCAACCAAACACGGCTAAATTCAAATCAGTTATCAGCAAGTATACATAGACAGATATCCTTCATTCTGTCTTATACTTTGTTTGTAAAATGTATCTCTCAAGCCTATGATCTGTGTTTTCCCCTTGGATGAAAATGGTTAGTGAAAATGTGTGCGTTGTGTGTTGACCGTGGCACATGGAGTGTCCCCTTCCGGAATGGTCCGAGTTGTTTGGCTTCGGATGCAAAAATGAGGCAAAGAAAGTAAATATGTTAGGAATGTTAGGGAACAATGACCATATGATGGTGCAACGCAAATGAGCATTATGTACATTGTGGTGTCTTTTATGTTGTAGTGTGAGACGCGACCGGTTCCGGTTTGAGTTTGGGCCTGTAAGTAAAAAATCACACCAGTGTGAACCGAGTGGTGCAACTCCCGTCTATTGGTTCTCTGTATCATTCCAATTTGTATCGTTCCAATTTCTTCTCTGTATCGTTCCAATTTCTTCTCTGTATCGTTCCAATTTCTTCTCTGTATCGTTCCAATTTCTTCTCTGTATCGTTCCAATTTCTTCTCTGTATCGTTCCAATTTCTTCTCTGTACTCTGGTGCCCCCTACTGGTATAAATAAGTAACATACTCGTGCTCACTTATACATACAGGTACACATACAGGTACCTACCTACCTAGGTACACGGACATTGCTGGATGTAGGAGTGGTTGCACCACTCAAAAATCAACAGATAATGCTATTGGCTATTCGGCTGGGAAATTAACCTTTACCGACATCCCTACTCACAACACGTTGCATCTGTGGCGGCAACACCTTGTGAGCTTTTGACACATGACCCCGTCATAAGACCTAAAATAAATGTGGTTTAAGAAGAGGTGCTGGTTATATTTAGCTAACTTGCACTCACTGTTAGAACAGGGCTAGATCAATTTTACATTTGAAATATATAATGCCCAGAAAAATACTATTCTCTTGACAGGTATATCATATGATATTATTATAAATTATTATTTTATTTACTTTTCTGCTAAGTAACAAGCTATTATGCTTAGATGTTTTCTATTTATATTAGGATAAATGTGCGCGACTGTAAAGACACATTGTTAGGGGTGCCAACAATGTGTTTGGCACCCCTAAAACCCCCTCCAAAGGTTTCGCAGCGCAATGATGGGCACACTGTCACCTTTTTCACCCTGGGCCTGTTTGCATGCCTGATCTATAGTTCGGGCCGCAATGCGACTCACACACCGCCATCACACGGCCGAGCCAACCAATATGCTCATATGCAGATCGCTGATGTCACCACAGTATATGCCCATATTTGAGCATGTACCCCTTTATGCCCATATCGCTGATGTCTTCAGTATATGTCTACTATTTGTTTGCGCCAAGGATAGACACAACACACAAACAAAAAAAAGTGTCATCCTTGGCAGTGTGGGCCTTTGGAAAAAAGGTGACGACATTACCAAATGTGATAAATTGACACGTCCTAGTTAATTAATTAATTAGTGAATCTAATGCCACAGATTGACAGCTTTAACCCTGGCACAAAGTAGTTGATAATGGATATTAGAATGCTTTTCCTGGCTCAGAATTGTCCTTTTTTGGTGCATGACTACGCAGTATGCAATGATCCATCCACATCACTATATGCCAGATTTTGCGAAAGAAACAAGCAACCAGATTTATGAAAACAAGCCCAAAGAAGCAACTAGTGGCCATCAGCTATAACATAGTATCATATACAGTACATCGGTTATTTGAAAATAGCCGATCTTCAAGCTCACAACACAACGCATTGTGAGCTTGTACATATGACCGTGGACTAATACAAATTAATTTAGGAAGTCCTTGACATGAAAATGTTTGAGAACCAGTCAGGCGCGTAACTGCGGGGGGGGGGGGGGGGTCGTTTCCCCCCGGTCCGTGACTCCAGGGGCCCCGGGGCTCAGGGGCTGTCAGATAATCAATCGACGACCACACAGCGTCACACAGATACCCATTCAAAGCATTATCTCTCAGGGCGCTACACATCCTGTAAGTTCAGTTAAGAAATAAAACTAGTGTTGACTAATATATATAAGTATAGCTCTTATTTTGAAGAGGAAGAGGAAGTCTGTTTCGGTTGTAGCCTACTTCCATGACTGTTTCAGACCGGTGTACTGGAGGGAGGGACTGACAGACTGTAAACATTGATTAGAAGTGATGGTGGATTAAACACATGCTTTTAGCCAAAGTTTATATATTTACCATATGAAAGCCATGATGCTGCGCATCTTTGACTTAAACAATGTGTACACACTTTGGAATATATGTTAAACGTGGTGGAACATATCGAACATATCGGTAGCCAGCAGTAGGTGAGTAATTAATTAATTGTAAAAGTATCAGGCTAACGCTGGTAAAATCAGCAGCTGCCCAAAACAGGTAGGCAGGCAGGCTAGTGAGGCTACAGTAAAGTACTGTTACTCACTGTCACTGCCTGCAATGTACAGTTGCTCAGTTGGCTGCCGTGCCATAACATTCATTTTAGTTCAGAAGTGGGTCCACCGTGCACTGTAGTGCAGGGACTTTTACCCCAAATAACCCCAAATTAACAATTTGTACAAAAAAATAAAATAGCATGGCCTCTGACATCATATTGAT
This sequence comes from Protomyctophum parallelum, assembly GCF_964188405.1. Lineage (NCBI taxonomy): Eukaryota > Metazoa > Chordata > Actinopteri > Myctophiformes > Myctophidae > Protomyctophum > Protomyctophum parallelum. The sequence goes on from NC_139699.1 coordinate 38,045,388, forward strand.
TTTCCCTAAGGAGTGACAGCAGGACAGTTTATAAATTCACAGGTATTCACACAAAAAGAAAATATTCACAATATGTGAAGAATATTCTGTGATTTACTTCCTTGGCCTACTGTCAGCAGCATGCAAACAAAAACTGGCGCATATTGGTAATTTTACAAGATTAGCTTAATTTGATTTGCCAGCTAAAAACAGGCATCATGTTGTTATAAAATCCCTAAAGTGAAATAAAAAAGCAGTCAGAAACAGCGGAAAGTAATTGTCGTCATAGCTGGCAAAATAGTTTGGATTAGTGTTTTACCACTAATTGTGTCTATTAATTAAATTTTAGAAATGTGAGGTATGGAGATAAAATCTTTTCTTGTGAAATATTCCACAGGTGATACAAAATAATGATTTATTTCTTTGCTTCTTTGTTTTTTAGAAAATATAGAGATTCTTGTCATTGCTGAGCAAGCACTGAATAGAGAAAAACCTCACTCTTTTTTTGTGGATCCTCTATTTAATATATTCTGTAACATTATTCTGTATCATATAAGATGTTTAGCTGTGGATTGGATTTGAAAAGTCTTCTAGACAGTTGAAAATCACTGTCACTAAACTATACTGTTTCTTTTATTAGAGGGATCATTTTAATTTTGTCAACTAGTCTTGTATTAAAGAATGTTCATAAAAATATTCCGGTCCAGACCTTTGCTCCCCTTGCTTGCCATGTTTAGTAAACCTGCTAATGTTTAGTTTGTGCTATGACTCATCTGACAACAGTATTTTATTATGGCATCTGTCTCAGCAAAAGCTGGGCCCATTTGATTTAATTTATAATAATTCAGTTGAAATGTTGTTTCCTTCATTCAACAGACTATAATATAATGCCCAGCCATATTCTGACTTCTGAGGTTATAGTACAGTACACAACAAAATCCAGAATTTAACTCAGACAATGTGATGTGGACCGGCATTTTGTAAAAGCGCATTGATTGAAAATAATTGGGTCAATTGAATTGCGGGGAAAGTGTAATTCTGTTGCATTTACAGTGGAAATATTTGCCCCATGTGCATGCGCGCGTGCGCACACACACACACACACACACACACACACACACACAACTTACGCTATTTGTGCTGGGCTCTGTGGTCGCTGTGGCACTGGCTTTACATTGACAATTATTGAATTACATCGCTCTGAAAAATGGTGTTTACCCTGGCCCATTTGGTTCCATGTACAACCCTGGCCGGGGTCCTTGAAATTAAAATCGCCAGGTTAGAGCTTTCCTCCAAGCAAACTGGTATATGAAAACATCATGGGGTAAAAGTATATAAAAAAAAAAATCTGTATCGGCCAATCATTAAAAATAAATCGGTGCTCGAGATCGGCCCCCAAAAAACGTGATCGGAGCACCCCTACAGTACTTATTTTTAAAGAATTGTATACATTTTAAAACAAACTAATCTAAGAAATTCCATGAATAAAAATAATTAAGAAGTAGTGAAAATAGCTGATCTACAAGCTTACAATGCGACACACCGCATTGTGAGCTTGTAGAGTTTGGGCCCCGGCAAACATTTTAGTTTTTCATGGGCTAAAACGTTTGGGAACCAGTGGTCGAGAAGACCTCTGCTCTGTGCTGCATACATTACCTGGTTCTCTGTCATTAGTCACTGGCTCTCCCCTTGCCCACACATTCCTAAAGGTCCAGATAATGTATCAATGGCTTTATAAGCCACCCTCCCTGACATGGGGCAACGTATTTAGACTGCATTCTATAAAGAAGATACATTAAGAATGTGCTAGCCTTCAAATAATTTTTCAATATGAATTATATGTTGGTAAACTAAAGTAAAGTTTATGTGCAAGTTTGTCGCAAATAGTCATTACAGACTGTATGTTGCCTCATAGGCCATGGGTTCTCTGAGGGGTTGCCAAATTATTATTTCTTTATTCATTTATTTATGTATTGCAACTGAATGGCTGGAAAATGGGAATTAAGGGTTTACATAGTAGTACATGCATAAACTTTCATTAATGATTATATCTGGTTTCAGTATTTATTTGTGATGTGTTTTTTGTCTATTATTTAGGTTATTGTAGTAGCGGTCAATTTGTATTGGGGGTGGGGAGGGGGGGTGGTGCAGGGGTCGCGAGACATGGCCAAAGCATTTCCGGGGGTCCGCAGCGAAACACGTTGAGAACCTCTGTCATAAGCAACACTATGATGGTTATGATGGTTAGCACGATTAAGAGGTGGAAATATGGCCCACAATATGTACAAACAAGTTAGATATCCTGTTTAGCAGGTTTTATATTCAGCTGTGGAAATGGCATAAAGTCATGTGACTGAATATGATGAAGGTCACTCTGATGTAGAGCGTGCTGGTGTTTGAAATGAGAGGGATAACTAATACATTAATTTATGAAATATTGTGAACATAATTCTGGCTGATGATGGGGAGGGGAGTGTTCTGCTAACAAAAAGGGATCATAGAACACCTATTTAAGGCTATTTTGATGGGGTTTTTTGTGGCTTTCGCCTTTATTTTATATTTTTTATGGAGGGACAGACAGTAGGCTGACAGGAAATGGGGAGAGAGATGGGGGGAAGACATGCAGTAAAGGCCGTCGGGATCGGGAGTCGAACCCGCGGCACACTGCCAGACTGGATTACCAGCCAAGGTGCCTGGACCGCTGAGCCATGGCCCAGGCCTTTAAGGCTAATTGTTATTGTGGACTCTTATGTGTGGAAACTATCTATATGGATACTGGATAGGCTGAGTTTGAGGCGTGAATATTGTTTACCAAATGTTTGCCTCAATGTCAACTGCTTTCTCTAATTAAACCAACTACTCTTTTTTTTTTTTTTACACAAAACATGTGGTTTAGCTTTATAAGGCTTCTTGCTCTGTTTAGTGATCAGTCTCTCTTTGTCATTTTTGCATCCGCCTCATGCTGTTTGTTGTTCCAACAGCAGTCTCTCAGTGTTCTCCTCTGGTAGAACATACTGGTCTCATGGCAGGATGCAGAGACACTCACTTTAACATTACAGGAACTCAACAAAGTGAAATGCCAAAACACCCAACTGTACAGAGCCAAACCCTATCACCTTAAAGCTCTGATGCTGAAATAAATAAACATCCTCTGTACTGTACTGTTATGTGAAACACAGTACAGTCTCGGTGGGGTTGTTATTAGAGTACATCTCCAGGCTCAATAGATGCTGGTCGCCTGTCAAACGGGAATATAGCTGTGAACGTCCATGCATTATACGCTCTCCTGGTATAACGTTTTTACTGTCAAGCCTACTTTTATTATGTTCCACCATCACATGGTGGTGTGTCACGTGCCGTAAATAGCAGACCTACAAGCTCACGATGCATCACATCTGTGACTTGTTGTGAGGTTGTAGGTCTGGTCAGATATTTCTAGCACACACAAAGACGTTTGAATTGGGATTTGGGTGGAAAGAAGAAGCTAATAACTCCATGGGTATCAGTTGAGGCACGTGATAGCTTATACCCTCTCCTGTCCTGTCCAACAGTGGGGGTTGGCTAACCTCACCAGGCTTTCCACATGGCGGAAAGCCGAAAAGACTAGTGGGATCTAGTTGGGCATTGCAAAGTTATTGTCCCCCACACGGAATTGAGTAGCCTGGATTCACCAGTCGCTACAGTTTAGAATAAAACACTACACTCACATTTGTAACTATTTTAAAGATGAGAAACCTGTCCTGTACAGGGGAATCAGGTGGAATACAGGTGCTCCTGTTTCCACCTGCCAGAATGGAGCAGAACACTGCTAAAACCATTTAATCCCAGTCTAGGGTTGGCGGCTACATGGTGTACACATGGCAGGAATTGGCAGTGACTCACTAGATTGGAGAGAGTAAAAAAGGAGAAAAGAAACACACAAAAAAACCAATCACAAAACCATTGCATGAGGGACATTGAAATGACCACTGACTAGAAAACACTTTTATTCCATAGTATGTCATGAACTGGTTGTGTGACAAAGTAGCCATTAATCTCCCCTGACCCTATCCAGACCTCTACAAAATGATCCACCATGGAGGAAAGTACAAGCTGCAACATGCCCTTTGTTACTATGGAATACGCTCACACATACACCCACAGTGTAGCCTGACACCGTTTCATTTCACTTCATTATTCAGTCTCAAAGTGCTCCCATTGCAGCCGTTTTCCTGGTTGGGCAATCCCAGAGAGGGAGACCTTATGACTAGTAGTACATCACTATAGTGTTTGACGTTGTGTTGTGGTACCTTGCTAATGAACTTTAGCCTCTAGCCAGATGCTATACTAACGCATGGAATTCCAACCGAGAAAACACATTGGACGACGGGATCACTCTTAACATAAAGCCTTTTTCTTTTTTTATGGGAGTGACGCAGCAATTCAGTGGCTGAAGCCAGGCAACCACAATGACCATTGTGTTTAGTAAATGGTCTAATCATGGTTGTGTAGTAGTAGTAGTAGCCATGTTGATATCACTGTTGTTGTCTCTTTGCAACTGACGTTCTGCAAGCTGCACTCCACCTGCAGACGGCAATGTCCTCCAGAGCATTTTCACCATAGAAATCCAGATTGATTTTGACATTAAACTTGATAGCTGTACAGCAGTAAGCCTCTTAGCTTTTTTTAACACCCCCCTCTCCCCCCTATACCCCAGTCACCTCAAATTTAATGACAGCTGCTTTAAAGCAATGCAGAAAAAGAGAACGCTGCAGGATAGCGGCAGTCAAGATCATGATATAAGAAAACAGTGTGCCGGGGGCCTATGATGGACACTTCTTTTTGTAAATGATTTACTTAACAACAGACGATTTTTCAGTCATGCTCTCCCTCTTCCTCTCTCTCTACACCCGCCCCCCCCCCCCCAACCCCCACCTCCCCCTCCCTGCGCTTGGCTCTGATAGATGGAGTCTATGTTCACATGCTTGTTATTGGCCAGGGCTCAGGCGTTAGGCTGTGTTTATGAGAGGAGCCTGCACTGATTCCATGATAAAACCAGATGTTCCCATACAAGGCTTCAAGCCTCCTTGATCTAACACTCATGTCCATATCAGGTATAGTCTTCCTGTTGTATTGAGGCCTCTGCCCGGAGCCGACAGTGAGCTGCTAGCCTGTTCAGTGGTGTTTGAACTGTGCTACTGACACTATAGTAAGAAATGAGTCTTATTTGTGCACCATTGTAAGGTTGTATTTTGTCTGCAATAGAGTGGTGTAGGCTCTGGGGGACAGTTGAACAAATACTATGATCTTGAGAGGATACATTTTTGACATTTCAAACATGACATTTTCTTTTTACTATTATGTCGCTATGGCCCACAGAATGTGTCTCTGGAACTCAGCTCTCTTTGAAATACAGTTGAACTTGACCAGTATCGGCCAATTACTACTGTGTTGGATAGTGTGAGGCCTGGCTTGGTCAACGTTCTCTAGTGAGCTGTGAGAGACTAAAGCCTCTAATCATGCCACTGACAAACAGGCTATACATTTACTATCCAGCTTCTTCAAACCCCACTTCACTTCCACTAAAGTTTAAACAGAAGTCACCCAGAATGGGACATGAGCAGAGGTAAAATGATGAAAAAGTTTAAACTGGGTCAATGGTGTCCATCGTTCTTCTGGGTCTTAACAGTAGTTTAAAGGCTTATAGGTTCGTTTAAGGCCCATGTTGTCCATTGTCAAAATAGGCCACATAGTTTTCAAACCCTCATTGTTTTGTTAGTATTCAATAAATCACAATGAATGTACTGTAAACGTTTTGTCAACATTGGCTGTAACTCACTGTACTGTTAAAGTCATCTTTAAATTAAAATTTGTTAAAAGAAATGCAACACTTGTAAGGACCTATGTTTCCTGGCATATTGGTATCAATGTGCAACTTTGTATGGATTGTGATCATACATTAATTGTACATGAAATATGTTTTCAAAAGGGTGAATTACCGACAGCTACAGTATACCTAGCAACTTTAAACTCTAGTTTTTCTGTGAATGCCACTGAATGACAAACAATCTAGGCTGCTGACAGCTGAAATGTACTAATAGTATACACTGCACGCATACATTTATGTACACAACTATTTGTGAAGAAGCGGGCAATCTCTGCTAATGGGTACTTGGCTACAAAAGCACGTCTTAGACTGGTATGGTCCTTTATTAAATGCACAAACCTTTGCCATGTCCACTGATCTGTAATGGAAGGAACTATAATAGCACTAACTACTGCTACATGAAACTGCTGCTTTAGTTATTTTACCTCCATAAACTAGGCCTTCATAAATTTTAGGTGACACATAAAGTTTGGTGAGCTGTTGTACTGACTGCCACAGGTTCAATGGTTTTTTTCATAATTACTTGTGTTCAGAGGTAGATAGAGTAGGGCTCATTTTTATGAACAATGAACATGCAGTTGAGCAAATAAAAATAAGCAGAAAGGAGTTTGAGAAGTGCTATTCAGGGTATTTATATTTGGGATCTCTGCCACTACTCTCCAAAGGTCATGGATGCCTGTATGCTTGCCAAACTACTGTGATGGTAATACATTGCTAGGGCCCAGGTCAACAGAGGATATCAAGGGCTGATAACACCTAACCTGCCTGCAGCACACCACAGTAGACTGCTTACAACTATTTATAGGAACATGGGTTACTGAATGGCCTCTACTGGATTAACCACTTTCAACCTGCTATCCCTATTTTGGGAGAAAACATCCATCCAAAAAATATGATTTTTTTTTTTCCTCTAAAAATAGCAAGATATTTATGCCACATGATGTATGACTAAATATAAAATTGATTATAGATTAAATTATTTTGGGTGTATTTTGGGTTATTACATATATATATATAATTTATATATCTAGGTATTTTAGATGTCTCCATTTGATTAAGTGTGGAGTGACAAGTCTGTAGTGTGTTACCTTCAGTAAGTGTTAGGTTGTCAAGCTGTCTAATTGTTTAATTCATATTTATTTTCTTCTTGGTCTACAGTACAGATTCACATCCTTTTGGGTAGTTTTTCAAGTTGACGTGGGTATGTTTGAGGTGGTGGTGTTTGAGTGGGCTCATTGCCAAACAGACTGGTACAGATTAGTCCTATGTGAACAGGGCACAATGATGGGCCTGAGAGCACTGCAGGACAGCAGTGACTGACAGGGACTACACTCAACCTCAAGCCTTCAACCTCATCTGTAACACTTGTTACTCTGTGGAATCACAATTAGAGACTGACTGATACAAGACTGTTTGGGTTTCATACCAATCCTGATTTTGGAGAGTCCTAACAGATTTGACTGAAGGTTTTTGTCAAAATGTGCAAAATCAGTTATCAATTTGAAAAACCAAAATAAAAAATAAAATTTGAAATTCTAAAATAGCCGACAGTTGCGTTGACACATTGTGAGTTTATAGATTGGTTATTTCTGAGAATATTTTGAATACTTTTGACACCAAAGTTGGCAGGTTAAAAGTGCTTGAAAATCATCTGTATTATATTGTCAATACTATACTATTACTGATGTTGCCTAAAAAGTCAAATCATGGCCGATATAATGTCAGCCAAATCGATGTATCGGCCTGGCTCTAATCACAAAGTTTAAATTGTATGGACTGAAGAAACTTCAAGTGCAGTGGTAGCTGTCAGCGTCTGTAGTTGTCTGTAGCGTTATGGTGGTGATCACAGCCAAATAGTTGTGAGTACAGTTATGGGCCATTTGAGAGTGAAACATGCCATTGTGGGAAAAAGTTCATCATTGACGTACTAGGGTTGACCTTACTCAGATTGTGGCATTTTTGTTGTTCCTGCAAACACGTGTTTGTCATTATGCAAGCTTCACTCTGCCTGGAGAGCTGCCAGCAGTAGAAACTTCAAGTATGAGAGTGAATGCTGACAGTTGCACAGATTTTCTCCCCTAAGTAAGCTGTGCATTCCTCTCTCTTTCTAATAGACCCCGTCAGTCACAATTCCAACTCCTTTTAGGTTCTTAAACCTCAAGAGTACAACAGCATCTGAGTAGACTGGTCACATTTCTTTTTCCCTCTGTGGTTTCATTTCTTCTCCTTGGATTTACAAATGTTATCAGGAGTCTTAAGAAAAGCCTGTATTTTGTCTTTTTAGAAGAATGTGCACTGTACAGTAGGGTTAGGGTTCGGTATTGTAGCGCTCTAATGTCTTACAAAGTAAAACCCATTCAGCATGTTACTGTAGGGCAAGCTCTCATGGCCACCTCAGCAGCATCCAATAGATCAGGGGTTCTCAAACTTTTTAATTTCAAGGATTCCCATAACTCCCCCCAATGTTATTATTTTTTAATTTGCCAAAAAACACAAAGTTAAACTAGATAAAGTGCCCCTCAGGGCACAGGTCTCCACCAGGGCAGGTCAGGTTGTGGCCAATGTGAAAAGGGTGGGATATATTCCTCAGCCTAGTAGGAAAGTCTGTGAAAGATTTCACGTAAATTGCACGCTGCGTTCGTGATTTGAGGCCAATCCTGCAAACTTTGAAAGCCAATGTTAGCCAATTAGGATGGAATATGAAATATCGGACAGATCTGTCTTGAACACATGACTATAGAGATGGTGTGTAACGATTTGTGTAATATCAAAAAAATGTTTTTAAAAAGTCGGCCTCCTGGTGGCACTGTAACTGTACATTTTGGCTAGAGGTTCATCGTTTGCATCCAGGGAGTGTGTGTGCAAAATTTGTCATCGACCGGGTTAACGATGCCGGAGATTAGCTGGTAACAGACGGACACAGACGGACACACACACACACACACACACGGACGGAGTGCAAAACATACTCTCTCCCCATGCCTTCGGCCTGGTGGAGACAATTATAGAGATTAGATGTTTCTGCCCAACAACAACTACATACATTTTCATGAACGGAAATGACTAACTCATCTGTTAACTCCTCTCGTAACTTTTGCAAGGCAGAGTTTCAGATTCTGTAACGTTTGAAGATTGTGGAAGAGTTGTGTGGCATGACGCATGAGAGACTAGTAATAATAATTACTAGTAATAATTGGAGATTCAATCAATCATAATTGGAGATTCAATCAATCAAAGTGTGTGTGTGTGTGTGTGTGTGTGTGTGTGTGTGTGTGTGTGTGTGTGTGTGTGTGTGTGACACTTGAGGAAAGGCCATTGAATCACAAAAGTGTGTGTGTGTGGTTATGGGGTTGCATAATATATCGTTTCAGCAATGACATTGCAATGCAAACATGTGAAATAGCAACATTGCGAAGGACAGCTTTGGCAAATTGGGCCAGGCTGTCACATTGTACTTTTTACTTGATAGAAAATGAAAACTAGCGAGGTTCACATTTTTCATGAAGAAATCTTATGAATATCATAATGATTTGATTTTATTATGTCTTGGTAACTGGTCTCATGGAGATGTCATGTTGTGTCAACCAGAGTATTGAACTGGCTTATTTTGTCTTCTATTCACCCTAATCATTTCTGGACTCTGGAGTGCCAAATTATTTCCAAATGGAACTTTTGAAGTTTAGATGAATGCATATCTGCCTATGGTGAAATTATGTTACTCCAGCTTTTTTTTATACAGTACTGCACATATTTCAGAATAGTTTTGATGGCGACATGTTGTCCTTTGCTGTTGTTTCTGTGTTGGATATTTTGGGGGTCATCGCCACCACCACAAAGTTCAGCCGTTAATTGTTTTCTCGCTTAATTTATATTTTAACGTGCAATGGTAGCGGGCACCAAAAATAGACGATCTACAAACTCAAAGCGATTTGCAATTGCGAAAAGGTGTGTACTTTTAGATCGGCTGTCTTTAGCGCGCAAGCTGTGACCGTAGTACGACACTGTATAAGTTATGCATTATTGTCCACTGGCCTGTTTGCTGCGGGTGTGACACTCGTAAATCAACCAGCCCTAGCACCTGCTCACACTCCTGGATGAGCTTCAGCCAGTGCACTCGCATGCATGCTTGAATCCACATACACGTTCCCTTGCGCACCCTGCAAATGTTATGTATGGACTTAAGCGCAGACATGATACTCATATGGTTATTGCTGTATATCACAATATGATTTTATGTTAACAACAGACTGCCCCATTATACAGTGTTGTCCCTTGTTCTCACTCATCCGTCCCTTGTCCTTCCCCCACAATCGGACGGACGGACGGACGGACGGACGGACGGACGGGGTCAACTAACCTGCCTCAGCAATTCCAGAGACCCGTTGAACATGATCATAATTCCTGAGCTCAGTTTTCCCCTGCTACTTTTTCTGCCCTTTATTCTGGCCCGTGTGTGTGTGTGTGTGTGTGTGTGTGTGTGTGTGTGTGTGTGTGTGTGTGTGTGTGTGTGTGTGTGTGTGTGTGTGTGTGTGTGTGTGTGTGTGTGTGTGTGTGTGTGTGTGTGTGTGTGTGTGTGTGTGTGTGTGTGTGTGTGTGTGTGTGTGTGTGTGTGTGTGTGTGTGTGTGTGTGTGTGTGTGTGTGTGTGTGTGTGTGTGTGTCATTCTGTCTGACGCTGCAATAGAACCACAGCTGGCTGGCTGTCACATCCACAGACAGTAAGGAAGCAGACAGAAACCTCCTCCTTCCAGGGCTTTGCTAGTACAATGCATCTCATGAGCCATGGGATTGGGAATTGATATCTAGGGCTGCAACAGTTAAAGGGACATTTCACTGCTGGAGAAAGAAACTGCAGGACACCCAATGTTAATAGTATTTGTAGTAGATAACCGTAGCACAATTAGAAATGTGCACCCTATGGCCAGAACAAAAAATAAGTCTGTGTTTGACTAGGGTTTGACTAGTTTGCTGAATTCCTACAATGCCCATAATGCTTTAGTGCACTTCCCCTCCTTTTAAGTGGGGGAGGCTGTATGGAGGTGGGTCTTTGTAGTCCAGGAAGGAAGTGAGACCACATTTTCATGACAGGTTTTTGGTCATGAACATGGCGTCATGACTAAAATGACAAGCCCAAATTGATTAAATCAATTAATTACCAGCTGCATTATTATTATCTGCGGGGGTCCACTATAACTGCCTCTGTGTCAGTTTCAGCACAGTAGTTTAGGTAGGAACCAAAAGTCTATAAGACGGAACTATTGTGTTCTGAGTCGTTCGTTTCGTTCGGATATATTTTCAGTGTGCGCGCACACACACACACACACACACACACACACACACACACACACACACACACACACACACACACACACACACACACACACACACTGCAGCCAATGAGAAAGCCAACTGGACTAGCACAGCACGGTCAGGCAATGAGAAAACCATCTGGACTAGACTGGGCTGCGACATACCAAAGCCTACATGGGTTGTGCAGTCGACGCGCTGTGATTGGCCAGTTGCTGTGATTGACAGCCTAAACCTAACCCTAGCCTCAAGAAAACTATACCTAAACCTAACCTTAACCTCAAGAAAACTATACCTAAACCTAACCCTAACCTTAACCTCAGTAAACTTAACTTGCCCGGGGGCGTGGTTATAAACACAACCCGTGTAGGAATTAGTATGTAGTGACTGTGCTACTAGAGGACTAGCTTGCACATCGATGATAGACTCAGCTTGATATTTCATAGCAAGTGTTTCTTGTGTCCTAAACATATCTAAAATAAGCCCTGGTTGCAAAAGGGGTGAAGTGGCTCTTTAATCAAACTTGATTTAAAGAAATATATAGAATAGCCGATTAATATTTTAATCTATCCCTATTTTCGACATCTCATTTTAGGCGAAAATCAAAAAAAAAAAAAAGAAAAGTAGAATACTTCTACATACTAAATGTAGAAGTTATAGAAAGCTCTGTGACCTAAGTTCCAGTTGTTCCTGTTATTAGTTGTGCAATTTGACAATGAAGCTGCACAATGCAATTGTTCAATCTGTGAATAAATCATTATTATATAGCCTATCAAATTTTCACAGAGAGCGCTATAATAAAATAATGGCACTATAGAGGAAACAAAATGCGTAACATTCCTGTATCAGGGCTAGTCAGTTTTCTGCTATAGCAAGTTACAGCGGGTACTAAATCATGACCTGTGGATGGTCTACTTTTGTGGTGGTCATTGGAAACATACGGTATGTCTTTTTTTAATTTGCTTTCTGCACTTCAGCACTGGACAGTGAACGGATACTAAGCATCATGGTTTGTAATAGCCATTACATACTTTGTCATGCATCTGCACTTATTTTAAGACCTATGCACCTGTGTATCAATTTATCATGGTGAATTAGTGATGGTACTTTAAAAATAGATTTTTACCAACACAATGTTTTTTAATGTAGCTACTGCTACATTATGCTCTTTTTAAAATCAGGACAGATAGCTTTAAAACCATCAAAAAGCTAATTTATTTGTACTTTTCAACATTAAGGCTGGAAGGCAAAGTGCTTTCCACAAAACATTGCATTAAGACAGTGCTAAAGCAAAAAGTCAAAAGGAAGAAGTGAAGATAATCGGAAAAAGGTATAAGCTAAAATAAAACAGAAATACAAGAACAAAATGTCAGTCAATGCAGCAATAAATAACCATTGTAAAAGGCAGCAACAAACCAAAAAGTGTTTTCATTTTAAAGAACTGACTCCATAATTGATGTGGCCGTCATTTTGGACATTTTGGGGTATTTTTCTGCATTTATTTGATGGTGTGTACAGTAAGCTGACAGGGAATGGGGGGAGAGATGGGGAGTGACACGCAGCAAAGGTCGTCTGGATCGGGAGTCGAGTCGAACACGCGACACCCTTTCTGTAATCCTGCATTATGTTTTTGCTTTATGTTACATTGTCTCATTAATGCAAACTAATCAACCCACAACGTTAACCTTCCATCCACTAATAACCACCTCTTAGCAAATGGCATGTTATGCATTATACCCATAACAATCTATTAGCTTTTAAACCAAAAAGTGCAATAGCCTTCAAATCCTCTTAATACCTGTGTACACATTCCCTTATACTATAATTATTGTGAATATGCAGTGACAAGTAGAGTTTTATAATCTTAATATAGTATATAATATGAAAGAGGCTATAGGGGTGTGTGTGTGTGTGTGTGTGTGTGTGTGTGTGTGTGTGTGTCTCCACCTTGCTATACGGAGCAGAAACATGGACGCCATACAGACGGCACATCACAAACTTTGAGGCCTTCAACATCCGCTGCCTTCAGAAGATCCTTGGTCTGTCCTGGGAAGACAGAGTCCCCTACACTGAGATCCTGGAGAGCACTAACTCCATCTGTATGGAAGCAGCCGTGGCCAAAAGACACCTGCAGTGACCACCGCCTGCCCCGCCAAGTCCTCTACGGCCAACGGCGCAATTCAAAGCGTGCTGCCGGCGGACAAAAGAGGCGCTATAAGGACTATACTAAAGACGTTCTAAAGTGCACTGCCATCAACCCCACGCAGCTTTAAACCCTGGCACTTGACCGCTCAGCCTGGCGGGTCACCTGAGCCAGAGCAGTCACAAATACACGACAGCAACCAGCAAAGAAGGTTCGAGAGACGTGCCCAGCGACAACAGAGGGAAGCCGGCATTCCTCCAACGGACGGGTTCCCCATGCGGAAAGATCTGCGGCGCACACATCGGCCTTAACAGCCACACGAAGTGGCACCAGCAGCAACAACACTGACCCCCGCCCCCCCTCCCCTCCGACCCGAAGCAAGGGTCATCATCGTACACGATGGACAGCTAAGATGGTGTGTGTGTGCGTGCGTGTGTGTGTGCACAAACCACTGAACCGACCAGCGACCAAATTTGTCAATATGCATGGTGCTAGTGGCTCTTTTATCTTCAAGGCCATACAGGCATTCAAGACTTTCATATTTACACGAAGCACTGCATCATGCTAGACTTTCATAATCACATGTGAAGTACTGAATGCTAGACTTTAATCAGGATATCCTCTAAAACAGTGTTTGTCAAAGTGGTTTTCCGAGGGCCCCCAGGGGTCCTTGACCAGGTACTAGTGGGTCCCCGGCAATATTATGAATCAACCCTATTGTTGAGCGGTGCACACTGCTCCTTTACATGGCTATGTAATAATAATAATAATACATTTTATTTATAACGCACTTTACATTTGAAACAAATCTCAAAGTGCTACAAGGCAGAAATATTAAAAGGAAAAATAAGAATAAAAACAATGAATGCATTCGGTGATCACCTAAACCGCTAAAAGGTTAGAAAAACACGCATCTTAAAAGTCCAACTAGGCAAATGCCTTGCTAAAAATGAAGGTCTTTAGTTCCTTTTTAAAAGCATCCACGGATGGTGGTGCTCTCAGGTGGTCGGGGAGGACATTCCACAGCCGAGGAGCAGCTGAGCAGAAGGCCCGGTCCCCCATGGTGCGGAGTTTTGTCTTTGTGCTTTTGAGTGTCTTTTGATGTGCCAGAGCGGAGGATGCGGGTGGAGGCTGGGGGTTCAATGAGTTCCTTTAAGTAGGGGGGGGGGGGGGGGGGTGGGGGGAAGGGGGTGCACTGATGGGTGAGGAGGCAGACCGTGTATTCTAGAGACAATGTAGGGAATGGAGTATGGGTGTGATGTGTTCATATTTTTGCAGACTCACCAGGATCCTAGCAGCACTGTGCTGGATGTACTGGAGCCTCTGGATGCTCTTGCTAGAGATCCCGGTGAGAAGTGTGTTGCAGTAGTCAAGCCTTGAGTAGACAAAGGCGTGGATGAGTTTTTCTGCATCTGGCAGGGTGAGTGTGGGATGGAGTCTGGCTATGTTTCGGAGGTGGAAGAATGAGGTTTTGCAGAGGTGTTTAACACATTTTGTGCCCAAGACGTCCACAGACGTCCTATGAATTACCGCATGGGTCACCATTTTGAAATATTAAAAGGGCACATAATGTTATGGGGGTCGAAGGTCAGGTGGGGGTCCATTTTTACACCCAAGTTGGTGACTACAGGTGAGAGGGACGGGTTCTGGCTGGAGAAGGTGATGCTGGTTATTGGGGATGATTTGACCCGGTGTGGGGTGCTGATTATAATTGCCTCTGTATTGGAGCTGTTGAGTTGTAGGAAGTTGTCAATCATCCATGCCTTTATCTCCTCAAGACAGGTGGTTAGTGTGGATGATGGTGATGGTGATGAGGGTGACGACAGGGGGGCAGAGGGGAGTGGGACAGTCCTGAGGTGTCATCAGTGTAGCAATGGTAGGAAATCCCATGCCGGTTGATGACACGACTAAGGGGGAGCATATTATAGAGGGTGGGGCCGAGGAAGGAACGTTGAGGTACGCCACAGGTGGAGTGGAGACGGTTGAGAAGGATGGTGTGGTCTACTGTGTCAAATGCACCTGACAAGTCCAGGAGGATGAGGAGGGAGGGGGAACCATTATCAGCTGCCATCAGCAGGTCATTGGTGACCAGTGCTGTTTCTTTGCTGTGGGCTGAGTGAAATCCGGATTGAAATTTTTCGAAAAGATTATTGTGTTTTAAAGTTGAGCGGCAACCACTTTTTCCAGTACCTTGGAAAGGAAGGGCAGGTTGGAGATGGGCCTGTAGTTGGAAAGTACTTCCGGTCTGTCCCTATGGGTGTTTAGAGTAGAGACCCTGCTGTTTAGACAGTACGACCTATTCAACCCTGCAGATGACGGGCCATTCCCAGCTAATTACACGTATACACACTCACCCATTGACCACTGCAGTGCACGCACACACACACACACACACACACACACACACACACACACACACACACACACACCACCGCTCAGTTCAGTTCAGTTCAGAGCTCAGACAGGTCTGATACTTCAGCTATTCTAAACTGGTGTCACTTGTAAGCTTGTTACAAGCTCAATTCTGCTATTTTCAAAATATTTTGATATATCTTGTAAAATTGTGAAAAATCTGGAATAACTTGGAAACTTGCAACACAAATAGAGGCCACTGGAAAATATATATTTCAGATGGGGGTCCGTGGCCAAATTCATATCAATTCGGGGGTCCTTGACGTGAAAATGTTGAGAACCACTACTCAAAAAGCTTGGACTTGCTCACTTCTCCATCCGTTGGATTTGCGACTACATGCAGTTTTTCCAGTTTTTCATGTGTCTATGAGGTGACAGTACTTCATTAGACACCCTGGAGTCGTTTTTATGTGCAATGGTTGCGAACGCACTGAGCACTAACTATGAGACCCTGCAGATCATGTCTGTGTGTCTGTCTGTGTGTCTGTCCCGCTGTGACACCACCCGCCCGCCACCAGAGGGCACAGCTGTATCACACAAAACGCACGCACGCACTCACACACACACACACACACACACACACACACACACACACACACACACAACTTAACTTTAAAAAAACTTAACTTAAAAAAAAAACTTAACTTAAAATGAAAAAGAAAAACTTAACTTAAAAAAAACTTTAAAAACACTTAACTTAAAAAAACTTAACTTAAAAATAAAATCTTAAAGATGGAGTGCCGTGATTTTTTTCCACACTTAAACATGATCATCAGGTGTATTTAGGTGTATATGAGGTATAATTTTTTCAAAAAAAGTGTACAGTATTTGTTAAAATGATGCTTTTATGTGGACACACCCACCAGTTCATTAGGTATGCGTGAGTTTAACCATAGCACCACCCACCTAATCCAGTCCCTCCACCTCCTCCTTTAAGACCACCCACTTGTCCTAGTCCCTCCCCCTCCTTATAAAAGGACAGCCCATGGCTCTGCCCTTTTTGTTTACAAAATGGCAAATTGGTGTCTGTAATGTAACAAAAACTCATGTTTTTGTGAATGTTAGAAGTGAACACTTCCCAAATTTCTGAGATATCGTATAGGCACCAATGTGCACTTATACTGCCACCATCCATTTATAGGCATAATAATACCACGCATCCAAACCAGATCAGATCAGATCTGTTTTTTCTGATTTTTTATAATCATTTATTTATTTCCTCCAATTATATTGACCCTATTGTCGCAATCAGCTCAGCTCATCATCCAATTCGATCATAGTTTAACAGCAGAAACAATTAGTTTGATAGATAATTTAGCCTACAATATATTGTAGGCTATTGATTTCCTCCAGCTAAGCACCCTGGCATTAAAACTGTCCTTTATCTGACTGCATTGAGTTTCAGCAAAAGTCGCCAGATTTAAAGAAACAAGCGGCCAGGTCCACAAAAATAGGTCACAGAAATTGCTGTGAATATTTATGAAATCCTTTTAACAACATATTAATCTGAGGGTCCTTCACATGAACCATTGGTCAAGTCAACCACATCTCCCCTGAAAGTTACTTATATGAAAACAAGCCCAAGTCGCTTGTAATAGCCAGACATGGCAACATGACTTTCAGCGCGACACAACATACTTCTAATTCTTGACTTTACAGCCTCGTATAAGTATTAGGACCTACATACATATTGACTACAACAGCCAACAAGAATGCACACTGTGACATTACACTCTGTATCAAAGCCCGACCACTGTGATTATAAAAGAAACAACCTACTCCTTGAGAAGAGCATGAGCAACTATACAGCAGAGCAGGTAGGCTATAAGACTGGTTTGTTGTGGTTTTCCTTGATTAATCCTGAGGACCCGACGTGAACATTTACTTGCTTCCAATCTAACGAAAAACAGTCTGCTCTGCTGTGAACTGGTAATGTGTGAAATGACTGTTAGACACAGAGCAGCAAAAGCAAACTGGCTGTGTTCAGTTCACACGTGTGTATGTGGCAGGCAGCTCCGCCCACAGAGGTTGTCGTATTTAAAAAATATGTATAGAGGGGGAGGTGCGTGTGTGCGTGCAATATTTTTACGTCACACTATCCGTGTTTACTTCATTGGCCCGTTTGACCGTCAAGGGTTCAGCCTCCAGGAAGAAACCCTAAATACAAAGTTATTACACCATTGGACATAAAAACGACTCCAGGGTGTCTAATGAAGTACTGTCACCCCATAGACACATAAAAAGCTGCAAAAATACAAAAATTGTGGCACTCCATCTTCTTAAAAAACACAAAAAAACTTAACTTAAAAAAAACTTTAAAAACACTTAACTTCAAAAAACTTAACTTAAAAATAAAATCTTAAAAAAACACAAAAAAGAGAACTTTAAAAAGAGAACCTTAAAAAAGTATGTAATTTATTCTAATTGTTGTTATTGCCATTTACGAGCTGCGTTCGCTTCCCGCGTTTGCGCGTCTTACTTGTGTATTAACTTTGTATTTAGGGTTTCTTCCTGGAGGCTGAACCCTTGACAGTCAAACGGACCATTGAAATAAACAGTAATATAGTGACATCACACTATCAGCCCCTCCCCTAACCCCTCCCTCTTTATCATACAACTACAGCTGTGGGTGCGGCTTCAGTTCACCACCCACCAGGCAAACCAGGCATACTTAATGAACTGGTGGGCGTGCCCACATAAAAACAACATTTTAACAAATACTGTACACTTTTTTTTACACTTATATAACAATAAGACCTGATGATCATGTTTTAGGGTGGAAAAATATCACGGCACTCCATCTTTAATTATTCTGTCTGTCTGTCTGTCAATCATTAATGGTGATTGTGCGTGTGTCACCATTTGGCCATGTAGACGGTAACCGTATGTGACTGTTGTGACATAGAAAAACATTATAGACGATAGAGCTGTAGTGTTACTTTAACTCTGTACAAATGCTACTTTTTGTACACTTTGAGTTACAAAATTGATACAATTAACACTGACTTTTTTACTGTGTACATCTTACTGTGTAGGTACAGAGGGTGTGTACTGTACATGCTTACAGGTTATTACCAGTGCTGGACAGTAACTAGGCACATTTACTTGAATTCTGTACGTAATAAACTTTTGATCTTTGAATCCACTACATTTCTAAGAAGGGACTACTTACGAAAATATATTATGAATTAACCACCGTATTTAAAAAATTGTGAAAATAGCAGATCTTCAATCTCAACACGTTGCGCAGTGTGACATGTTGTAAGCTTGTACTGTAGTTCTGCTATTTTCACAATTTGTTACATTTCTGATTTATCTTATTTTTGGGGCAAAAGGGTTCTAAATATCAATACAGAAATGCACTTGTATTAAAAAGAAAATGTACTGTACTTAGTAAAGTGTACTTGAGTATTTATTTACTTGCGTATATACTTTGTACGCGAGCGCACACACACACACACACACACACACACACGCACACACACACGTCACACGCACAGTCGCACACACACAGAAGAAGCACCTGGTCAGTGAAGTGGTAGGTCAGTGTGAAAAGGAAGGATGACGTTTTCCACAAGCCCCTTTCCCTACTCAAAGAATTTTCCATGGTCCTGCCAGGTTGCCCTGACGACACTGGTGACACCCCTTAGGCCCCCACCCCCCAACCCCCCCCCCCCCCCCCCCCCCCCCCCCCCGGCTCTCCTGGCTAACCCTCGCTGGCCCTGCTTGAGGTTTGGCACGCTGTGCTAAAGGCCCACAGCCTTTATCTAGGGCATTTTAGCTAGCATGTCAGGCCGGTGGTGGGACATACAGTATACACTGGAGGCTTCTGTTTCGTTACGCAGTGGGAATCTAACTAGGGCTGCAAATAATATCCATTTGTTTTCTTAGCGATTATTCTGTCGATTCCATTTTTTATTAATCATATTTGTACTTTTTGATATTTTATACTTCGCACAATGGCGTCAGTCGTGCAAAAAATAGTGAAAATAGGATGTCTAGAAGCCCACAAGCCATCACAAAATACCAATAATGTTTACCAGCTTGCTTGAAGAGCATCTGGTCTATGAACAGACAGTGCAAATGGTCAACACCTTTTGATCATTGGCTGTCCTATAAGCCAATGGGGAGACTTTCCCATACTCTCTGAACGGCAGTTCATGTTTGATTGATTTATTAACAGTTTGCAGAATTACAGTACATTTCAAGTACAACTCAATACAACAACTGTTAACTGTGAGTGGACGACACCATAAAGCATTACACTTGTTTACAATAGGGCCCACCATCTTTAATTCATCAAAACAAGTACGAATATACAAAACTATATAGTAAAAACAGGAAATCATCATAGAGGAGTTAAAAAGGGGAAAGAAACATTATACAGTGAGGGGAAAAAGGGGTGGGTGGGGGATTCCGATTTTACGGGGGCCAGTTTCAAATTGCAGCCGTCCATAGGTGCCCTTTGAGGGCGGTTTTGAAGGAGTCAAGGGATTCACAAGTCTTAATGACTGTTGGTAGGGCGTTCCACATTTTGGTGGCATAGGAGCGAAATGAATTTAGTCCCTTGTTTGTGCCGAATCTAGGTTGCACATGGATTGTTGAACTCCCTCTGGTGTTGTGGTGTGGACTTCGTTGACATTAAGGAAGTATTTAGACAGGTACATGGGTATCTTGGTGGTGCGTCGAATCTTGTGGACCAGACCCATTGCAATATGCCCTCTCAAACTATGGCATCATAATCTTACTAGATGTGAGTCACATCTAGTAAGATTCAGTCACATCATGTGACTGCTTACAAGTTGACACAACATTGCCTCGTGAAGAAAATATGAATAGTCCAGCATGCCAGCCCAAAAAAGTTTGCCATGGAACACTTTTTTTCAGCAATCTATGTAAAGGCGCAATATAAATGCACCATTTACAATTTATTTGGGGCTATGTAGCTGTGACATAAAGTAATGTTTTGCCTTGAAAACAATGAAACGCAGACGATGTTGCCATACTGTGTGAATGGGAAAACACATTATTACTCAAAAATTCCCTGGAATTGCTAAGATTTAATTTTAAAGACATCATTTAGATTTATTCATTTTTATTTATTTTTTATTTATTTGTCTTTACAACATGATATTCTCAAAGCAATTGGCAGCACAAACACTAAAACAAAATCTTCAAAGAAACACCAGGATATGTTTATGAAT
>NC_139699.1:38071296-38285984 GCF_964188405.1 Protomyctophum parallelum
CTGTTTGGTGACCAACAGATAGATAAGGTGGAAATGCTGGCGATTGACGTAGTTGGAGCCAGATAAGATCTCATAGCTCCATTGTAGGCGTACCATTGTGGCTTTAGTGGTTTGCTTTTCTTGTTTTGCTTTCAGTGAAAGACTTTAGTGTGCTGTCTCATAGGTAGCGTGCATTAACATAGTTGTAATAGAAAGTGCATCATGTGCAGGAAATCCTCAATCTAGCTGTTACTCCACTACAGTATGTGTTTAGATAACAGACAGACGACTCGCATAATGCCCTATCACTATTGCTGTCCCTGTGACGTCATGAGCCATTTTACTGGGGCGTAGGTCAAAGCCTGTGCACTGCACTTCATACTGTATGTAAATAGCCAACATCTCACTTTTTCTTACACAAACACACACACTGAAACTCATCCACATACTGTACAGTGCATATGCATAAGTCCTTTAACTCAATAGTTTTTTGTTTTTTTCAGATGATCTTGTGGGACTGGGACCTGAAGCATTGGTACAAACCACAATATCAGGTCAGTATGTGTATACAATGCTGTATTTATTGTTTAAATACTGTGCAGGAATAGTTCAAGCCCATTGCATACTACACCAGAACAACTGCCATGGTTCAAGCTTGTGGGATTAGACCTAAATTGCAATGCATTGCACTGCAACACAATGCATTGTGAGCTTGTAGTTTTGCTATTGTCACCCTATGTTCACCTATTTTAGCTGAATGTTTATTATTATAACATGACCTGAACAGGGACGGTAGGGTTCATGTGGATAAAAGGCAAAGTCTATAAGTCAGGTTTTCCTGTGATATATTTTGGTAGGGTGAGAGAGCAACAAATGGTGTATACTCACTCACACTGAATAAATATAGTACCGGCATACAATGGCTGAGAAATCGTTGTCATGCCACATATTTTCAACCACCTTGATAAGGTTCTAAAATATTTGTGTACGCAAAAGTGTTGGCTACTGCAGCCTAAAAGACGTCATCTGCTTCCAGGACACCAGATGCAACATTTTTGCTTGTATAAAAACAAAACTACCCCTTTTTGGGAGGTTTTTGAACTCGGCTAACTATCTACCTGCATAACATGGGCACCAAAACCCAGCTTACTTTCTGACTTGCTGCCTGCCTGCCTCTGACCAGAGACTGTAAAAGGAAGTGATGAGAACAACATGGAAGATGAGACAAATCAGAGGGAAGAGAGGGACGAGGTATGGGTGGACTCAGGGAGAAGAAGGGAGACGAGATGAATTATGAGTAGGTGGGGATCCTGAGGGAATGGGTGAGCTAAAAGGGGGTGAGGTAAGCCAATACGGGGTGAGGAATCTCCATCCGGCATCGCTTATGCCAGCTCTGCATAAGTAATGCTTCCCTACCCACGTCACCAAGCGCCAAAGTGCTTGCCCTGCATTTCTGCGTACGCACCACCCAGCACTCCACTTCATCACTGACATCACTGCGGGCTCTCAATTAGCCACGATCGATGCTATGAGCTCAGAGGCCTGCTGTCATCCCATACTGCCATGCATACGTACATTCTAGCAGTGTTGAAAGTGATGAGGACTGCTGGCTGTGAAAAGGTCCCATCCTCCAATCCAAGATTGTAATGTCAAGGACCCCCCCAAATTGGAATGCCCACATTTGAAAATATTAATCTTTTCCTTTTTCGATAAATCTGCAAGCTCACAACAGTGAGCTATTAGATAAGGCGGGGCTTAAGAGTTTAAACTGTTCCTCATTTTGTGTGGAACCCTCTTAATAGGTCATAATAAGGTCTTGACCCTCTTATAAGGTCATAATCCGTGGGGGTCCCCGGACCCAACTTTGAGAACCACTGTTTTGAAACTCTATACAGACAATGTTTACTGTAGTTTAGCCATATTGATTTCGACTAATGTTAAATAAAAACAGATTTTCCAAAAAAAGAGTGAGATAATGTAAAACGTATAAACACCCACCCCTTTTATCTGTAATTCAATAATGACTCACTGACCTCCGTGCTAAATTACACTATGCATTGTCAATGTAGTCATTGTGTCTGTTGGTTTACATTTCTTTGTGAATGTGTCTGTGCATTTAATTTTGCCTGACAGGGTGCAGTGAGTGGCAACGGTGTTGACCTTTCGGTCATCAACGAGGCCAGGAACCTACTGTCGGACCTGCTGATGGACTCCTCCCTGTCGCCCCACACCAACTCGTCTCTGCGCAACATCTCCAGTCTCATGGGGACTTTCTCTGGCTCCTGCCGTCCCAGGGTCAACCCCTTCACGCCGTTCCCCGGCTTCTACCCCTGTGACGAAGTGGATGACCATGTAGAAAGGAGCGACAGGAAGTCCATGAAGGTGGGCGGCGTCTGGCCCCTCAGTCCCAGCGTGACAGTAACGGGGTACAGAAAGGACAGCTATGGCCAGCAGATGCAACACCCCCCCCCCCTTCCCCCTCAGCCTAGTTACCCAAACCAAACATGCTGTCCACGTGAACCTCAATCTCTGTTACTAAAAATGGCATATGAAAATGTACCCACACCAACATAAGTAAAAGCAATCATGCCCAAGTTGTAAGTCAGTGAACAGGCTATGAACAGTTATTAAATTGTACTAAACGGTAGGAACGTACATTTCAATTTAGAGTTTTAGCAGCAACGTTTCAACATATATTTTATTTTATTATTATTTTTGAATGCATACATATTCATTTTAATTATTAAGTAACATTACAACAAAGACTGAATTCAGTCAAGCGAACCATGTGTTTACAAAATATATTACTTAACGCTTATATATTTTGGAACTTGAGTGGTATTTCATGTTAATCCTGGCCAACATCAGGAGCATCAGGAGTTTTCCCTTGGGAAAACAATGTGTTTTTGGAGGTCAATGTATTCAGCAGCACAGCAGGATATCTTTATTGATGACTTCCCCTGTCTGTCCCAGCAGGGTCTGAGCAGCAGGAACAGCCTCCCGACCCCTCAGCTGAGACGGGGCTCCACCTCCTCCTCCCCACTTCCTCCTCTTGACTCCACCTCATCACGTTGGGAACGCAACAACGGCAAGAGACCCCACCCTGACCTCAACCTGACCAGGTATATTGACCCACACATAGGGCCCGAGAGTTTAATAGAGTATGTATGTGCATGCATAAAGTGAGTGGTAAAGTGCGTCTAACATTGTTTAATGCATTTTCTGCTTGGACTTTTCTGTTTGGATGTAGGGGCTGTCAAGGACAGAAAGTAGTTTTTTTGCCACTCAGAAGGCGTTCCTGTATAACTTCCGGGTATGACGATGATGTCACATGCATACCCCATATTGACACTTGATCGACAATTGATTTAGCAGTATACAGTGTATCTCCAGGTTTCAACTTATTTTTTTGTGGCAAATTAATTCCCTAGTTCATCATACAACACACCACATTGCAAAGCTTTTTGAGCTTCTGGATGGATATTTGATACATATGACTTAGCAAAGATAATGATACTATAATGGGCGGCATATGTTGATTTTTACATGCAATTGTTTTTCCTGCTCCAGAAACACTAAAATATGAAGAACAGCACAACATCGATAATGTTTGTCCAAAATGTTGTAACGACACTATCTTTGTGTGAAGTGAAATATTGTTGGAGCAATGCTGTTGTGCGGAGTCCTTATTTTTAAACTGTTACTCTTTGTGTCCAGCACCAGCAACCAACAACTGGATGCGCGCAAACTAGACATAAATGATAATTTTCTTTGCCCAGACATCCACCTAATATCTGGACAGATAGGTGTCATCAACCCCTCATACAGCACAATACGAAATGCTCACAGTTGGAACTCTGGACTGTAGAGTTTATATATCTCCACAAGGTGGCAGTAGCACTCCATCCATGGTGGCTGGCTTCCCTGGTTATGATATTTATGGAATTGATTTATTTTCTTTTGTGGCTTTGCCAGATGACTCATTTCATTGGATAGATTATTTACGTTGGGCATGTGCAAAGAGGATAGGTTCCGTCTGCCATGTTGCCTGTTGTTGCCATGCTCGTGTGGGGCTACTAGTAGAATGCGTCTTTCCTAGAACGCTCACCTGCACTCACTTTTTAATACCAGTGCCAATAATGTTAAGTGACCATTTTCTTGGGAACAAATCAAGAATGGCAATTATACGTATAAAACAGAGTGATGGTGAATTATATCCTCTCTGTCGGGTGGAAACCTCATATGTCCAAAACTGTAACTTTTCAGTATTAAAATTCAATGTGTCACTTGTGGATCTGCTACTTTTGATACTTGAGTCGAGTATGATCAAGTAGAACGTTAATTTACGAAAAAACACAAAAAGTAAAAATATGGAGATCAACAATATTATGGTGAATAATGATGGTGTGTATTTATGTTCCAGCTCAGGGTCTTTGTCCAATGGGCCCAACGCTAACCTGCTTACCATCCCTAAGCAGAGGTCTTCTTCAGTCACACTCACCTACCATGCAGGGCCCAGGAGAGCAGGTGAGGCCCCAAGAAAGACCTTCTATTATTTATCAATAAATTCATTAGTGTAATTAAGCACTAATGTACAGTATACTTTGACAGTGACACGCAACAATAGCCCTTTTGTAGGGCTGCTTTTTTAACTCATTTTGGCTTGAATCCTGAGTTTTCTGAAAAACCTTATGTTTCTGTATCAGTGGTGCTCCAAATTTTATGTCAAGGACCCCAAAAATGCTATGAGCTTGTAGATCTGCAATCTTTCAATAGCTTAAGTATAACATAATGCTTTAAAACACCAAAAGGGGTTCCTGCCCAAAATGTGTTAAATATTGATTATTTTTTAATATGTTTTTTTAATTATTTACAATGGATTAAATCAATTAGTTTGTTGTTTAACTGTTGCACCATTTAAGTGTCCTGCTTAAATCCAATGTCATTATCATTCCAATCCCCTCTCTCCCCATCAGGCACCTCTCCGAGCCTAAGTCCGCTCAACTCGCCCAGCAATAGCCCTCCAGCGGTGGGTACAGGATCTTCGTCCTCCCTGGTCACCCGCTCGCCTGTGGAGTTTCCGGACACGGCTGACTTCCTGACCAAGCCGAGCCTCAACCTGCACAAGCCCCTGGGCTACACCCTCAGCTCCCCTGACTTCCAACAAGCCTTCCGCAGCCCCTCCGTCCATCTCTGTACCAGGTGCATATACACTGCAAAATGCTGACCCCTCACGGGTCCATTTTTAGAATTCAATTAACGCTCAGTTTTGCACGGTAGTAACTATTTCAAATATTTTTCCTGCACCGAAAATTTAAACATTGTGTTATCTATCCATTGAATTTCCAACAAACAACAACCAATGATTCAAGATTGTATTTATTGTTACATGAATGTATATGCAACTAAAGTTCTTTGTCACTAACAAAGGGGGGCGGGGTCCGCAAATTTATTTGGGGTGTACTGTTCTTTGCAATAAAAAGTTTGAGAACTACTGATTTATAAGGCATTTTATTTATAGAATCGGCTAGTGATTAAAGGTCTCTTTTTGGTTGTCAGTAACACACCCTCCTTCTGGAGCATGTGTTACTGACGCTGAGTGGATGTTTGTCTTCAGACGTTCGGAAATGCGCCCTAAACGCACTGGTGCTCTCTTGTCGTTCATTTATTCAGTGCACTCGGTGCGTTGTCTTTCGAAAATCCAGTGCGCTGCGCACCGGGTGTTCTGAGTGCCCACCTGAAGCTGGGGTTGTCCAGTGTGAATCGGTGTGATTGCATCACAGCTGTGGTCGTTCGTAAATAAGGCACACTGAACGCACTCTGTGACGTCACCACCCACCACACTCAACAAATTGACCACATTCCCGGTGCGCATTTCCGAACGCACCCGTACTCAAGTGACTGTGTGTGTCCATTGCAGCTGTGGTCGCCAGACGCTGATGAAGGGAGGTGCCCCAGCAGACGTGGGGGAGGCTCACCAGCTCTACACCACTGACCTGGTTCAGCGCAGACGCTCAGGTGACATCATCATCATACTATAATTCACTCAATGTCTGTTTGAATGTCTGAAACAGCCTCGTAGCTCCTCACTGGCTGCACCAATCGCTCCCACTTTTCACACAGGCATTGACCATAATATTACGGAGGTCTTAAAGGAGCCATTCTTTCACTTTAACTAATTATTGATTAATAATTTATTTATTAGTGCATTAAAATGTCCCATCGACTTACATGGGAAAATGCGAAAACTCTGTCGTGGCTCCTCACTGGCTGCACCAATCGCTCCCACTTTTCACACAGGCATTGACCATAATATTACGGAGGTCTTAACAAAGCCATTTTCCCCATTTCACAAATTCTTGATTAATAATTACTTTATTAGTGAATTACAATTTCCCCAGATAACGTGCAACCTCACACCCGCCCCCTAGCGACACCTGCATCACAGGCCACCGTTCTTGGTGTTACCCCACTGTCATGCTTCCTCTGCTAGAGCCGCAACACAACAAACAGTGGCCTATACAATTTAGCGCCTGGCCCCGTGCTACGACACTGTGATGCCCTATTTCTTGTTCTCGACTGTTAACATTCCACCGCGGCGAACACACACAGGTTCAATTGGTTACACTCCCAACGTTAAATGACTGTGTACTTTTTATATCTGTTGTATCATAATATATCGACAATATAATCCATCACTCGAGGGGGGGGGAACACAGCTACAGCTCCTGAAACGAGTGAGCTGGCGCGAAAGGACTTTTTCTCATCTTTTGTAACCAACGCTGACCTGCGTGCGACCACAGTGAAGTGACTGAAGCAACTGGTCTGGAAACATATTATATATCTTCAGCTTTGAACACATCTTCAGTCCCCAAGCCTCTAGCCTGGCTTTAGCCACACTGATAAGACACTCTCGCCTCCTCCCCGATATCATAGTGACAACTTGACAAACAAACAATGTTTGCACGTAACTCGATATCACTTCAACGTTCAACACAAATGTGGGGGAAATAAACAGCACTGTAGGCATTGTGGCGGGGTGTGCGTGGCACCTGAAAGCCTGCTGACACGCTGTTACAGATGGCCATGTCCTGTGACTCCAGTCCTGTCTGAAGTAGTCAAAGCCAAGGACAATGTTACAATACCCTACTGCACCGCATGTGATAACAAAAAACATCGCCTCGATTATCTGTCTCACGACGGATCGAGCACGTGTCTGCTGCTTTCACATGGTATGTCATGTTCACATTATGATGTTGACTTCCACCACTTCCGACATCAACAGCCCACGAGTGAGTGAAACGGGCCACTCCTGAAAAAGGCAATCTTCTTTTTTTTTTTTTTTATAATTAAAATGTTTATTTATTTTCCAAAATGGTACATAATAAATGTAGTACAATACAAAGCAGCAGCAAAATTACAAAACTCCCAAACAGCCAGTCCAAGAAACAAAACAAAAGAAGAAAGATATAAACAAAGACATGATTTACGGTTCATATCCAAAATTCGTCCCATGTCTCAACATGTCCATGTTTCATTTTACTTTCCCCCATTCCCATTGATCAGCATATATTCATATGATGTGATTTTAATCATTTCCTCATTCCATTCTTTGAGCTCAGGTGTTCTAGGGACCTTTGGAAGGCAATCTTAGCCAAGTGGGGTGGAATCAGACCCATCTTAATCACATGACTATAGAGATCATGTTTACCAATTGGCGTGAGATTTGGATAAAAACTGTGTGAGTAATAAAAATAAATGTGTTTTGCAAAAATCGGCTTCATGGGTGCGCTATTACAGGCAGATCTGAGAAATGCAGGGCAAAGGCTTTTCCTTGGCCTCTAGAAAGTGCATACAAAGTTGTACACAGATCAATGCAGTTGCAGGTACAAACAGGAATTGTTATAGCGCCACCGTGAGGCTGATTTGATCACACACGGACACACGGATACACACACACACACGGACACACAGACGAAATGCAAAACATACTCTCTCCCCATGCCTTCGGCCTGTTGGAAACAATAAAATATACTGTACAGTTTGTAACCAAATGGACCCTTATAGATCTTTAACTCTTGACTGTAAAATGACCCGAACCAAATGGACCCGTCATTTTGGTTTCATTTAATTTTTGGTTTCTCAAGAGTTGCATTTTTTTTAAACATCTGCATTACTGTGAATATACAAGAAGTCTACACAATTAGAGAATGTAGAATAATTGTTTTCATCATCATTTGCCTTTTATCTCTCCTATGGTACCAACATCAATACAGCTATATCTAATCTATATCCATATAATATGGAATTGTGGACAAAATCTTAGCCAACAAAATATTCTTTGGTTTTGGGTCTGAGATGCTAAATCTCATCAAATGGTCCGTGGCTCAATGCAGAATAAATAATGGGCCTTGATGTGGAAATGGTTGAAAACCACTGTTCTAGAGTCAGACATTGATCAGCTTTCCATTATTGGTCCACTCACCTAACCAAGGATGCCATCTGGTGGAGAATGTACACCACACATGCAGAGTGCCAATAGTGATCTGCAGTGTGGAATAACATCCACAATTTTAACTAATTTCCAACAAATCTCCACATTTCTCTTTCACCTAATATTCAGTCCCGGGCTTCAATGAAAAAAAACTTTTTTCAAATGCTTGGGAGTGTGAACGAAGTGTGTATTTCAATGAGGGATTGAACAGTATATTGCAACTTCAGATAGGGTTTATTAGATTCAAATTGATTGGTATGTGTGGCTGGGCCTACTACACTACAGTATGTGTGTGCACTTGCACGTGAGCACTCTGCTTGCCAGATTTAACGTGTGTGTGTGTGTGTGTGTGTGTGTGTGTGTGTGTGTGTGTGTGTGAAGCAGGTGAAGGGTCAGAGTTCATGGGTGAGCCTCTAATTAGGGAGGAGAGTGTGGAGGTGGACTCGTGGCCAGGGGACAAGAGGACCGACCTGGCAGGGGGCCCGAGGGAGGCAGACGAGGAAGAGCACAGTCCCAGCATGGAGAAGAAGACTCAGGAATCAGAGGTATGTGATGTTTCATCCACCCACCAGACACCAAGAATTTGGCAATGATGTCACAACTAAATGTCACCTGGATGAAGTGCTTTTAGGACAGTAAAGGGACTGTACTAAAGCCCACTCTGTCCACACCAATGATTCGCAATGCAACTACTTGCAACCATTATCCCCACTTGGCAGTTGCAAGGAGTTGCATTGGTGTGGTTGACATTGAAACTGTTGCAAGGAGTTGCGAGGAGATGCAGTGGTGCGGTTTGGCCTTTACATAGCGCCTTTCTAGTCTTTACAACCCTTCATAGCGATTTACAATGTATTTCACATTCACACACCGATGGCAAAGGAAATCATGCAGGGCATCAACCTGCTCATCGGGGGCAGTTAGGGGTTTAGTGTCTTGCTCAAGGACACGCATGATCAAACTTGGAACCTTCGGATACCAAGACAGCAGCTGTACTTTACATCCTGAGCAACTGTCACCCCTCTTAACTCCATCAGCTCTGGTACTATAGTGGCCGCTAGCAGGCCAGTGCCAGACATTTTTGAAAACTCCTAAAATGGCCGACAATCAGTTCCGGTTCAAACAATGGTTAACATCCACTAGCTATTTGAAAGGTCAGGTCGGGAGGTGATCCGATGGGGGAATAACTGTTTTTGTCACATCTAAGTCAAATTAAGCTCTAATCAATCCCCGAATATCGCATTTTGAGCATATTATGATCCATAATGCACATAAATACCGTGCGTGCACGCAAGTATTTTGGCTGTTTTTAGGTAAACGTCAACATACTTATTTTATTTTTTTCCCCTGGATTATGGGGAATAAAACAAATCTTGGGATGCCGGGCATTAATCTCGCCGGTGCGGAACCAGTTAAGAAGCATGGGGCCCCTTGACTCATACAACTGCAACTAATTTAGACTTTGGTACAGTACTACGAAGAACAGTACAGTACAGTACAGTACTAGCACCGTACAGTACAGTACATTACAGTACAGTACCAACAGCACCACTCACTTCAGACGGGTCTGATTTTTTATTCTTTTTTTTTTGGCAACATTTGATTCTGAGTTTGTGATGTCACAGCATCCTTGGTGTCATTTGTCATTTTGTATATTTTGTTACAACAACTACATTTGTCTTGACGCAATATAGTGCCTGCGTGTGTGCACACACGTGTGTGTGTGTGTGTGTGGTTTTTCAGATATTATTTATTAGATCTCTGGGTTTTTCCCCCCACAGTTGGCGTATAGAGCCGCTTTGAGTTGTGACTGGTTTTTTCTCAGTAGTCCCACTGCTATTGTCTGCATGTCCCTGCAGTGTTCAATGTTGTCAAGACGGCTGCTGTGAATTCAGCCGAGGATTATTTGTACAGTATGCCAGCTGTAAGTTTCATTAGGAAGGCCTTCATGCACATCGCTTTTTGAGTCTGTCGAAAACAACGCGTGTGAAACACTAAATATTTAATGTTCTGAATTATGTTAATCACTTGAACGCCAGCATGGTTATTCTGGGGAAAGCCTTCATAGAAAATAGCAGATCGACAAGCTCACAACGTGACGTGTTGTGAGCTTGTCGATCTGCTTTTTTCAGCGACGGTGTTTAATGTACAGTAGAGCAAAAAGGGAAAGTCAGAAGTACAGAGCCCTGTGGATCAACACGCTCAACAACACATGGAGTTTAAGTCGAAACTCCTTGACAGCATCGACCCCTATAGGGGCTAATGGTTTCATTACCGTTCACAGCCATCGACCCCTTTTGGGGCTTTATTCGTTTTTAATTGAAATTAATAGATCAACTCTGTCATAACTCATAACCCCCTTGAAGTCTGCATCCAGCTAGAATACAAGCTAAAATTATACCGGCTGAAGCTAACCCCATAGAGATGAATAGGCTGGCTGTCATTTATACTCGACCCCACGACTGTAAGATAAGATCAGATCTGTTCAGCAAGTGACTGTTTCTGTATGTTAATGATCACATCATGCCATTAAGAATCATCTTAACCCTTGGACTACCAATCCCAATTTTTTTGTTTGGGTAACAAATTGGCATATTTTTAATTCATCATTTTCACATTAATAGAAAGATCTGGTGGTTTGAACAGATGGTTTTCATTGCTAGTGTATTCTCTCGAATTGCCACCAGATGGCGGGAACGCACCATTATGCTGATTTTGGCCAAAATAGACGAATCTTCCTAAGTCACTTCCGGTTCAACGATCGACAACATCCGGTATTATTTTGACCCTAGTCACTAGCTTGGCTGGTCCGGATTGCTAAGCTAATGCTATACTTTTCATAACTAAGTCAAATTAACCTCAAATCAACCCCAAAACATCGCAAAATATCACATTAGAGACGGCGCGCGTGCACGATAGCGCACGATCACGCGGATTTTGGCCGTTTTTTGGTCAATTACATCCAACATTAGTGATATTAGCGAAAAAATATTAATTTTTGCTCCGTTGAACCCTAGATAACTGACATTGATTGACATTCCGTTAATTCCGTGAATGGGAGGTTTGTATTTTTAGAAATATTCTGTTTTTTCCGTTAATTGTAGCCCAGGGGTTAATGGATTAATGGAATAATATTTTTTCATGTTTTAGGTTGTTATTAGAGAAAGTAAAAGATGAGTATTATTTTTATTTTTTATTTTGCTGCTTTCTTTCATTTTAGTGATTTTAGCTAGTTTTGACTAAAAATATGTATTTTTTACACAATTTTATGGCGATTTCTTTATTATAATTTACTATAGTCCTACTAGACCTGAGTAAATTATGGCCACAAAAGATCACGGTATCTATTGAATGTGAAGGAGGAGGTAACAAACTGACATATTGAGCCTATAACACAGTATGGCAGCCCCCTAGGCCCTAGTAGTCAGTTGTATGTTCAGACACACAGAAACCAACTACTGTGGCCAGATGTAATTTCCTGGGGTCTAGTAGGACAATAGTAAATAGAAATAGAAATCGCCATAAAAGTGTGTAAAAAAATTACATATTTAGCCCCTTGTTCGAATGCCTGTCAAAAATAGCTAAAATGAAAGAAAGCAGCAAAATTTTTTTCTCATCTTTTACTTTCTCTAATAACAACCTAAAACATGAACCTTGGTTGGAAAAAAACTAAAGTTGTCCTTTAACACTCCGATTGCCCGGGGATATTTAATCCATTAAATCATAGCGCCCAGAGATTTATAGCAGCGGAGCACTTTTACCGATGGACCGGGTGTTATCCCGGATGTGGATGTAGCAGCTAAATGTAGCCACTCTAGAGCCGATCGACAACAACGGGGGGTATGATTAAATACGACTAGCGACGTGTCCGCGGTGGGCCGTCTAACACATGATCTTTTCTTAGAATTGGACGGGATGATTTAGATCAAGAGTTATTAACGTTTTAAGATTTTTGGTTTCATCGGCTAAACGGGGGGGAACATTTTCGATGACGTCCCACTGTTACGCAACATCGAGTATTGCGCAACAGGTGCTCCTAGGCTGTGGAGCGATGCGATCGGCTTTGATATCAATAATCTTCGTCTTTTGGATAAAACTTAGTCGTGGGCGATTGGGGTGTTAATAGGTGTCATTACCATTGGTTCTATATAAAACCCTCAGACACACTTAAAGGACCACTTCACCACTTTTCAACCTATCTTCATATAATAGGTCCTCACTAATAACCATGAAAAAATAGCGCAATTTTTTTCTACTCGGTCTGTGTCTCATAGGAGGGCTGTGGGCAAATCAGAAACCGTCTTCCACTGACATCATCGGTGGGGAATACAAGCTAATAGAAACTGCAGGCTTTCTATTCCTGAAAAGTTGCAATGCGAAAATGGAAGCCATCGTTCTCACGATAATGAAAATCTAACAATTTTTGTAAAAAATATCTTGTTTAAAAAAAATCTGCCTAATGATGATGTCACTGGAAGACGGTTTCTAAACTGCCCACAGCCCTCCTATGAGACACAGACTGAGTAGAAAAGAATCGTGCCATTTTATCATTATTAATAATAATAATAATAATTATCATTATTAGTGAGGACCTATTATATGAAGATAGGTTGAAAAGTGGTGAAGTGGTCCTTTAACCACTCTCACCTTTACTTTATAAATGATTCACAAATTATCTACTATCATAGAACTATCATGTTCTACTCTGGATTTGAACCCAGGTCTCCTGCGCAAGTGCTGGCATTTTAACCACTTGGTTATTAGACTAGAACCTGCCTGCTTGCTCAGGGGAGAAATGACCTTCCGGCAGTCTTGTCAAACCTCAAACACAACCAACCACCCTAAATGTATACGTTGTATTGCATTAACATACACCCTAACCATACAGATGGTTAACATTTTAATCATACAGAGAGTTGCATGGTACAGCAGCTTTTATATGAATGAAGTCAATTAAGGTGTTTTCTCCATGCAGGGTGAACTGGTGTTCAGACTGGATCCCCTGCTGGAGGACCATGAAGCTCTGATGGAGAAGATAAACAGCTGGAACTTCCAAATCTTTGACCTGGTGGACCGAACGGGAGGAAAGACAGGGAGGATACTCAGCTATGTCAGTACTGGAACCATAACCTTTCATGTTTTTATATCTGGTTATATGCCGAAATTGTTCCTTTTAGTTCAGTGGTTCTCAAAATGTAACCCCTGAACTAAACTGAATGCCAGACAAAAAGAGTGTGTGTGTGTGTGTGTGTGTGTGTGTGTGTGTGTGTGTGTGTGTGTGTGTGTGTGTGTGTGTGTGTGTGTGTGTGTGTGTGTGTGTGTGTGTGTGTGTGTGTGTGTGTGTGTGTGTGTGTGTGTGTGTGTATATTATAGTTAGTTTATTTTGACAGGTCTGACTCTGAACTAAAGGGGCAAGCATAGTGGATACATTGAATGGGGCTCCAGCTATAGAGCATTGCACTGCCCAAAAATCTTGCTCTTTGGTTGACTTTCATAATCACCTCTGCTGCCATATTTTTAACCGGACAATAGGGCTTAATTGGTTGGCGTGTGTTCATAATATGTATTTGATTGTATTTTCCCAGGTGACATACACGCTGTTCCAGGACACATGTTTGTTTGAAATCTTTAAAATTCCTGTGAGGGAGTTCATGTCCTACTTCTGCGCCCTGGAAAATGGCTACAGGGACATTCCTTGTAAGTACCACAGCGAAGGCTTAAGCTATATAGTTTATCCACTACTGAATTAAAAACATATTGTGTTACTGTAAATGCGTTTCACCATTTGCCAACATCACCGTATTGTTGAAAATGACATGTCATTGTGGGGTAATGTGATACAATGTGATACAAAAATAAGATTATTTTTCAGTTAATGAGAAAATAGCATTTGATCCACACTTTACGTTAATAGAAGAACATTGCTGTTAACAAGGCATTCCCTTAGCATCGTTTTCCCACAGTGTGTGGCAACATTGGTGTGCCTCACCTTTGTTGGTACACAGTCATTGTGTGAACTACTGTAGGACTGGATAAAATGAAGCATCACAATATTTTGCCTCGATATTGTTGTGAACTATAAAATAGGGCTTACAGTAAGTGATAGAAAACAGGAAAAGACAACACTTATGCCATGATATTACGATATTTAAAATCAAAGAAGATATATCTAGTATCATAGTGGGATGGGGATCGAGTACCGGTTCCATTACAGAACCCATTCCAAAGTTATTGAGAACATGAAATACACAAGGTTTTGGCTTAGGGTTATGTCATTGAAATCAAATCACTGGCACAATAACGTTCTAATAATGTTTGACTTTTGTTGAATTGCCTGCCAACTACTAGTACAACAAGTAAGAGGAATTTAATGGCTTGCATGTCGCTGCAATCATTTAATTACATGTTTGGAGAGGAACCGGTGAAAAGGTTTGGCTGCACTTTTCAAAACTGAAGCATTTAATTTTAGATGGTGGTCAGCACAAGGTCTCCCCAGCATGCAATACCACACAGCCACTGCCTCGAGGATGCCAT
The DNA here is from genome assembly GCF_964188405.1 of Protomyctophum parallelum. Classification (NCBI taxonomy): domain Eukaryota; kingdom Metazoa; phylum Chordata; class Actinopteri; order Myctophiformes; family Myctophidae; genus Protomyctophum; species Protomyctophum parallelum. The sequence continues at coordinate 38,086,301 of NC_139699.1, forward strand.
CTGATAAAGCGGATGAATGTCACAGGGCTGTCACAAAGTTTGTGGTGAAGGGGTTGCATGCCTTTGCAATTGTTGAATTACTATGATTTAGGGAGATGACCAAGGCCCTCAATCTAAGTTACACCCCTCCCTGCAGGACCGTTCTGTCCAACACAGAGGCATAAAGTGATCACAGCTAGCAACTGTGGCCATGGTAGCCATTATATGTGATGGATGGACTAGCTTAGCGCAGTACCACTCCATCCCAGTGGCCGCACATTACAGCAGCCAAAGCAGACGTCATCAAAAGGTTCTCAGACCAAAGCTGTCTGCTTGCCACAAACGGATGAAATGGTGGCAGTTGAGATTGGAGAGGTGCTAGGAGTTTGCGATTGCGACATCCAACATTGCAGTTGCTTGTAAGAAGCTGGACATCCTCAAACTTGACAGTGCAGAAAGTATACAACATGGCCACAGTGATCCAACGGGCAGTAAAAAATAAGAATGGTCATTGTGTGGATGAAGCGATCTACAATGGCTGAAAGAGAAAAAGCAGCTCTTCAAACTTTCTCAGCACACCATGATACTGGATGTCAAAACCAGAGGGAACTCTCTTCTTGATGCTTGAGAGATTCCTCCAACAGCATCCAGCTTTCCAAGTTGCAGCATTACACCCACGGCTAAGAAGGCTGATGCAGAGAGACAAACTGGATAGGATCCCAGAGGAGGACTTCACCAGAGCAGAGGAGTTCATCATGGGGATGAAATTCCTGAACACCGTGTGTCACAGTTCTGGAAGACATTTGTTTGTGTCTGGCATTAAACAGAAGGTTTGGACTGACCTCTCTGAACGCTATACTAGGAGGACAACGTCCAGGACTGCGTTGGGCCAAAGCGTTTTTAGAGCGCATGTATGAAGCAGCCAGTGCTACGGTGGCAGAAGAGTTCCCAGACCCACAGTGACACGGCCCAGAGTCCTAAGAAGATCGCTGATTAGGAGCAAGAGCTACGTACCGAAATACTTGAACACCACGTAGACTTCGCCAAGAGATTTATCATTACTACCTCCGATCTCTAGGGCAGAAAAGACCCTGTCCTGTGGTGGTGGGAAAAGCAAGACGCCCTTCCTCTGCTAGATGAACCATTAAAACTGAGAAAGCATCTGTGTCATTTTAGCTATATATACTGTATATACTAGCAACACACACGAAAAAATCCAATTGCAATCCCTCAGTCAAATTTGGCCGTGTGTGTGTGTGTGTGTGTGTGTGTGTGTGTGTGCACTACAGTATTTCCAAATGAATGAATAAATAAATAAGACGGAAATTAATAAAAGTAACACCAGTTCTTTGAAATATTTTTTGTTTTGTCATTCATTCATTTTACTTTATCACCAAACAATAGAATAGGATCAATTTTGTGGAATTGATAAGCAGTATCAATAAGGTGGATGGATGACCCCTAGACTCCTATCACCATACTGTAGGGGTATTCAATTAGATTAGGCCGGGGGCCACAACTGTAGAATGATTGTGTGTGGGGGGCCGCACAGTGTGCGCGTGAAGTGCGGAAATTTGTGGGTTCTCAAAATTATTTTTGTGCTCAAACACGAAGATTTATGTATATTTCCGCACAGTAATGAGCAGGATAATATACAGGTATATGCTACCTTAGAATAGATGTAGGCCTAGTAACCATGTTACTCACATTCAAGCCTCACATCACCTCTCTTATCCAGAAAGTAAATTTCAGCCTGAAAGTTCTCTATCGATCAATTAACTGCTTCACCCTTCAGGTCAGGAAAATAATCATCTCGCAACTTATTCTCCCTATCTTAGACTATGCTGACATTGTTTACCAAAATACCTCCGATACACACCTCTATCTCCTCAACGTAACATATAGATTTATACTGAGGTGTCCCTATATGACCCACCATTGTACTATGTATGAGTCCCTCAACTGCTCAAAAGCTCGAAGACACTCTCACTGGCTATTATTTATCTTTAAATGCACATACTTTAATTACCCAGAATATCTAAAACAATATCTTCGTCCCTTCAGCTCACCATACAACCTGAGGCACACAGACCATCTTTACCTTATAGTCCCCACCAACATCAGAAAAGTAGTTGGTCGGCGTGCTTTTAAATTTAAAGCTCCTGTCGACTGGAACAATCTCCCCAGTTCCCTCAGATCCATTAATTCCTTCAATATGTTTAAAGTGTCTATCATTACTCATCTCCAAACACCATGCTCCTGTTTCTAAATGCCTCAGATTGTTCTGATTGTTCTCTCTTTCCTTACATCATGCGGCAAATTTACTATTTACTACTTACTATCTACTATTTACTATTTACTATTTTCAAGTGCATGTTTGTACTCGGTCACGGTGTATTGACAATGTTGTTAATGCATTCGCATGTCTGTCATGATGCTCGGCCTGTTGTTCTTCCGATGTATGTTCATCATCTTGTATACTTGTATCATTACTATATTGACTTATTGATACAATGTTGCGGGTGAATAGGTGGGATGGGAGCGGCTAGTTTTAGGAGAGCTTTGTTGTTTGTTTTGTCCTCGATTATGTATGAATGTACCGGTACTTTAATTGTCTTGTATTTGCTGTATGTTGCTGGACCCCCTCGAAAACGAGATGATACATCTCAAGGGGATATCCTTTTCTCAATAAAGGTTCATATATATATATATGTTTGGTGACCAATGTTGTCCATGTTTGACATGGTCATTTACCATGTAAGGTGAACAGATAAGGGACAACTTCAGATATTTACATAGGCTACCCTACCATATCTTGTATATCTTATTGTTGATCTATGTGTTGCTCTTGTTTTATTTAATTTTATTTATTGTACAGCACCTTTGTTTTGAAAGGCGCTTTATAAATACAATTTACCATACCTATATCTATACAGGAATAGACAGCCAGACTAAGGTCAGATTCTCACCTAATACTTCGGTAGACTCAGATCCGTATGGGCGGGGAAATTGGGATTCTTGCATATTTAATTGGCTGCGGTTTGCCTTCACACTGTCATTCGCAGCAATTGGAAACGCAGCAGGGGGGACCTTTATCAATGTGTTCCATTCATAAACTATAGCCTACACAGTGAAATCTATGGTGATAAAATTACACTCATAACGTGCATGTGTCGTGCCGTCTGGGACCCCCCCTCTCTCTCTATACGCACGCAGCCGCCACACACTGTTCTTTTGGGCATGCAGCACAGCGCTGCATGAGCGCACTGATATAACTCCCCAGTCCCACACAGTGACAGCACTCCATGTTTACGGCACGCACAGACAGACAGACAGACAGAATATTATGTAGGCTATAATACACTGCAGTGTTTTTATGTGTTTTCTTAAGCAATTGATTAATGTACACGTCCTCATTTCGATCAGGGCTTCAGTCTCCTTATTCGACCACGTCTATCCACAGTAACGAGACATCTTTGCGCTGCGTAAAATATGCCTTCTCTGTCTCCAACTGTGTTCAGCTCCTCACCCGCCACATTATGTTTGCTTCATTTCCTTTATTTACTGCGGATTGCATTCACACCTGCACCGAATCGTAGTCAAGTGCGATTCGATTCGAAGCGAAGCGAAACCCACGTTTTTGGGCGGAGTAAAATGCGGTTATTTGCTGCGCATTAGGATTCGAATGAGCCTTCACACCTGCCAAACGAAGCGCACTTTCTGACAATGCGCAGCAGGATTCGTTTTAATCGCAGCAAAGCTCTCTGGTATGAATGTGACCTAATATCACACGGTCAGCATTTTGTTTTACCAACGGCTAATTCGCGTCTGGCTTATTAGCCAGGCTAGACATAAGAATCCTTGACTTTGTTTATGGATCTTAGATGAATTTATCAGGTCGAACTTCTTCCACTGCGGACACACAACTGTTAATTAAATATTGGAGGAATTGCATAGTTAGCTGTTAAAACATTAATTTGCTGAGCCAATCAATCTCCAGGAACGATACAGGTTTGTTTAGCTTGTGCTTATTGGTCAGCTGCCATATAACCCCGAGTAAAGATATTTCAGATGATTAATCGACAGAAGATTTTCACACTCTCCTTAGTCCTTACCCATGAGAAATATAGGCTGGTTATGTGATAACATTTAGTCTACAAATATTATTTTGTAAATTGGCAGATCATAACCGGGTCCATGCTACTGATGTGCTCCATGCTGTCTGGTACCTGACCACTCGACCGATCCCTGGGTTCCAGCAGATCCACAATGAACATGTGACGGGAAGTGACACAGGTAATCTGAACTCGGATACATGTAAACTAATTTATACGTTTATCAATGTTTGCTGTTAATCATCACATGTCGGAATGATATGTTTTATTGTAGGCCAACGCAGAAGTTCCAACCACCATGGCTTCCCACCACACTTTCCCGATGATATATTTTGCCTAAGATAATATCCACATATAGCACATGTTTCATGATTTACTGACCATTGATTGTTCTATTAACATCACAAAACATACACATAGGATGTGAATGGTCATAATCCAATTATTTCATTACATTGTAGTGACTCATGTCTCGAGTGGATTCGGTGAGGGAAGAGTCCCTTGGTCCCTTGGTCAGATTTGATTGACAGAGACGAGACTGAGTAAATAAAAATGTGGACGCGAGACCGGACTCGAGACCGAGACCGGACTCGAGTACTACATCACTACTGTCTGATGGCTAAACATGCCTAAACTGGTATGGTCCTTTACACCAGTGTTGCCAACTGTGCTTGAGTCAGATCATGTAATTCCAAATAAATGGCTGCTACATGAGGCTCTGTAGTTAAGAGTTCTGCATACAGGGAAGCAATACAGTATAACAAAATATGGGGGGAGTAAATGCATGTTATTCAATATGTAATGATACTTATTATAGAGTACTAGTAGTAGTACTAACTCTACTCAGGAACAATGCAAGTTGGAAATGCATGCCCCATCCATTTATGCAATACCCACTGAAAATGTAGGTGTGAAAGCTGTGTAGTGAGTAGTATTTGTTATTGTCATAACCTTTTTTTAAATATTATATAATATATTATTAAACCCCCTTTTCTCCCCAATTTAGTTGTTATGCCAATTCATTACTCCCCACACACATTTCGGTGTCAGTGTGTTGTCACTGCTGTATCCTGCCAAGTTACTCACCTGCCAGTGAGGAGCCTCCACCAGGAGGATGTTGGGCCGGAGGAGTAGGATGAAGGCTCTACTACTTGTAGTGGTAATAAGACAACTCACCCCTTTTCCATATTTTCCTCCCTGAATTTTCCCCAGTGAGGGGTGGGAGAGGCTGGATGGCAGACGGCTGGATTTTAACTATAAACTTTCATGACAGCAGTATAAATATAATTTATGAAAAGCTACTACAGTGAAGTCTGTTCACAGAAGTTGTTGTAGGCTATGTGGGGATTATCTGACGAGGTACCATTTGAGTGGGCAAAACCTTGTACTAAATAATACTAAATTGTTTATAGGGTCAATATAAGTAAAATAATATAGCCTTTCCACAGGAGTATCTTTTTATATATTTCCAAAAAGAATACAAACAGCCAATAGCATATTACAAAGTTATCCCCCTCACTGGGGAAAATTCTGGGAGGGAAAACGGGCACGCACCGGGGTGAGTTGTCCAGTATTCCTTGTAGCCTTGGTCCTACTCCTCTGGCCCAACACTCCCTGCTGACAGGTGCCGCTCCAGACAAATATCACCCTCCCCGCCCGGCTTCACACAGACACCCGACAAAGCCGGATGCACCACAGTGGATTGGAACCTCAGTGGTGGTGGGCAGGGACTTTACCACTGCGCCTCCCGAGCTCACCTTTTTGTGTGAAATGATAATATACCGTATATCATATTGTATATAGTATTTGGTACAGTGTATTCCTGTTTTTTTTGTTTGTTTTTTCTGCACACACAAAACAACCCTGGAAAAATAAATAAATAAATGTAATCTGTCATTTTCCAACCCACAAAATCAGAAACAAAATAACAGCTTTTATTTTTATTTTTTTTCATCCCACGATTTTGCAACCCATTTTTTTCACCCAGTGTCATTTATGTATTGTAATCCTGGGTGCTACACTTCCTCTGCCAACCTGGTGGGGGGGGGGGGGGGGGGGGGGCAGCGGACTGGCCTCATGCTTTCTTCTATGCATGAGGAGTCCAAGTTGCTTCTTTTCACCTGACAGAGGAGACAGGAGAGTTTCCACGTCTGGACGTAATGCGAGGAACACGTTATTCCGACCAGTTCCTTTCCCATCCATCAGGCCAGGGGGAGATAGATTAGAGCCCAGGATTACTGAATGTTTTTTGTGAGGGTACCTACCCTAGGGGACACGGGGAGAACATGCAAACTCCACACAGAAAGGCCCTTTCGCCAACCCCACCTAGAACGCTATTTCTGTGCTCGGACCCAGGGACACAGCCAGGGAGACAGGGACACAGCCAGGGACCCAGCCAGGAACACACATTGCTGTCTATTGGAGTGGTTAGCACCACTCAATGAGGAGCTGGGGAGATCTCTATCTACAATCTCTCATCTCTCTGTTTTTGTTTAATTTCTTATGCAGTGGATCACTAATTTGATTTTCTCTTTTCCTGACCAGGGTGAAGTTTGCAAGGGAAGGCTTGGCCTGTCACTTTTTCAAATTTTCCAGTTACTGACCCGAAGCCTGTGTGTTGTGTTTTGTGCCAGATTCAGATAGTGGAATCTCTCCAGGCAGGATATCCTATGCCTCCTCCAAGAGCTCCTCTATTTCGGATGACAGCTATGGCTGCCTGGCCTGGAACGTCCCTGCCCTGGAGCTTATGGCCCTCTATGTAGCAGCAGCAATGCACGACTATGACCACCCTGGTCGCACAAACGCCTTTCTTGTAGCCACTAATGCACCTCAGGTAACATACAAGATACTGCACGTTGCTGTAGATTTCTATGACCAGTCGGGAACCCGTTTTGGTGTTTTAACTAAGCATTATGTTATACCTTAGCTATTGAAAAATAGCAGATCTACAAGCTCATAACGGTGGTGCGCTACGAGCTTATAGGTCTGCTATTCTTTTTTAATTCGTGAAAATGTGGCACAAATCTTTTAATATATATTCTTTCAGAAGACTTTTTATTTATTTCGATGTCAGGCCTAAATGGGTTAAGCCCTATTTATGCTTTGTCATACGATGGTGTAGAGCGATTAAAAAATAAAATTCCACTCCCACAAATTGTGCACACCTATTACACTCCAGAGATAATGTGTAAATAATTTGCAGTGGATTTGGTAAGAAATGTACAACATCTGTACTCTATGTTTCTGCAACATACTGTACAGTTTAAGATTTGCCAAAAAGTCATGCTTTAGGCGCTGCGTTGAGTAAAAGTCCCTCAACAGGTGATTAACATTTGGGCTTAATTGAATATTTGTTGCGTTGTGTATGCTGCGTTTCATAACATGAGTCAAGAAATCATTTGTGCCAATGTTTTCGTCCTAATCCCCGGAGGGAAAGATTTATATTCTTTGACTTACTGTACATGTCTTCTCTGTTGGGTGGAAACATCATAATATGAGGAATCCTGAAAAGTTACAGTTTTGGATATAATAACATCCAAAACGGTTACTTTTCAGGATTCAAATTCAAAAGTTGCAAGATATCAGATCTGCAAGCTCGAAATGCAGCACTTTTGATGCTTTTGTGTGACGCTGTAGTATGATCAAGTAGGGCATTCATTTACAAATAACTAAAATTTGAATATGGAGTAAGGAGATTTCTACCCGACAGCAACGATATGAAAGCGAGATATGGATAGTTTGAGCCTTTTTATTCAGGTGCTAGTATAAATAATAGTAATGACTGGCGTTTCGATCTTGCGATCTTCTTCAGAGTCATGACTCATGAGTCATGACTTATTCCAGCCACAGTAAATATAGAATAACTCTTTCTTTAGACCTTGTTTGAAAATTGGTCTCTGACTGTGTAAAACAAGTAAAACAAAGGTGAAAGGTTAACTGTATGCCCCTGTTTAAATATTGTATTTTCACAACACATCCAGTGATAGTACCGACCCTGTCTGGGTTGTGTAAAACTCCCAGGAAAAAAGGTTACATGAAGGTAGAGGGAACCCTGAACTTATCGATTGTCGATGATGTTGACAAGAGTTATGTCTGGGAAACGGATCTCTGCATCTATTCTTTTAACTTTTAATTGAAAAGTATTACAAGAGCTTGTGACTACAATAACAACTACATTGGATCCATTGTAAAACAGATTGTTTTTTCCTTTTCTTTACTGAAAAGTCATGGTTTTGCACATAAAGGTTTCCACCTGACAGTTGATATACTTATATGGTATTTGTACAATTTGTACAGTTTGCACGTATGTGTATAATGTGTTTATGTTCTATATCGCAATTTATTACACCTCTGCAAGAAGCACATTCTCAAAGCAGAGCAGTCACTGTATTTGCGGAGGCTAACATAGAAAGCCTCACTGTGTGTCCTGTGTCTCTAGGCGGTGCTGTACAATGACCGCTCATAGAAAGCCTCACTGTGTGTCTTGTGTCTCTAGGCGGTGCTGTACAACGACCGCTCATAGAAAGCCTCACTGTGTGTCTTGTGTCTCTAGGCGGTGCTGTACAATGACCGCTCATAGAAAGCCTCACTGTGTGTCTTGTGTCTCTAGGCGGTGCTGTACAATGACCGCTCGGTGCTGGAGAACCACCATGCCGCGTCTGCGTGGAGCCTCTTCTTGTCCCGGCCCGAATTCAACTTCCTGGTCAACCTGGACCATGTGGAGTTCAAGCGTTTTCGATTCCTGGTCATCGAGGCCATACTGGCCACCGATCTCAAGAAGCACTTTGACTTCCTGGCTGAGTTCAATGCCAAGGTCTGTGACCATAATATAATGAAACAAATCCATTGATGAGATCTCAAATGATAATTTTGGCACTAAATATATGTGTTGATTGAGTGAAGCCTGATTTATACTAAGACACTATGAGGGTGTCTCACCGAAAATAGCCATCTACAAGCTTGTGCTTGCGATTATACAGTGCATCCGAAAAGTATTCACACCCCTTCACTTTTACCACATTTTGTTTTGTTACAGCCTCATTTCAAAATGGATTCAATTCGTTTTTTTTCCTCATCAATCTACACACAATACCGTGTGTAGAATAAAACGTTTTTTCAAATATTTTGTTAATTTATTAAAAATAAGAAACTGGAAAAACACATGTACATAAGTATTCACACTCTTGACTTAGTACTAAGTTGAGGCACCTTAGGCAGCAATTACAGCCTTAAGACTTTTTGGGAATGATCCTACAAGCTTGGCACACTTGAATTTGGGGTATTTTCCCCCTTTTTCTCTGCAGATCCACTCAAGCTCTGTCAGGTTAGACGGGGAGCGTCGCTGCACAGCTATTTTCAGGTCCTTCCGGAAATGCTCAATGGGGTTCAAGTCTGTGCTTTGGCTGCGCCACTCAATAACTTTCATAGAGTTGTCCTTAAACCAATCCTTCGTTATCTTAGCTGTGTGCTTGGGGTCGTTGTCCTGTTGGAAGGTGAATCGTTGACCAAGTCGGAGGTCCTGAGCACTCTGGAGCAGGTTTTCGCTTCGGTCTGGAGGAAACCAGGCACCGCTCATCACCTGGCAAATACCATCCCTACGGTGAAGCATGGTGGTGGCAGCATCATGCTGTGGGGATGTTTTTCAACGGCAGGAACTGGGAGACTTGTCAGGATAGAGGGAAAGATGAATGGAGCAGTGTACAGAGACATCCTGGATGAAAGCCTGCTCCAGAGTGCTCAGGACCTCCGACTTGGTCAACAATTCACCTTCCAACAGGACAACGACCCCAAGCACACAGCTAAGATAACGAAGGATTGGTTTAAGGACAACTCTATGAAAGTTATTGAGTGGCACAGCCAAAGCCCAGTGTTGAACCCCATTGAGCATTTCTAGAAGGACCTGAAAATAGCTGTGCAGCGATGCTCCCCGTCTAACCTGACAGAGCTTGAGTGGATCTGCAGAGAAGAAGGGGGAAAATACCCCAAATTCAAGTGTGCCAAGCTTGTAGGATCATTCCCAAAAAGTCTTAAGGCTGTAATTGCTGCCAAAGGTGCCTCAAGAGTGTGAATACTTATGTACATACGTTTTTCCAGTTTCTTATTTTTAATAAATTAACAAAATATTTGAAAACTTTTTTCACTTCATCATTATGAATTTAATCCATTTTGAAATGAGGCTGTAACAAAACAAAATGTGGTAAAAGTGAAGGGGTGTGAATACTTTCCGGATGCACTGTACATTGGCTATTTTTGGTGAGCAACACCGTCATGCGGCAGATTATAAATTAAGCATGACTTTAGATTCACATCAGCAACCAATAGAACTGATAATGTGCATTTTAGTCACAGTAGATTTAGTGTGTGATAAAGGTGGTCGAGACCATGGGTGATGGTAATCCGTTAACCCATTGTGACCAGACCATATTTGTCGTTTTAAACAGGTGAATGATGTAAACAGTCCAGGGATCGACTGGACTAATGAAAATGACAGGCTGTTGGTGTGCCAAGTCTGCATTAAGCTGGCAGACATCAACGGACCAGCCAAAGTGCGAGATCTGCACCTGAAGTGGACGGAGGGCATCGTCAATGAATTTTATGAGCAGGTACGACGTTCATGATCATCATTATCACAATAAATGATAAAAAGAGTCATCTCAGAGGAGGTGTTTGATTTATGTTTTACAACTGGGGGAAAATATATGGCACCTAGCCTAAAGCCTGACGGCAACAAAAAATAAATAAAATAAATAACTAAATAAATATATATATATATATATATATATATATATATATATACACATACACACACTGTGTATATATTATATATATATATACACACACACACACACACACACACTGTGTATATATACACACACACTGTGTGTATATATATATATACACTGTGTATACTGTATATATACACATACACACACAGACACACAGTATGGCTGGAATAACTCTTCTTTAATCGCGCTAATGTTTGCTGCGAGTTCAGGCTACAAAATACTTCCTCCAAAGATTTGTGTTGACTGTGAAAAGGAACATGTCTTCCATAATAAATATAAATATATATTCCATACATTTGTATCTGCCTTTGGTGAGATTAATTCAACATAGCAGATTTTCATTACAAGCTGCCATGCATTAGGTATTGGGTCATTATGCTTTGTTTTGATTTGTATTCCCAAAGAGCCTGAGTCACTGCACTAAGTGCTTACGTTAGTTATTGGAGATCAGCGTTCTGTCCTGAGTAATATCTCTGTGATGATCTATCATTTCACACAAATACTATATGAATACAATACATTAAGGGCTATATCTCGCACCACCCCTTAACCCTTATCCCTAAACTAATTTGCAATTTTTTACTATTTTAAAAAACAGTTCAAATAGCCGATCTACAAGCTCACAATGTCTCGATGTAGATCGGCTAGTTGAACTATTTTAAAATGTTTTTCAAAATAGTAAAAAATGGCAAATACGTGGGGGTGGCGCAAGATGGAGGCCCAAAATATACTATGTTATAAAGAAACATTGTTGGCAATTCCTGGGACACCTGGGACCGTTGCAGGTCTGTAACTCTGAGTGTACAAATTGGTTCCATTTGCACACTCTTGAGTTATGGAACCACTGGTGTCGAACAAATTAACTGTAACGTTGTGTACACACGGTTCTCCAGGGAGACGACGAAGCGAGCCTGGGATTACCCGTCAGCCCCTTCATGGACAGGGCGTCTCCGCAGCTGGCCAAGCTCCAGGAGTCCTTCATCACCCACATCGTGGGGCCGCTGTGTAACTCCTACGACGCGGCAGGTCTGCTGCCTGGGTACTGGATCAATGAGGAGGGGTCAGAGGAGGACGAGGAGGAGGCACCGGTGGACACAGAGACTGATGAGGATGAGCTGGAGGAAGAGCTGGCACCAAGTAAGAGATATTATTATTATTAGGGCTGCAAATATCTGTTCTGGTTCGTCAGTGTTTATTCCATCTGTGGACCCAGATGACGAAGGCAATGCAGTAGGCAACCACAAGGAGCAGGGAGCAGCTTGGATCAATGAATGGTTGGCGTCTGGCATTCATCACACCAAATCTCTGCTGCACATTCAGACAGAGAAGATTCCAAATGAAGATGTCTTTGTCCAACAAATGCCCTTTTACTTTTTTTTTACTGGTGAATAGAATAATCGAGAAGCGGTTATCAATTTATTATATTAATGTATTCTAGAATACTGGAACTCACTTCAGAGCATTTTTGGTCAGAGGCGATCATAAAACCTATAGGGCGACCCTGAAGTGTGTATCGCTGAGCCATGTGGTCCTTGCCTGATGACCTTACTGTCCTTGACCTTTGACCACCAATGTGCAGATTATGTCAGATACTATAGAGACTAAAATCTGTGAAGTTTCATGGCCCTGTCTTTTGATGAAATCGGGCATTTCATACACAGTGACATACTGTACACACTTGCAGACACCAACGTATTACAATAGCTCAATGGTCTCAGAACATGGTTATTGTAATGATCAATCAATTGTATTTCGTCAACAAATGTTGTTCTTATTTATCACAATGAAAACAAAATTTCTTCAAGGTTTTAAAGAAGAAAATACCATAATATTTTTTACACATTTATTTTTATATTAAAGGTATATTCAGTGATTTCACTTAATTCAAATATCACTTATTTTTTTGTTTCGTTGTGATAATCCTCCCTACTATAGAGTGTGCTGACCATATAAGGAGTTCCTCCCTGTCCCCAGTTAACCCCTGGGGGTCAAAAAACCTTAGGTTTCGTTTTTGACTCTCTACCCTGATTGGACGAAAGGCTGGGTCCCACAGCCAAAAACGAAACCTAAGGTTTTTTGAGTGAAATCACTGAATATACCTTTAATGTTATATTATCAACCAAATCTTTGTGTTTTGGTCCCACAGCCAAAAACGAAACCTAAGGTTTTTTGAGTGAAATCACTGAATATTCCTTTAATGTTATATTATCAACCAAATCTTTGTGTTTTGCCAATTATTCAGGGAGCCCACTTGCAATATACTTATGGCACACCAGTAGGCCCCAGCCCACAGGTTGGGCATCGGCTGCAATAGAGGGTATGCGCGTGACATCATCATCAAACCCGGAAGTTATGCGGTAACGCCCACTGAGTGGCAAAAAACTACTCTCTGGCCTTGACAGCCCATACATCCAAACAGAAAAGTCCAATATGCTTGCATTAAACAACGTTAAACTCACTTTGCCACTCGATTTGCCACTCGGTTTGCCACTCACTTTATGCATGCGCATACCCTCTATAGTGAACGAGCCTTATTCTCTCTGTGTTGCTCCAGAACGGAGGAAGGGCCAGCGGCGGCTGTACTGCAACATCATGCAGCACCTGACTGACAACCACAAGGTGTGGAAGCACACCATCGAGGAGGAGGAGAAGAGCAAGGAGCAGCATCAAGTGGACAGCCCGCCAGCCAGCCTGCCCACCTCGCCATCCGATGACATCCAGGTCATCCAGGAAGAGGAAGAAGTTGAGGATCGCCAGTAGCAGCAGGACGACGCGACCACACGGGACAGAAGGAGAACCAGGAGGCCTGGGTAGAGGGAGGGGTAGGGGTTTGGGGGTGGAACCGCAACCACCCACACAGACAGACATGAGGATAGAGAAACACACGTGAACACAGAGAATTGATAAACACGCACATAACTTTCTAGCACGCACGCACGCACGCAGGCACACACACACACACAGACACGCACACACACACGCAAATACAATACACACATTTAGAAAATGTCACTGTGCTAACTAACACTCGGATGCTTACGCAGTCACATTATTTTTGAGAAAAAAAGAAAGAAGAAAAAAAAGGCCTTACTACTGTGAGCGGATCCTTTGCTGCAATGGTGGGAGCTCCACTCCTATGCACTTTCATCCCATGGAGAGTCCAGTGCACCCAGACAAAACAAAGCCCCCTCCCCCCCTCCCCCCCCCCCCCCCCCCCCCACACACACACACACACACACACACACCCACACACCCCCCACCACCACCAGGACTGAGGAGGCTGGTGCAGAGGAAGAGACGGACTCGCCCTCCTCTGTGATCTGGCTCTAATGCTGCCTTGAACGCAAAGCACTCAATGGCTTATTTACGCTTCAGCGTGTGACTGTGAGTGTCACAGTCGTACAGCGAAGTATGAATTAGGTACAAAACGGAAACAAAAAAAACAATTAAAAAATGATGAAAGCTGGATGGGAAGCAAATTAAACGAGCAACACCCGTAACCAAAGTGAACAGTTGAAACATGAAAAGACGATCAACGTCAGGTATATTCTAGACATATATATCAAATGTGCCTGTCTGAACCTTTACTGAGTCCATATAGGCCCAGAGCCTGGGCTTGAGTGTAGTTCTCTCCACTTGCTGGCGACACGAAACACTGTATCATTGACTCAGTCACAGAGACATTGTTGTAATGTTGACTGATTAATAGCATTATATCTGCATCATTTTTGATGCCTTTATTCATGTGTACCACCTGCCTTTTATGTTTGATTATTTTACTCTGTTTGCTTCTGTGTGTGTGTGTGTGTGTGTGTGTGTGTGTGTGTGTGTGTGTGTGTGTGTGTGTGTGTGTGTGTGTGTGTGTTTGCGCGCGTGCGCACACGAGTGAAGGGTTAAGGGAGTATACTGTATGTGCATATTGTTAGTATGTTACCTGTATGAATGTATATGCGTTTGTTTTTTCAGAAATGTTTTGTTTTTAATCAGTGAAATATCCTCTGGTGTTTAACATGTTGCATTCAGATCAGGAGTGCTGTTTCAATGAAGGGATTCCTCATTTTCATTTTGATTATAACTATTTTTTAAAGGTTACTCAGGATTCACGCAAAGACAAATAATTATTTTGCAAGAATTTATGTAATTATTGTTAAATACGCTTTTAAATCAAAGAAAAGTAAAAACTGGGTGACTGAAGTAGTTTTTAATCTTTGTACGAACAACTTGACTACGTAACAAATTGAAGCAATTGAATCGTCCTCTGTGCCAGAGAAAAGTCTTTGCAACTTTTTGCATCACCTTTTAACAACCTCACTGGAGAAATGCTTTTCTTGATTGTCACTAGGAAGAGTTTGCAGCAGGACAACATTATTGTAAAATGAAATTTCCGTGGTAGTTCATGTACCAGTATATTAGGAAAATGCTATTTTGTCTGCATTGTTTTTAAACCAACAGTACAGTACTACAACGAGACATCTTCATTTCAGTCAACTTGCAGACACTGAGGTTAAAGACAAATAGAACCTTTTCCCCCCTTTTTTCTTCCTTTTTTTGCCAAACCCATAACTAGGCCAGTGTGTAAAGAAGGGATCCAGGGTGTCACTTTCACTTCTGTTTTGTTGATATGTTTAAGATGTGCCATGAGGCAGGTTTAAAACTAATAGCTCTCTATTTTTATCTGTATGAACTCTAGGCATTCCACTATAAAATATTTTATGAAAGGGCAGGCAGCATTACCTGCCTAGTTCCTCTATCACCTTATTAAATAATTTTCTCTGGAGACGAAAGTTCCTAAGTAGGCAGTGTAAATCATAATAATGATATTTAAAGACAACAAAATAGATATACCTAGGTGTGCACATTTTAATACCAAACAAGTGTTTAGCCTCTGCACAAAAAGAATGTGCATATAAATATATAAATATATTATATTTTTTAATTAATCAACTGAATGCATCTGTTTTCTACACGCAGCTGACATATATTGTACATTGAGACCCTGTAATTACCGTTCTGTTTCCAGAGTTTTTATCTAATACTATTTACAGGTGTGGAACTGTGGGGTTTGGTGTTTTATTTTTATTTTTCATATGGGTTCAGCATCTCTATGTTCTGTATCATAACCACTCTATTCGTCTTTTTTTTTTCTTTTATCTCTATCGAGTCTACCCAACCAGTGCCAAACGCTTCCTCCTTAAGCCTGATTTGTACTTAATTGTGTGACGTTATCATATACGGTAGATGGCTGATCTACAAGCTTGCAGAGCGTCGCAGTGCAATGTGTTGTGAGTTTATAGATGGAAGTATAAATCAGACTTTAGTCTGTCGGCAGGTAACAGGCACGCTTGCCCCTTTTCCAACTCACCCCGCGAAAAGTGAAGAATGACCGCCCCGGAATTTCGAAAAGTGAAGACAGCTCGCCCCAAAGCCGTGGATAGCTCGCCCCCAAAGCGTGGATATCTCGCCCCACAACGTGGATATCTCGCCCCAAAGCATGGATATCTCGCTCCATGTTTATTTCATGTTTATTTTACCTTATTTCTCATATTGGAACAGAACCAGTTTGTTGTTGGTCAAATGATGCATGGGTAATGAATGGCTCCATCGTTCTGGAGAACATTTAGAACCGTTCTTCCCGGTCGGGGCGACCAACCTTCGTCGTTTGGGGCGAGTTGAAATTGGGGCGAGCAGTTTTGTCGGCAGTTGCACATCCCTAGGCATGTCAGACCAACCTGGGCTGTAATATGGCCCTTTTCAGAGAACATCTTGAGTCATAACCCCTTTGGCTCAAGTGACAAGGATGGAAAAGTTAACCCTAATTTGTTGTACCACAATGTATATTAAGTGACACCGTTGCACAACAAAGTGTAAATTGGGCTACAGAGTTGGACTCGGGTCAGAGTCATGTACATTCTGATGTCTCTGTTGTCGATGGGCTCATTGTTGACCCATGCTGGATGGTAAAGCCTTGACCCACCCTCACCCCTACATTTTCTGTCTCATTTTGATGTAAATCTTAGTTTGTTGGCTTGTCACTGTGCAGTCTCACAAAACACAGTGTACTCTGATGTATGTGTCATAAATACATCTATGAATGGCTGTTAACCCACATGTAGCATTAAGGTATGTACATTTGTCTAATGTAACCATTCACCCTCAACATTGTGGGGCAACTGATTTGTGTGTGTGTGTCAGTGTGTGTGTGTGTGTGTGTGTGTGTGTGTGTGTGTGTGTGTGTGTGTGTTATTTATAGCTGTCATAAAACACCATCCCTAAAGTATCAACCGTTTATCATTGGCTTTTATTGTCCATCTGTGTGCATGCATCCCTGTGTGTGCGTGTGAAGCTTAGAGAACACTGAAACAGACACTGCCTTAATTTTATTGTCCTTTTTACACAGATATATTTTAAGATCAAATGGGCTTGTAGCCAATAGCCTGTCATGAAGATTATGGTAGCTGTGTGGGCATTCAAGTCTACCCAGAATCCATATGTGTATGTTTATAATATACTGTACTAGTTATCTGAATGCTACCTTCAATCAGGGCCATTGTGTATCAAATAATAGTAAGAGAAACCTCTGGGAACTAAATTGTTACCAAGAAATTTCTTCACCAATGTGTTTCTAAAGTTGTCTAATAACATGTACTAAAAGTTTGAAATTCAACTCCTGTGGGAAATTTGAGTTATTAGCATAATATGTGACCATTCAATTAACATCCTATATAAGGCAAAGAAAATGTCAAAATTTCATCATTCTGAATATGAAACTAGGGGGTTTTCATGATTCTGAATCCATTCCAAGCATTAGGTTTTACACAAAAAACACTCCTTGTGAGGAAAACAGCCACAGCTGTCATGTGATGAGCTAATGCTTGGAATGGATTCAGAATCATGAAAACCCAGTTTCATATGTCACATGCTACTTAAAGAATTTGGACTTTTGCCTTATATAGGATGTTAATGGTATGGTCACATTATGCTTATAACTCAAATTTCCCACAGGAGTTGAATTTCAACTCCTTTACCAATCTGGTTCCCAGATTGGTCAAATACCTGATAAAATGCCCTTACTAAGTTACTATAACTAGATCTTACACATTAAAGTAGCCTATAGGTTGTGGTATTTGAAATATATGCTGTATGAAAAAAATGTACAAAAGCATTTTTTATTGTTCTTAATAACATATTTTACCAATACATAAAAAATATTGCAATAAGGACATTTCACAAATGTTCAGATCATACTGAACGATTTTATAATTTAGTACATGTTTAGTACTGCACCATGTCCATGTAGCAGAAGCCAGTATTGCATACAGATACTCCAAATCTACTGCTACAGTGGAGTACTGAGGTTTTTTTTTCTTTGTCTCCAGCTCAGGTCAGAGTTAGTTCATATTATGTGGTATGTGGCTCAAGTCCAACCCCAACAGTGTACAGAGAGATTTCTAGGAAAGTCTGCCAATCTGATTTCTCCATAGAGCTGAAACATGACATGACGGGTCTCACTTCCCTGTCCTGAAGCTGTCCTGAGAAGAGATGTCCATGAACCATCACAGAGACGTACTCTATCAATCATTGACAGGTCTCTAACCCATCACTGAAGCACCAACGGTCATAGACATTTAATTTGAGCAGTGGTTCCCACGGCCCACGCATCTGACCACACGGCAGCTTACTGCTGCATGCGTGCATTTTCAGAGCATGTTTATTATTTAATGAACAGTGGAACTAACGTAGTATAGTTCCGATTTATCTGTGTCACATTAAAAACAACATTCTCTAGGTTTTAATATAATATAACATTCTTTTAAATAATGTTATAGTATCATTAATATCTTAGTTTTTTGCCAATTATTTGGGTGCCCACTTTCAATATCCTCATGTCCCACCAGTGGGCCCAGACCCACAGGTTGGGAATCACAGCATTTGAGGGCTCAAACCAGCTTTTCAAGGAATCCTAATCGAACTCATGTTTCCAGGACACCAACTGGACTCGTAAAACCTCACCTTTGATTCTTGTCACCCGTCCCTGCTGCTTAACACTGTTGTGCAAACATGCATATTGCTCAGCCAAAAGTGTCTCGTTCATGGTTTCATCGAGTGAACCAGATACATAACCAGGCCAACCACCTGTTTGACATCATCTGCTCTCTTACATTCTAAATGTCCAAAGGTGAAAATCTACCTTTGCAAGTTGAGAGACCATTGGGAACGCTGGGTGCTGGGTTCAAGCAATGTAGATTAGACACGATGTAATGTGCATCTCCTTGTCTACTGCTGATGGGGAGTGTGAGTGTCTCTACAGCTTGAGTCTCTCTGCTGTCTGCGGACAGTACAAATGGAGTATGGCATGGGCTGTAGGGTCATGCCCAGTTTAGGAGTTAGAGAGGGCACAGCACCTGGAGGGAACTGAAGATGGAATTGCTGGAGCATGGAGGTGAAAAAGAGAAACATCTCCATTCTGGCCAGTTGCTCACCCAGGCAATGACGCCTCCCTGAAGAGAAAGACAGCCATGTTGAGATTACTTCAAATTGTCTCTTTCTCTTTCTCACACAAACACTTATATTATTTATGCCACATTATCACAAAACGGGACATAGATGTGATGTGATCAGAAAACTATAGACAAGTACAACTTACGGCAACTACGTATGGCCCAGTCCAAATAGTTTCTGATAGTATAGTGTTGATACAGATATTCTGCCATTGAATAGTGGCCAACAAAATATACTGAGTGACAAATTAAAGGCGAAACAATTGAATAACTGGAGATAGAGTGGAATCTGTTTCGATACAGGTGATACAATTAAGCAATTAACATCCTATCATGCTGTGTGACATGTATAGAAATGAGGAAAATAATAAATATATAAGTGACTATGAAAGAAGGTTCATTACTTGGGCATAGATGGCAGGAAACTCCAGTCACAAAAATGGCTAAACTGGCAAGAGTTTCAATAGGAAGATCTATGGGAATTACATCAGGTTTTGGGTCTGTTGTTCCCGTAGAGGGAAGGGTCACGGCCCACGGGCAAATCAGTACAAAGTTGATCTGTTCATCCTATGATCAAACACTGATGGGAATGGTCTGTTCGCTGTATGAATGATCCTCAACACAACTGAACACCTATGGGGGATTATTGGCTGTTAAGAGAGTACCACCACCATCATCAAAACACCAAATGAGGCACTATCTTTTGTTCCAGAGACATGTAGAATCTGTTGTGGCAGCTTGTGGTGACCCAACACCTTACTTAAGACACTTTGGGCTCCATTTTCGTTGGTATTTTGGTTACCTGTCTAAATCCCTAAAACACCTCTGTTACCTGTTATATTATGCATAGGTGTGGTTTGGGCGTTACAATAATTAAACCAATCACCGTGCCACATATGCCATTGCCTTTCAGAGATCCCTTATCCTTGCCCGTTATGCCCAGTGCTATATTGCTTCATAGCCTTACGGTCTATATCCCATTGAAGAGTGTTGCGTTGCTGCCTTGAAGTCTCACTTGTACTGCATGCATAGGAGAATAAGGAGAGATGACGCAGCCTGACTCTATGCCTGGACATCTCCATTGAGGCGCGGTGCGCACCGCTCTTTACCAAACTAATTTGGCATACGGTTTACGGGTGCTGTTAAAATGCACTATGCGCCTTCCCAAATGTGTGTGACCAAAATAGCAATTTAGGGGAAAGCGTGCCAGCACGCCCATGACCACACCTCTAGGTGCGAATACCGGTGTCTGCAAAAAAGATAGTGGGTGACGCTGGACGAAAATACCATTAAGTGACAGAGAAAGCTCCTATATTCATAATTTTCGGGCAGCGGCTGAATTACGGGTCGCGTTGCGCGTAAAGGCGGCGACAAAATTGGAGCCCAAAGGACTCTATTTTCGTCCATGCTAAACCCCTTATCCCTAAACTACTTTTTCTTTTTTATTATTTTGAGAAACATTTTTTAATAGTTAAAATCTAATCTACAATACGACACGTTGTGAGCTTGTATATTGGCTATTTTAACTATTAAAAAATGTCTTTCAAAATAGTAAAAGATGCAAAGTAGTTTAGGGATAAGGGATTTAGCATGGATGAAAATAGAGCCCTTTATGTTGGTTTTTACTTTAATTTGTCTGTAGAAGAGCTTAATGTTGCACTTTTATGTGTGTGAGTTGAATTTACAGGTTGTATGAGTTCGATTTGGCAGCATTTCATTCTGGGGTATATCCAAGGACTTCTTAACTTATTTTCTGACTTGACAGTTTTGTGATTCTTAAAAACCTTAATAACTAAGTAAGTAAGAATAATACCCTTCACTTTTGGTTACATGTGACTGAGTGAAAACATTTCACTGAAAAGTCTTAAAGTAAATGAAAATAGGGTCTTTGTTTGGGAGTTTAATGGCATGACAACATGACATTTAAACCCCAGGGGGGTCCAGGGGGACCGGAGACCAATTGGGTCTTCATTTACCCGCTGAGAGCTGTTCATGAGGTGGGCAGCCGCTGCCCCCGCCGGCGGGGGCAATGGGGCTCAAGAGGTTTTTAAACATGACCAAATGAATAACACAAGTCAAAAGATATTTACCCAGAGAGAATGGTAGGAAGGCTTCACGTCTGACAAAGTTGCCGTTACTGTCCAGGAACCTTTGGGGTGAGAAAATGCTGGGTTCGTTCCAGTATTTCTCATCAAAGTGCACTGAATAGAGGTTGGTGATGACCATGGTGCCTTTTGGAATGCTGTACCCGTTGACACTGACGTCCTGTGAGGTGGCACGGAAGATGCCCAGAGGTACGATGTTACAAAAGCGCAGGACCTCATGCAGAACAGCCTCCACATAGGGCATCCTCTGTTTGTCCTCCAGTGAGGGGGCCTTTCCATTGACCAGCACACTGTCAATCTCCCGATGCACCCTCTCTTAACAAGGAGAAACGCACAAAATTAGCCATTCATATTATGTAAACATATTATCTATGCCTGGCATACTGAGCATGCCCAAATTAATTTGGGGTGCACATTCAATTTCCCATGATATCTAGATCACATCTCTTTTGTTCAGCATCAGTGGCTACTGTAAGCAGGGCTATTAACTCACATGGTAACTGACCTTGTATGTTGGGGTAGAGGGCCATATACAGCATGGCCCAGCGCAAGGTATTTGTAGTGGTCTCTGTGCCTGCAATAATGAGCTCTCCCACAGAGTAGATGAGGTTCTCCAGGGAGAACGAAGTGGCAGGGTCCCCAGCACTCTGCTCCAACTCGTCCAGGTAGGCATCGACATAATGTCGGGGCGCCTGTGGCAGCCTGCCCTGGGAAAAACCCTCAATAGTCTTCTGCAGGAAGTCATAAACCTCAGCAGCATTGCGGAACAGCTTCTGATGTTTCCCAAAGGGCACATACTCAAGCCAAGGGAAGGCGTTGTAGAGGAAGGCCGCAGGGCTCACAGCCAACTCCACATTCTCGCTGAAGAGCTCGATCATGTGCTGGAAGTTGTGGTCATCGTAAGTAAAGCGCTGGCCAAAAAGGATTAGGTTGGTGATGTTAGACACAGCATTGGTCACCAGGTGTTTGGGATTGAACGGTTTCCCCTTGTGCTCGTCCATAGCGTCGAGGAAAAACATGCACTCTTCAGATATCTTCCTCTCAAACTGTTTCTGGCCACTGCCAAAGTAACGGAAGGAGTTACAGGCAAGTTTGCGATGTTCAATCCAGCCTGGACCATATTTACAGTTGAGCAGACCTTTAAGAGGCAGAATAGAGATGTGTGAATTAGTGATTTAACACCACAATTACTTTCAAATATGCAAATCGTCAAATACAAAACACTAAATAATCTCCTTACCACCCATTTTGGTCATCTTCTTGAATAAAGGCAATGATGGACGATCAGCAAATGCTTCACTCTGATGATACAGACACTCCTTGACAGAATCATATCCGTTCAGCACCACAGTCAGAATACCTCCAAGATCGATACTAAAGATCTGTAAGAAATGCATAGAAAGTGATGAAAGTTTTCTTTATATTGTTCTTACAAGTGGTTACAATTGGTATACATAAATAGCCTATAGCCTAAGTTACTGCCAGAAAGAAAGACTTGTGAAGAAGAGGTTACATTGTTTCCTGCAAGTGGAAGCTCTGGTCAGATTAATATTGGTGGTTCTTGTTTCATCTTCATAAGCAAAGTTTTAGTGTCACGAGGACTGAAACGTTGGCTGTGAACCACAATGGCACAAAAAATACCTGCATTGGTGTGTGATTCTGATCATCTAAGCTATAACTTTATTGTCACTTATTTGTCTTGTAACTCACAAGACTCAGTTGCCCTGCAATATCCACAGCTAACAATATTGACATATTGAAGGTGATGCCTCAGGCTCAGTCAAGACATATCTAGGCCATGTGAGTCTGACTTTTATTTTATAGAGAATGTGAAGCAAATAGCCTAAGCAATAAAAAAAAAAAAGAGAAAAAACATGCACATACTTTTTCTGCTGCAATTTAGGCTATTGTTGTTACAGTCAGATCTTTGTCTTTTTGTGTAGCCTATAGGGGGAAATTATTCTTAGAAAATGTGGGCTGTCTCTTTTGTTTGTGGCTGCAGACTATAGTTACCTACAGTAAGCCTATACGGCTACCGGTACGGTAGACATTTTTGGGACGAACAACTTTCAGAACGCAATGAACACACCATGTAAAAGTAAAACAACAGTCTATGCATTCTCTGATTTCTCTCTCGCCCGCTCCCCTCCCCTCTGTTAACTTATAATTGCGCGCGTGCGTGTGTGTGCACGTGTCAAGTAGGCTAGTGTGAGAAATAAAGTTACCAGTAGTCTAATCATCACATATCGGGTCCTTGCATCAATGTAAACATGCATCATAGCCTAGGGAAATGCCAGCCGTTATACCTGACCATGCACTTCACTTTGCTTCATCATGAAGACGTGCGGCTCCGTGGCGAGAGACAGAATGTTCCCTATCAGTGGGATGGCAGATGGTCCAGGAGGAAATCCTGGGGGTCTTCTCTGCTTGACGAGCTGGCGAACCAGGAGAAGAAAGAAAAGGCAAATGACCAGGCAACTGACACCGAATAACACATACGACAATGACACCAGAGGTGGCGAGTTAATTGACACCATTTTAAAATCTACATCCAAGCCCTTCTGCTTCTCCCCGAAAAAGGACCGTGGCATAGTGTAGTGTAGGCTATCATCTTGCACATTTTCTATCCCCCGCCTCTAAGACTAGAAGATTGGCCAGAAGTTTCGAGTGAACCATGACTGTGAGATGAACTTTGTTCATTGATCAATAAACGGAATAAAGGCTAATTTGGGGCGTCGCAACAGCCTTTCTGAGGTAGTGTCGCTCCACAAAAATGACGTGTTTTCAACTGAAAACGTTTTCGGATGTTTGCAGATAAAACGGAAAAAGAAAATGTTTGCAGAACTGTTGAATTGGCACACACTGTCATCTGACATCTGCTGATTCAGCTAGCGGTTTACATGACGCTCGAGGCAAGATCGAGGCGTCATGATTATGACAGTCATGTTTCAGCTAGGGCTAATTCAGAGCAGGTTGACATTAATTCGTTACCCCCCCACACACACACACACACACACACATAATATGCCTATTAGGCAGCAGGCTACATTGCATATTTGAAGTATACTATGAAAAGCTTATTGAAGTCCCATATCCATCCATCTTCAACCGCTTATCCGTAGTCGGGTTGCGGGGGCAACATCGCCATCAGAGCTCCAGACTTACCTCTCCATATAGCAACATTAGTAACTGAGGCGTTCCAAGGCCAGTAAATCAATGTAATCCCTCCATCTGCGCCTTGGTCTGCCCCGGGGTCAAGAGGCATCCTAACCAGATGCCCGAAAGTCTTTGCATCTAATTTAAAAAACAATTAGAAATGTATCTATCTATCTTGTTTTAAGGGCACACGCACACAATGCAATTATTTATATGACTGCATGCATGTTATGTTTGAAAATCTGGACTTAAACATCAATTAAGGCTATATATTCCATTTGTTAGGTTAAATTTTATATTTGATGCACACTATTTGTCTTCAGTGTTAAATCCATGTGTAGGCTATGTAGCCTACTTCATGCAATTGCAACATTCAACTACAGTCACTATCATGTGCATAATATTAGGAAGAAATGAAACATTTCAGGCTTTGCCTCTACTCGTTAAACATATCAAATAGGCTATGCAACAACAATACATAACCACGCTGATTTTACTTACTCACTACATGAAATGTATTGCGTTGTATGTATTCACTGTAGATCATTCATAAGTGATGGTGTCAGCTGACTCAGTGACATAACATGTATCTGCATAAGCATATTGATAACCATGATGATTGTCTACTACTGTATCAGAGGGACTGACTGTATGTGCAATATGACAATAATGACATGCATAGGATATTGCATGTGTGTTCCTGCTGATTCTGTTCTTATCATGGTTATCAATATGCTTATGCAGATAACTGTTATGTCACTAAGTCAGGCCGGCTGAGGTCGCTGAGACCATATTATAACAATAAGAAATGGCATGCTTTGTTTCTTTGGCAAAACAGTTCAGTATATTTTATCATACTATCATGGTCCATTCTTGTGTCTTGTACTTTATAGGCAAGGCAATTCAGTTTGTATAGCACATTCCAACCACAAGGCAAAATTCAATGTGCTTCACAGTTTACAGAAATATGCTGAGGTGAAGGTGAAGTTCATATAATTCCTACAAGCATACTCATGCCTGACCCCTGTTTCTCTTCAAATTTTTTGGGGAAGCTGTTTTGTTTTGTTCCTGTTTTTCCCACTTGCCCTTGACAGAACCTTCAGAAATGATGAGGAAGTGGAGGGAACATTGAAAATATGATACAATAGAGTAGAACCTGTTGTTTTGTTTTTTGTTTTTTTAAAATGGTTTGAGAATCGAAAAGGCATTGCTGTGTTACCATGTTTTTGAAACAAATGAACATAATAATAATAATAATAATAATACATTTTATTTATAAGGCGCCTTTCAGGGCATTTAAGGTTGCCGTACAGGTTAAAAAAACAGTACAAGAACACACATGACCCTGTAAGCTAGACCTGCCTTCACCTCAACATGGTAGAGTTCATGTACAGCCTACTATGTTTAGAAGCTGTTGGGGCTTGTTATTTATTAGTTATGCCAAAAATGTGTCTACGCTTGTTGAATCATTATGCTCCAAAAATACCCTTCTGTTGGATGATTTTACAAATTTGCGAATTATCCTGCATGTCCCTTGTTCCTGTCCCTTCCCCCTCATATGTAAGACATTGGGTTGCTGACTAATGGTGGAAGTTACAGGGCAGGCAGACTTTATATTTGAATGCTTGAGATAAATTATGGGTCAATGTACTACCGAACACTTAAAAGGAAACAAGCATTTGTTGAAGGGAATGTGATTATACTGTTGGCCATTGCACTGAATCTTTCCTTGGTTCATCATTGCCCTTGATCTGATTGGGCCGGGCAGCTGTATTTCTGCCAGGAAATCTTCCTTCCCATGCATATAGAGATAAAACATGGCACACGACAATTAAGTCATGCCAAACTTTTACTATTTCCACACAACAACTCTAAGGTATATTAATGACATAGTAAAATGTTGAAAATGAGTGGTATTCCCCTTTAAGTAGTGGTCTGCAATGCATAGCATTCATGTATGTCTCCCAAAGCTGGACAAAATCGTTCTGCCTATTTTTAGACCGATACAGTTCATGTATCCTTAATGTTGGGGCATCCGTGTTGGGGCAACAACTCTCCTTGCTTGAAGAAGTCCAAAGGCCAATATTCTAGTCTGGTTTGCTGTCTGTATAAAGTTCTTATAGATAAGATATATAAGATATATTCCAAGTACACAGAGTTTCACACTTTCTTTTGCTCAATGAAGGCAAACTCCATACAATCTACACGCAATAATAGGCTATAAGCTCGCAACACATACAGTAGCATCACAACACTTTGTGAGCTTGTAGATCAGCTATTTTAGCTTTTTATTTATTTATAAATAGGCCATGCATGCTGTCCACTTTGCTGTGTCAGACTCATTGGTTAGTCATGACCAGCATCTCATTAGATGTGAAGTTGTTTATCCAGCCGTTCCTTCCT
Organism: Protomyctophum parallelum; assembly: GCF_964188405.1. Taxonomy (NCBI): domain Eukaryota; kingdom Metazoa; phylum Chordata; class Actinopteri; order Myctophiformes; family Myctophidae; genus Protomyctophum; species Protomyctophum parallelum. Next base: position 38,113,342 of record NC_139699.1, read on the forward strand.
GTTGAGGCAGCTGGTAGGCTTTTTCCAGATGCTTCAAATGGCCTCCACAGACCTCTCCTAATAATTGTCTCCACCAGGCCGAAGGCATGGGGACAGAGTATGTTTTGCACTCCGTCCGTCTGTCGGTGTGTCTGTGTGTCCGTGAAGTCCGTGAAGTCCGTGTCCGTGAAGACTGCAAACAGAGTGGGGGCAATGATGCATCCTTGTTTGACGCCAGTCTCCACCTTGAAAGGCTCAGTCTCACTGCCACTGCAGAGGGCTGTTGCCGACAACGATTGCTCCTAAACATTTTGCCAAACATCACACACACACTCCTATCCTATCCTCCTGGTGGAGACCTGTGCCCAGAAGGGCACTTTTTCTAGTTCAGACTTGTTATGGATCCTTAATGAGCACTTTCATGCAAACAATTCAGCATTAACCAGTCCTATTTTATACCTGTGTGGCCAAAATAACCGAGTCTGTGTGTGTGTGTGTGTGTGTGTGTGTGTGTGTGTGTGTGTGTGTGTGTGTGTGTGTGTGTGTGTGTGTGCGTGTGTGTGTGTGTGTGTGTGTGTGTGTCTGTGTGTGTGTGTGTGTGTGTGTGTGTGTGTGTGTGTGTGCGTACATCTGTAATCCACATAACTCAAGAACTGTCCGCCCCACCAACTTCAAATTAAACACATGCGTTCCACCCCACCACAGGTGGTGCAGTGCCCGGTGTCGAGTCGGTCGGACCCACGGCTGTCCAGAACCGTCTACTCTCTGGACAGGGCCCCTGCCCAATGTCCATACTGTATATGGAGCTGGCCTGTTCTGACATCATTCTGACTTCTGCATAGACTCCATATTTGGGCATGCCAGACAAAGAACTCCATATATGGGCATAAAAGGGACACATGTCACATACTGTACATAATAACTGGGTGGGGCATGCATTCCAACGTGCATCGTTCCAAGTAGGCCAGGCACTGCTGTAGAGGCTCCAATGGGCACCATGCTAGTTATTACTTGCGCAAGCAGAGTGTGCAAGTAGGCTACTGTGGTCGGCTGCGTATGTATGTATTTGGTTAAAATGGGTAGGGTTTTAAAAAAGGCAAAAGTTTGCTCTGTTGCACTGGCCTAAAAGTGGGTCCTTAAAAACTGCTTCAACTTCTGAAATGTATGTATGTATGTATACATGTATGTATGTATTTGGTTAAAATGGGTAGGGTTTAAAAAAAGGCAAGAGCTTGCTCTGGTGCACTGGCCTAAAATGGGTCCTTAAAAACTGCTAAAACTTCTGAAATGTATGTATGTATGTATGTATGTATGTATGTATGTATGTATGTATGTATGTATACGTATGTATGTGTGTATGTATTTAAAAGGGGGGCTTTTTGTAAAAAGACCAGCCCACAATACCTCCATATATTTAAAAATAATTCAAAATAGCGTTACCAGTGAAGGGCAAACTGCCTATTCACTGGGGACTATGCAAGGCAGAGGCGTCCACCCCCCTGAGTCCAAGTTAGACTAGACCACATACCTAAACCATGGTCCGAAACTATCCTCTAAAACCCAATGGTAAAATGGATATAAAAAATGGACATTAATAAAACAACCTAAAACCATAAAAGAGTAAAAGTTCACAGCAAGGCCTGGATACCATTTATTTAGTTTGCAGATAAATGAACAGAAAAGGGATAGAAATCAACTTCTTTCATTTAAACCAGTGGGTGTTACAGTTTGCAATTTTTTAATCCATCTGTGCTCCATGAGTTTCCGCTGTCCACTGGTCCATCGGACTCGACATTCCAGACCTGAAATGATATGTATGTATGTATGTATGTATATGTAAGGGAGTGATGTATGTTTGCCAGTAGATGGCGTAGTTTTACTGTATTAGGTATGCTGCTGTGTTTTGCCTTTTGTCCCTCTGCAGAGTTTCCTTTTGTGTTCCAAAAGGTAAGGAGGGACTGTGCAATTCTGTACTGTGCAAATGAAAACAATTTAAACTAGTCTTATCAAAGTCTGAGTTTACTATAGAACATGACATAGCTTGTTTGTTACATGAGTCATGTGTTGTGTAAAGGAATCGACTGTTTCTGCACTATTTGTTCTGTATTTACTGTTGCAAATTCCTATGCTAATGGCTAACTGTGTGAGCTAATCCACATAAATGCTGCATAGGATGGCAGTATAGTACAGCAGATAATAGGAACGATCTTTCACTTGGTTATACAAGCGTGACATTTGGCATGAACATGCCTTTGGGTCACCTCTTTAACTTTTTTAACCGAGCCAACGAAAAATCCAATATGGCGGTCATTTTTCAAGATGGCCGCCAAATAAAAAAGGCCTTGTGTGGCGGTTCTGGACAACCATGGGTGCGGCCGACTCGAGACCGGGCACTGCACTCCCTGTGGGTGTGTGGAACATGTGTGTCGAATTTGAAGTCGGTGGGGCGAACGGTTCTCGAGTTACGTGGATTACAGATGTACACACGCACACAAAATCCGTGCAATATATAGCAGATCATTGGAACGGTTGTTCGCTTGGTGATACAAGTGTGACATTTGTCATGAACCTTCCTTTGGGTCAACTCTTTAACTTTTTTAACCAAGCCATCCAAGAATCCAATATGGCGGTGCTATTTCAAGATGGCCGCCACATCTAATTGTTAGCCTATGTCTACATTTCTTACAAATTTTAGGAAAAAATTCACCATTATAGATAGATAGATAGATAGATAGATAGATAGATCGTTTTTTTTTTGTTTTTTTTATATTCTTTATATTATTTTTTAAATTCTTTGTTATTATTTTTAGTTTTCATACTGAAAATGGTAGCATGCTAATGCTAACTTAATGCTAACATGGTAGCATGCTAATGCTAACATACTAATGCTAACATGGTAATATGCTAGCATGCTAACATAGCATGCTAACATGATAATGCTAACATGCTAATTAGCATTAGAAAATGGTAGCATTAGCATGCTACCATTTTCAGTATGAAAAATAATAATATAAAAATAATGACAAAAAATAAATATAAAGAATTAAAAAAATATATAAAAGAAATTAAAATCTATCTATCTATCTATCTATAATGGTGAAAATTTTCCTAAAATTTTTAAGAAATGTAGACATAGGCTAACATTTAGATGTGGCGGCCATCTTGAAATAGCACCGCCATATTGGATTCTTGGATGGCTCGGTTAAAAAAGTTAAAGAGGTGACCCAGAGGCATGTTCATGCCAAATGTCACGCTTGTATCACCAAGCGAACAACCGTTCCAATGATCTGCTATATTGCACGAATCTTGTGCGCGTGTGTACATCTGTAATCCACGTAACCCGAGAACCGTTCGCCCCACCGACTTCAAATTCGACACACACCTTCCACACACCCACAGGGAGTGCAGTGCCCGGTCTCGAATCGGCCGCACCCATGGTTGTCCAGAACCGCCACAAAAGGCCTTTTTTATTTGGCGGCCATCTTGAAAAATGACCGCCATATTGGATTTTTCGCTGGCTCGGGTAAAAAAGTTAAAGAAGTGACCCAGAGGCATGTTCATGCCAAATTTCACGCTTGTATCACCAAGTGAAAGGTTCTCTCACAATATGGCTGTTAGCCGCTGTACTAGTAGTGTATGTGGCTGGCTGACAGTTGCATGTGGCTGGCTAACCATGCAGCTGAGGTTTATTGAATAGGCCTACAGTATATTGTGTTAGTGTTCATTGGATTGAAATAAGTCAAGTGCTGAATTAGCCCTACAAGCAGAACCCAATGGTACTGAAGTTTCTGACATTTTTGAGACCCAGACCATGGGGTCCTATTCCACCTCCACCCTGCCACCGGGTACGCACACATAAATAAACGTAAACACCTTCGGATACGTCCTTCTGTGCTCTTTGAGGACTTTTTTTCGTTTGAGGGCTTCTGAATGTGTGAACTTTAAGTACCTATAAATACCGCTGCGAATATCTCCTGTGGCGCGGAAGCCGTTAAGTATTTTTAATCTTTGTTTGACCGATTTGGTCGCTTTGATTCTTCTCTTCCTTCCTTGTTTATTGACACCTCATTGTACCGCCTATCTGGCTAGCTAGTGGCGCTATAGCTATGACAGAGCAGATCAGAGGCAGGAACGTAGCCGGCACAAGCCAACCGCACATCGGGAGGCGGTACAATAAACGGTAAATAAACAAGAAGAATCAAAGCGACCAAATCGGTCAAACGAAGATTAAAAATACTTAACGGCTTCCGCGACACAATTCGCAGCGGTATGTATAGGTACTTATAGTTGACACCTTCAGAATAACTCAAACGAAAAGAAGACGTCAAACGGCGCAGACACGATGTTACCGAGGATATTTATGTCCGCGTTCCAACATTCCCATACGAAAACAAAGTAACGCACAGGGACCCTACAGGTCAGCCCGGTTCGGTTCGGATTGGGCTGACCCAGGGGGTTCCGAGAGGGGCTAGTGCTGAATGAAACTGAAATGAGTTTCCTTTTGTGTTCCAAAAGCTTAAATAAATGAAGGTTTGCTCAACTCAACCACCATTGGACGTCTTGTTACCCGTCTCTTTCCTGCCCTGGTATATTCCAACAAACAGTGTATGTATGTATGTATTTGGTTAAAATGGGTAGGGTTTAAAAAAAGGCAAGAGTTTGCTCTGGTGCACTGGCCTAAAAGTGGGTCCTTAAAAACTGCTAAAACTTCTGAAATGTATGTATGTAGGTATGTATGTGTGTATGTATTTTAAAAGGGGGGGCTTTTTGGTAAAATTCCTGCCCGCAATACCTTCATATATTTAAAATAAGTCCAAAATAGGGTTACCAGTGAAGGGCCAACTGCCTATTCACTGGGGACTATGCAAGGCAGAGGCGTCCACCCCCCTGAGTCCAAGTTTAAGCTAGACCGTATGTATGTATGTATGTATGTATGTATGTATGTATACGACCACCGTACTTGCACGCTCTGCTTGCGCAAGTAATAACTGGGTGGGGCATCCATTTCCAACTTACATCGTTCCACCCAACATGCACCGCTCTAGTAAATGAAAACACAAAAATCAGACCTGTCTGAAGTGAGTGGTGCAACAGCGCCCCCTGTTGGTACCCTAAACATAGGGACATACAGACATATGGATGGACACAGGGACATTGCTGTTCCTTGTACCACTCAAAAAAACCACATCCAAAAACGAAAGAAACAAAACGACATCTTCCGAATGAATACTTTCCACCATACTATGTCATATAGTCATAGTCCTTAGTCCTATAGGCTTTCTCCTAAACATGTCAAGTGATACAGAGCTGAAACATTAAAAAAGTTGTATAAAACAGTTAAATATTTAATAATCATTGTCGAACTTTGGTTGTGGTGTTATCTTACTATGTAAGCTATTTATCATGGATTACAACCTCATTTGCTCAAAACCTTTTAATGCCAGTTGCAGGTGCCCCAAGAGATCTAGTAATCCCTCTACAACATTTGGGTCCAGGTGTTCAAATTCTCCTTTCTTCCTGTCTGACATAATGGAGCTAATGGAGCCCAGCAGGTGAATGTATTTTTGCTAATGGAAGTTTAACTTAAGATTTAATGATTCTCTGACCTTCGATGTGCGATAACTCAGGATACACTTTACACATATACAACTTCTCATTACTGTTTTGACTACTGTATTCTTAAGGGTATGTACTGTATGTAAGCAATGTTTATTGTTCCTCTTCAGGTTGAAGGAGAGTAATTATATTATACGCACATCACATAGGTGCAAGACTATCAGAAACCGTATCAATGAAAAAAGAGGTGCTGCTGGGGACCATTGGAATCAGGATTCCAATTCAAAAATAGCAAAAAACCATTCAGATTTTCAATTCAAATATAGCAAAAATAGCTTTGACACGGTTTGAGCTTGTAGATCGGCTATTTTTGCTACGACAGTAATATGTGGCCCTCTGGAATGAATGTGGATATAGTGGCCCTCTCCATTGTCAAATTTGTCCACCCCTGCCTTATATAGTAGGCCTACTGTTATTTTGTTGTTCACCTTTACCCTTATGATATGTTCTGACCATCTGAATATAATGGCACAGGTCTGGACTGGTATCTATTTATTTTAAGTAGAGCCTGGTCCCATGACACAAGGTCGTATAGGCTCTCTTCCTGTACTTCTCCCATGAGCTTATATGTATAAACTTGTATCTTACTAGAATTTCGCGGCCCTAATGGGCCGCTCATCCCAGAGTTATGTTGCAGCACACTATGGGAAGAAGGAAATTGCGGGAGTTGACTCCACATGTAGTAACGGATGGGTTATTAGTTATTATTATGTGTCCTTATTAGTGTAGTGTAGTCAACACGTTATGGCTCGTACACACTGCCCGGTAGGCTATTTGCTCCGATTATGCTGTCGGGGAGCATTTTTGGCGCTCTCCGACAAAACCCCTGATCTGACGTTAAGCGGTGCACAAAAGGTAGATCACGATCTACCAGTATAGATCACAAAGGCTTTGCAGGTATAGACCACATGACATGTACCTAAAAATATATATAATTTTAATTTAAAAAAATATTTTTGCATCTGCCGCTTGAGATGACCTGCAGGGGCGTGCACACGTAGACGCCCTAGTGGCCCTCTCTGGACCAACATGCCCTTTTGTCAAGTCCATTATTTGGTACAGTTTTTTTTCTTGTTTTGTATTATTTGTACGTGTATAGTATGTGGCCCATGGTGACATCGATCAATTCTGGATTAAAAGCTTATAATATATTTATTTATACATTTGTCATGATGTTGTATGTGTGTGTGACTGTCCACACACACACACACACACCCACATGGGAGGCATAGTGCCCCTCCTTCCGCCTCCGTTCACTCACAGATGAAGTTGAAAGGGCAGAATTTCGCAGGAAGGGCTTCTGACTTCTTACATTCTCACGAATGACGGTCCAAAAAGTTACACGGTCGTGACCATGAAGCAGCCAGCCAGGTAACAATAAATAAAAAGACCCAGGTCGCTGCCTGCAGCAGCCCCATGAGCGATGTGGATCTGTCATTTATATGGAACGAACGTACGCTTAGCTTGATGCTAACGCGACCCCCCCACCTCTCTCTCTCTCTTTAACGTGTGATAGAGAGACGCGTCTCTCTCTCTCTCTTTTAACGTGCGATAGAGAGACGCGTCTCTCTCACTATCTCTCGCTATTTCTGCTGTGCAGACCCGTTTTTGACCCGAAAATAACGACTTTATAATCGGAAATACCCGTTTTATTTCGTACGCTTAGCTTGATGCTAACCTAACGCGACCCCCCCACCTCTCTCTCTCTCTCTTTAAGGCGTGATAGAGAGACGCGCCTCTCTCTCTCTCTCTTTAACGTGCGATAGAGAGACGCGTCTCTCTCACTCTATCTCTCGCTATTTCTGCTGTGCAGACCCGTTTTTTACCCGAAAATAACGACTTTATAATCGGAAATACCCGATTCTTTTCGTACGCATGTGGGCCGGTAGCAATTGGACCCCTCCATCTGTGAAGTACTGGATACTGCTCTGTGTGTGTGTGTGTGTGTGTGTGTGTGTGTGTGTGTGTGTGTTAAAGAAATGTTTTTTTGGGTGCTTTGTCGAGTCAGTGTTTGTGTTGGAACTCATATTCATTCATATTCGTTCATATTCAGCTTCTTCCAGAGAGATAGATGGTGTGTGTGTGTGTGTGTGTGTGTGTGTGTGTGTGTGTGTGTGTGTGTGTGTGTGTGTGTGTGTGTGTGCGTGCGTGCGCAGGTGTGTATGGTGCTAGGTCCTAAATAAGTCATTAATAGGCCAATTATACCCGAATAAGACCCGAAATATCGTGCAATTTCCCCCCCCACCCTTCAGCCCCCCCTGGTATAAATACCTTCCAGCGCGCCTATCAATTCTTATCTATCATACTATTAAGTCAGGCGGCAGCTCGCTGCAGCATGGTTCCACACTCCAGATAAGGTGCCCTTTTGTTTCACTTGAGCACCTGCCCCTCAAAGTGTCTGTGCACGCCACTGATGACCTGAGATGACTTGATTGATTGACATCAAAAAGGGCCTGTCAGCTCAAACACACAATGCAATACTTGTTGTTGCGTACAATCATCAGTAGCAAAGTCAAATACCAAAAAAAAAACCTACAATTTCCATTTTTCCCCCTCTATTTCCCATTCCATGTGCGTTTGTCTTATATGTAGCCTATGCAAGGCCCCTCAATTACATTTTGTAACTATTTTCAGCAATGGGATGATAGTTTTATTTGGTGGGTATATGTTGTTGAGCTGGTCGTTTTGAAAGTAGCTCTCAAGTAAAAAAAGTGTGGGCACCCCTGGTATAGATGATTAGATATATATTAATTCCGTCAGTAAATCCCTGTAGGCTACCCACATATTGGTAGCCTATATTAGCCCAATACTGGCGTTACGCATTTCACTTGAATAATGTTGTGTGCGCGTGTGCGCGTGCGCGTGTGGAGAAAGACAGAGTTATTTAATGAAACTCAAGATTATAACGTCCTGTATTGGTAGCCTATATTAGCCCATGTTGCCGTTACGCATTTCACTTGAATAATGTTGTGTGCGCGCGTGCGGAGAAAGACAGAGTTATTTAATGAAACTCAAGATTATAACGTCCTGTCTCGCTACATGCCGCGGCGCCGCCGTGGGGTCCTCCATCCCCCGACACGAACGCACCGGCGACTTCTCCCTCTCCTCCGGCAGCCCAACTCCCCCCCAGTTCTCCGCCCATGCCACAAGGAGACACTGGTTCCCCTGCCCCTACACCCTTGTCACATTCCCCCCCTGGGGGCCCTCCCCCCCCCCCCCCCCCCCCCCCCTGCCCCTGTTCCCCTACCCCCGACCCCTACAGGGTCTTGGCCGAGGAGGCGGACAAGGCCTCCGGCCCGTCTGGGAGACTATGTGGTGTCCTCTGGGGCACTGGTCTGACAGGGACGTTGTGAATTGTGAAAAAAACAAACAAACAAAAAAACAAGAGTTGTGGGGGGTGTATTTGGTTTCTTGCTTTGATTTCTAGGCTGTTGCCGTGTTGTATATTGGCTGTTTGTCTTGCCTGTTGGCCTGGTCCTCGGGGTCGAGGACTTTTGTGAGGGGGGGTAGTGTAGCGGCCGGCTATGGCTTCAGCCAATAGGACTGTCTTGGGGCCCACCCCCAAGACTTCCGGGACTGAGGAGTGAGTAACAGGGCCTATGTGATGCGCTGTGTTGGTAGTTAGTGTGAGAGTGCAAGACTGACTAGGAGGAACACTAATGCTGTTGTTATACGTTGGATCGTTGAGCTAATAAAGAGAGATCTTTATCCTTTGAACTACGTCTGTGCCGCCGGTTCCTGGGATCGTTACAATATGCTGATTTTAATTGTAATAATAATAATAAATGTACTGTAGTAGAGGAGTCAAAAGTACAACCACTTTCAACCCATCTTCATATAATTGCTCCTCACTATGGCTTATTACCATTTGTACGTACTTGGTCTGTGTCTTAGAGCAGGTTCAGAAACATACCTACCGGTGACATCATCGATGGGGAATTGAAGATAATACAAACTGCAGGCTTTCTATTCATGGACAGTTAGCATGCTATAATAGAAGCAATTGTTCTTGTATTAATACAAATAAAATTGAAAATCTTGTTTGAAATGACCAAACTTGACTGTCTAAAGCCCAACTCTAAGACATAGAGTGAATAGACAAAAATTGTGCCGTCTTATAATGAGCATTAGTGAGGAGTACCAATTACATGAAGATTGGAAATGGGTGAAGTGGTCTTTTACATGAACTGGCTGGCTGAAACTGTTTAATCACTATACAGGTATGTTACCAGTGTCCCAACCTCAAGTATAACAAGATGTCCAAAAAAGATTTGTTGTAGACTACAATGAATTCATCATGATTAATTTAAATGTCATGAAAAAAATGTCACCCCTAACATTTCCATAGTTTCATGTGGCTGTAAAAGGCATTTCAGAAGGAGGTATGGGTGATTATTTCCTAAATGGGATTTGTAAATTATTATTATGCTTATATATATTTTTTAACAGTATCAACAATCTGCTTCATAAAAAGAAAGCCCTATAGCCCTAAGTTAGTAGTGTAAGTGAGGCACCTTTAAAATACCATACATAGATGAGTCACTTAGTTTTACAATTTCATTTGTCCAGAGCAAATTCAAGTGATTGAAGTGAGCAGCATGGACCCAACAACAGCCATTTTTTACACTCTCAGAGTAACATTCACACTGAGGATTTTACTGTGTAAGCAAAGAACTTGAGCCACAGAACAGGACAATTAACAGATCTTGGGCAAGTAACCATTCTTTAGAATCCTTCACCACCAGTATCCGACAGCTCATGGAGAGGTCTAAGGGGGTGGACCTTGGCTCTGTCTTGCTCCTCTGATTTAGTGGTTCCGTCACAGGACCCAGAGCTTGCTCAATAGCACTAAAAGGCTCATCCACATTAATGGAGTTCCTCCGTGACGCAAAAGCAAAGTCTGAGGCAGGATGCTTTACGATACATCATCCAATATTGTTAAGTAAGGGGAATTAGTGGATGGCCCAGGACCAAAAGCCGAGTAATTGGCTCCAAGAAACAGGGTAGACTATGATAAGCCACACCAATGAATCCCACAGGAGCTGTATACGAACTCTCTTTGATGCTACGTTCATTATAGGAATGGCTTTTGGGGTGTGGAAATATAATACACTATACTAATTTGACTATAGCACACATACATGCCCCACCTGCATTTTTTTTAAACCATTGTATATTTTTACATTTAGCCATTTACATATAGCTTTCTATTTTTATATTTACTTCTATAATGTTTTTGAGAAATTACAAATTTTGCATACAGTAATAATAATAATAATAATAAACTTTATTTGTATAGCACTTTTCATACATAAATGCAGCTCAAAGTGCTTCACAGGGCAGGACATAAAAATAAAATACAATAAAACACAAGTAGTTAAAATGATAGATAGCAGAGAACAAAACCGAATATAAGAACATAAAATAAATAAAAACACATAAAAAAATAAAAATAAAAAATAAAACTCAACTAAAAGCAAGGGTGACTAGAAAAAGTGACCTACTGGGCACAGGTCTCCACCAGGATGAGCAGATGTGAAGAATTCCAGGCAAAGGTTTTTCCTTGGCCTCTAGGGAGTTGGCATACAAAGTTATCCACAGATCCGTGCAGTTAGAGTTAAAAACACTTTTCGGCCAGTTATAGCGCCACCTTGAGGCTGAGTTGAAATTGTTCATGTGGCATTTCGTCCTCTGCCTAGTGGGAATGTGGGTGCACAATTTCACGGAAATCACGCGATGTGTTCATGATTTGCAGCATTTTGTTTGAAACTGAGCACTCCTGTGAACTTTGGAAGCCAATCTTAACCAATCAGGATGGAGTCTGAGAAATCTGAAAGACCGGTTTCGTTGAATGGCTCTAGAGAGACTGTGTACCAATTTGCGTGATGTTTGGACAAAATCTGTAGGTGTACTGTGCAAAAACTTGTTTTGCACAAAGCGGCCTCCTGGTGGCGCTATAACAGGCCGTTCTGGAAATCTGAAAGACTGGTTTTGTTGAATGGCTCTAGAGAGACTGTGTACCAATTTGCGTGATGTTTGGACAAAATCTGTAGGTGTACTGTGCAAAAACTTGTTTTGCACAAAGCGGCCTCTTGGTGGCGCTATAACAGGCCGTTCTGGAAGGTTTGGGGCAGAGGTTCATTGTTGGCATCCAGGGAGTGTGTGTGCAAAATTTGGCATCGACCGGGTTAACGGTGGCCGAGATTAGCTGCTAACGGACACACGGACACACGGACACACGGACGGACGGAGTGCAAAACATACTCTCCCCCTAGCCTTCGGCTGGTGGAGACAAAGAGGTGAGTCTTGAGTTGAGATTTAAAAATGTCTACAGAGGGTGCGTGTCTAAGCTCGAATGGAAGTTTATTCCAGGCTGTTGGGCCATAGAAGCAAAAAGCTGCCTCACCATACTTTTTTGTGCACATTCTTTTAGGCACTTCAAGTAGGCCAGCATTGGAGGACCTGAGGGGGCGGCTAGGGACATATCTAGGTAGGCAGTCACGGAGGTACGGAGGTGCGAGACCATTGAGAGCTTTATTGACAAGTAACAGAATTTTAAAGTCAATCCTAAAAACAACAGGAAGCCAGTGCAGTGATGCCAAAACTGGAGTAATATGTTCTCTCATCTTAGTTCTAGTTAAGACTCTAGCTGCTGCATTTTGGACAAGTTGTAATCTGTCAGTCGTTTTCTTAGGGAGTCCTGAAAAGAGTGCATTGCCGTAGTCAAGCCGAGAAAAAACAAAGGCGTGGATTAGCGTTTTTGCATCGTCCAAGGACAAATAGGCTCTGATTCGTGCAATATTTCTAAGATGAAAAAAGGCAATCTTGGTAACATGATTAATGTGTGAATTAAAATTCAATTCAGAATCAATAATAACCCCCAGGTTCTTTACTGTACCGTTACTTTCTACATGATGCTAGACAGACAGGTCAAAAGCGGGTCTAAAGCACAGGGATCATCTGGGGCCACAGTGAAAGCACAATGATAATTCTAATTCTGTAGCAAAGGAACAGAATTAATCACCATTGTCTATTTGACTATTACATATTTACTGTAGAATTGTGGATCCTGTAATACGAGACAATGTACAGTAGATGGCTCTGTCTGCAAATCTAATTCAGAATATGGAACATTGTGTAGAGTAAATTTCATTCATACAGTACCAGCATTTGAAAACTTCACTGTCTAACAGTTGACTTATGCCCAGTTTAATGAATGAAATCATCACAAACTGGGATATCAACCGGTGCGAATGACTGGCAGGTTTTTTGTGAATGGAACACTTGTGTGGCCATGTATTGACGTCATTTGCTTACCATATCTTTTACTGGCTTGCTGTAACCAATGCAGGGGTCCTGATTGGTTGGCAGACTGCGTTAAGATATTTGATTGGTCGAAAGGCTATGATCAAGCACCTACTCAATCAATAAATAATCCCAAGAGATACATATATAACCCACTGTACTGTGGCTGTGTTCAACAGATTCACAAGAGAGTCCATAACTTAAATACATATCATTTGACCATTGTTTACGAGAAGATAACTTACGGTGAGTATATGAGACAATTTCTGTCACTTACCAGTCCACTACAATGCGCTTGAAGGTACATGGCATGCTGTTACGGTTCAGGAGATAAGAAACAATCCAGTATTATGTGATGAGTACTGAGTATATTGTGTGAACTTGTTCTATATTCTCTGGGCTACCAGTTATTACCGCACCGTATAGTTTAGTTAATTTTTCAAGGGTATGTGTTGCTCTCAGACTGCAGCTCATTCCAATAATGGAAGTGGCTGCTGTGTTAGTCTCTGGCAAGAGCTTCTAGTGTCAGTATATCACCAATAGTTTTTCATCCTCACTGTGCCCAGATCTGTAACTCTTGCTTGTACAGGTCTTATACTGAAAGTCAAGAGTTGACAAATTAAATGTATTTATGTACAAGCTATTATTGCTTGGATGAAAGTTGATTCTTGCTTCATATTTGTATACATTGTTGTAGAGAATACACAACCGTTACGAGGAATATCGAATTGTTTGGGATGTGATGTGCTTTTCACAGGGGACCATGGTGATGCTGAAGTTCTCGGCTATCCTTCTTGCCTATGTCCTGGTCATTTGTCAGATGTACAGCTCACACGCAGCTCCTTCCAGGTGAGTCTAAATGCAGAATTGCAAAACAAACACAAACGTTTTCATGCCTGTATTTTGAGTTGAGATCAGATTGTATGATGACAAAAATCGACACAATTGCAGCCTTCCCACGACACCACAGTCAATCAAATATTATACAATACACCTTACAGAAAGCCACCCACTTTATTTATCAATGTAAGTTATTTGTAAACTATCTAGCTCAGATGCTTAGACAATAATGTGACGAGAGAATAAAACTATTTATTTTGTGTAATATTTGATGGTGGGTGTATAATAATCTGCACAGAAACCATGGTCACTATTCTTACAGGAATATTGATTTGGTCATAAAGTGCAACTTGGCTACCTGACAGCTTTTAAAAGGAACACTTTTAGCAGATTGTTTTGAATTTGGCTTGTATCCCTAACTGAGGCATGAGACATTAGCTGGCCGAGCCATACTATTTTTAACCCAGTGTTGGTGCAGTTCCAGTCTGATCAACCTAATCGACTGTGGATTTACAGAACCAGTTCAGAGCCTGTGTCGGACCAAGTCACACTAACAAACTATGATGCCCGGAGGATACTCAATGCTATCTTGGAGGAGATCATGCAGATGTCATCTGAAGAACAAGAGCAACATGCAACTGAAGGAAATAGGTATGACTCTCCATCAATCAATAATTTAACAATAATCAATCATTTTTAATGATCAGGTTTAGGGTTTGCTAATGGTGGATGGTGTGGCTTTTTATTTTTTATTGTATTATTTAACTGGATACAACACATATCTTTGTTCATGAGATGTCAACAAGTGAAAGTGCAATGTTTATTGTTAGAAAGAAGGTATATAGAGTATGATTCATATACATATGCATGTTGCGCAGTTAGCATGATGGACGTATGCTCATGGCATGAGAATGAGATGCATGATATTGGTTGGTTGTACATATGTATTAAAATGAAAGCATGACAATTCAATCGCAGCATTTTTGTCAACAATAATATTTTAGATGCATACACTGTCAGCATGCCTTTCAAATTATAATCAGAGAAAAAGAGGGGGAAAAATTAATATATGCATGAAATGTTTAAACCATAATAGCATGTGATTTGTTTTTACAACATATTATTTGCATGCAATGTTTACTGTAAGCCTGTTTTTGCATGTTCTCTCTAACAGCATGGATAGACCCATATCCAAGCGCTGCACCAGCCTAAGCACTTGTGTGCTGGGCAAACTGTCCCAGGATATCCACAAACTGCAAACCTATCCCCGCACTGATGTAGGAGCGGGCACACCTGGCAAGAAATGAAGCCTGCCTGAGGGCTCGTTCAATTAAAAATGAGTCACCTGCATGCAGCTCCACTCTTTCAACAGCACACATTTCACGTTTCATCTCCTCTGTTCATAGTTAACATATCTCACCCCCCCCCATCCATTCCATCCATACGTTGATGCATGTGGCAGCGGCTCCCGAGTCCCGCTTGCCTGACTAACTTCAATAGAATGTTTGATCTCCATGCCCCACCTCCCATAATTCGATTCCATTGTTAAAATCAACTTTTTTGACAGTAGTATACAGTAGTAAGGAATATATATATATATGCAATAGGAAAAAAAGTGATACAAATTCCAAAACTGTGTGATTTCTTCTACAATAAACATTTTTATACAAAGTTTTCTTCCCACTCGCACTCATACATTTGTTTAATGATTGAATGTACTTTGGTAACAGCCATTAGAGGTAAGCATTAATGAATGGCAGCTATTCCCATCAATCATTCATCTAAAAGGATCACAAATATTTTTTATAAAATGTTAAACTGTCTATTCCCTCTGTTAAAAGCAGCGTGACAGCCCAGAAGCGGGGATGCAACACAGCCACATGTGTAACCCACCGCCTGGCTGACTATCTCAGTCGATCAGGGGGGATTGGAAGCAGCAACTTTGTCCCCACCAATGTGGGTGCTAAAGCGTTTGGGAGGCGGAGAAGAAACAGCCCCAAGTGAACATATGAGCCGGCTCAACATGTATGGTATGATACTATTCTCTTTATTATAAATATATATATATATATATATATATATATATATATATATATATAACTTTGCCTGTTATACAAGTTACATGTTAGAAGAAACAACTTGATTGTGCTTTGAAATTAAAGAAAGGCAGCACAATTGAACGTTTGAGTTGTAACGCAGGGTGTGGACAGAGAACTTCCACAAAATGAAAATGGGTATATGAACAAAACATTTTTTCTCCTTTCGGTGTTATCAACCAAAGGTGGGGATTCAAACTCGTGAATAATGTTTATAATAATGAGAATTTAAAAGAACTAATATAATCACAGCCAAGTTCATTGTATTACAAGTATTTCTTCCCCCTTACGTCCCACACTTTATGAATGTTTAACATTTAACTGGATATGGTCATGGAGCATTTGTGGTTAGATTAACATACCTTTTGTTGTTTTTGTCATTGCAGCACAGTACACCTTCTTCAAATGAGAACAATACATCCTGATTGACCCACCATCAAAAACCTGGAAATAAGAACATAATTTAAGAAATCACACTGCTGGACTGATATATGCTCTGCCAGTACTCATTGTTGTTCTATGCTCTACATAAAGACGACAGAGATATCTAGCATTAGCAACACTGCTAGAAAAATAAAGACTCTAATTACAGGTCTGCGGGGACGATTTTTTAAATATTTCCTTGTGCAAGCAGGTATGAAAATGGATTTTGTCCCCTGTCTTGGCCTGAGGCCAAAGTACTGTTTCTGATGTGTGTAGATGTTCCTTGTTATGTCAGCAGCACAGTGCAGTGGACTAGAGTCCAAGACACAACTGTCAACACTATTAACTCCACCATCACTGACTATGGCTGTCTTGTGCCTTGATGTGAAGCATTTCTTTAAATTTCATCATTGTACACTGTGAGTGTGAGGAAAAAGTATTTAGGGTTATGATTATTGTGATAATTGTGAACTGAAAGCAAGAATAAAATGTATTTTTAGCTACAAAAGTGTGTGTAATTGTGGGAAAAACCAAAGATCACCATGCCACACTCACACTGAGTTCTACAGACATCGCATTTATAGTCAAATTCACATCATGTCAGATCATTTACATAACATGTTACATTTTCCTCAAGTATAAATGTACACCCCATAAGAATTCTGACCACATCTTTACAAAGATAATTAACATCAATTATAGCTGTAAAATATGCATAGTACACATAATAAGAGTACATAATGAATACTATAACGGCTACATCATGAACCCTTGGGAAGTGTGTGTTTATATGCGTGCGTGTGTGCGGGTGGGTGTGTGTGTATAAACCTCCAAGTCCTGTTAAGAGCTGTATCCCATTCTGTAACTGGTCCATATATACAATTATAAATCCAAACACCACCTGTATCACCCACAAACATTTTACTGCTGGTCACTTTGAAATTACTTTGACTACATACCTGTAACAGTACAAACTGTATTATTAGGAAATGAGGTGCTGCTAAACACGAGGTGGTGATTTCCTACTCCTACTGTATAACATGTCATCTACCACCTTATTAGAGGTGTTACACCATCTCAAATATAAATGTTTAATCATTGTCTATAATTGAGCAGCCTTTTTGCCAGGAATTAATCAAAAGTAGTATCATCCATAGAGGAAATAACCAACATAGCCCATTCTGCATTAGCATCTCTGCACTTGTAGATTGTAGTTTGTAAACATGGCAATAGTTTATTTCAACAGATCAAAGGTTGATAATGAACCATATGCTATTGGTCTAATAGTATTCCTCCTCTGAGTATTGTCAACGCAATTAGAGTCCCTGGCCATTCTGTCTAACAGACCCTGCACGTCATGCATGCTAGTCTTTGATAATTGACGTGCTTGTTCGCTCACTTGTTCTGACCTTACCATGTTCTACTTCCTCCTGAGGGAGATATTTCTATTAATTATTTCAGAATATGAATCTGTATGAAGGGATTCATGCACCATGAAACACGTTTACTTTCTTGTATTGCTGATTACCAGAAAGTTGCAGTACAGTTTTATAGATAATTAACTGGTAAATATATATTGAAATTCCTTTATTAGGAATAACCCCTTGAGATACAGCATACAGCGTTTTTGAGAAGGTCCTAAGGAGTACAATATAGGCCTACTATAAATATACAATACAAAACAATTAGCAGAGGAAAAAAAACTGGAAAAACAACACAAAATCAGGGTATTAAACTCTATGCAAGCACAAAAAGATCGTTTTCAGATAATTTGTTCAAAGTCAGCATTAGTAAACAGTTTATTTAATTATTTATTATTTTTTTATTATTTTTGTACTGCTTGTTTGTTTATGACGTTTCTGTTTATATTGTTTTTTTAATTGCTTTATTCAAATAAACATTTCAATCAATCAATAGTATTGAAATGGTCATAGGCATGTACAAGAAGTCGTATTATAAGAAGACGTTGCACTTTTGAACATAATTTATTGGAAGATGGTTAGAATATATTTGTATATAAAATGGTAAATGTCAGGTGTCTTTGCCATGGCCTGCTGGGAGAAAACACCAGCATAGGTACACCAACAAACTGGTGATGAAGGCTATGGGCTGTATATTGCGTGTCTTAAGTACCAGGTCTTATTCTCTAACTTGAGTAAACTAAAGACCTGGAGGCGTGATCAATGCCATTTGGCTATTCTGAGTGGCCAAAGAGCATTGATCACGCCTCCAGGTCTTTAGTTTACTCAAGTTAGGGAATAAGACCTGGTACTTAAAACACTCAAAATACAGCCCTATAGCTCTGTAGTCTGTCTGTAGTAGGAAGTAATCTAGTGTCTTGTGGCCGAAATGGTCGTGCTTTTGCACTTTAGGGTTGAGCATACAATTAAAGATATTTCTTTATTTATCCTGTGTGGTGTGCAAGTCCTTCACCTTTTCAGTTTTTCTTTCTTTTTGAGACCTCTGCGATCATCATCAACCTTATATATAAAGAAAGGTTCTAGCCTGGCAGGTTCTAGCCTGGCAAACTGGAGGTGGTCGCAAAGGGGAGGATGAGGAGAAAGCTGGAAGCCATATCATGATGAACCCATCCCACACTAGCAGCACAGAGTTCTGAGAACCATGCACATTGCTCCCCTACACACAGGACCATCTATCTAGCTATACATACCCGTCCGTCTGTCTGCCATGTGGATGTTCTCCTACATGCAGACAGAAGTGTTTCCAGACATGATATTTTCAGACTACCCTAGAAACTTATTTTCAAACTGCAAAACATATGGCAACCTAAAATTAATTTGGGGATTAATAGCAACTGTTTAAGAGTGCATAACTGCACATGCTAAAATGCAGTAGCCTAGTGATAACAGCAGTAGTGAGGGCTAAAAAGTAAATTATGTATAATATATGTTGTTTTTGTTTTGACTATATTAGCCTACCTTACATCTAATCAAGTACAGCATATTTTAATGAAATATTTATCTCCTAGATGCCCAGTCTATTATTTTCTTTAATTATTATTAAAAATCTTTATCAGTCATGGCCAGTGAGTCTATTGTTTTTTAGTGCACTGGGCCGTGACGTCATAGACAGAGCGCACACACCTTCCTGTAGGGGGCAGGAGGCAGGATGCGCTTTTCATTCTGAAGGAAAACGTAAACCTTTCCTGAAAAGCAGGGCTCCGTCTTATGAGATAATTTAGAACTTCGTGTCTGTGAGAGCTAGCTAATTTAAGACATCCGGTTGCCTTCAGAATAAAATAAGGTTATTTAATTTGTTAATTAAATAATTATTACATTACATTATTAGTATTATTATTACATTACAGTTATTGTAAAGACACACATTATATGTTTCTGTGTAAAAATAAGTAATTAAATAACATAAAAAAGTTATCTAAAATTTCTAAATGGATAAATGCTATTCACTGGAGTGCATGGACTTTATAAAGTGGACACTGGACAAAAGACGGCTCCGCGAGGCAACTATCTGGACATACCCACGCATTCGGGGAAATGTCCTCTACCACACCCCACTCTCCGCTAAGCGGGAGAGGTGTACAAGTAAGACGCGCAAACGCGGGAAGCGAACGCAGCTCGTGTGTGTGTGGTTGTGTGTGTGTGTGTGTGTGTGTGTGTGTGTGTGTGCTACAGCTGCGCCCTGTGTGTGTGTGTGTGTGTGTGTGTGTGTGCTACAGCTGCGCCCTAGTACACATAGCCTAGTTACAGACAGTGTCGTTGTGACAGTATTATTTTTATGTTGGGCCTAGTACAGCAAGTTACAGACAGTGTCGTTGTTAAGCAGCGGCGGGTGGTGTAACAGCGAGCAAGTTACAGACAGTGTCGTTGTTAAGCAGCGGCGGGTGGTGTAACAGCGGGACACACAGACATTCAGCCCTTGCTGTCTAGCTGCGTCAGCCCTTGCTGTCTAGCTGCGCCCTCTGGTGGCGGGCGGGTGGTGTAACAGCGTGACACACAGACATTCAGCCCTTGCTGTCATACTAAGTGGCTCACTGCGTTCGCAAAAATTCACAGCAGCAGACCTTCTACTGGGGTCAATGCTCAAAAAAGTACCGTTTCCGGACCCAGAATGGACACTGGACAAAAGACGGCTCCGCGAGGCAACTATCTGGACATACCCACGCGTTCGGGGAGATGTCCTCTACCACACCCCACTCTCCGCTAAGCGGGAGAGGTGTAAAATTCACAGCAGCAGACCTTCTACTGGGGTCAATGCTCAAAAAAGTACCGTTTCCGGACCCAGAATGGACACTGGACAAAAGACAGCTCCGCGAGGCAACTATCTGGACATACCCACGCGTTTGGGGAGATGTCCTCTACCACACCCCACTCTCCGCTAAGCGGGAGAGGTGTAAAATTCACAGCAGCAGACCTTCTACTGGGGTCAATGCTCAAAAAAGTACCGTTTCCGGACCCAGAATGGACACTGGACAAAAGACGGCTCCGCGAGGCAACTATCTGGACATACCCACGCGTTCGGGGAGATGTCTTGTACCACACCCCACTCTCCGCATTACCATTGTCATTCATGCAGACATTAGTGTTCAAACACCAGTAATTACCAAAATAATTAGTATTACTTTGCAAATGCATGCATGTTATAGGCCAGTGATTTCATGTCAATGCCCCAAGGCACAGCACTTTTTTGAGCATTGACCCCAGTAGAAGGTCTGCTGCTGTGAATTTTACACCTCTCCCGCTTAGTGGAGAGTGGGGTGTGGTAGAGGACATCTCCCCGAACGCGTGGGTATGGCCAGATAGTTGCCTCGCGGAGCCGTCTTTTGTCCAGTGTCCATTCTGGGTCCGGAAACGGTACTTTTTTGAGCATTGACCCCAGTAGAAGGTCTGCTACTGTGAATTTTACACCTCTCCCGCTTAGCGGAGAGTAAGGTGTGGTAGAGGACATCTCCCCGAACGCGTGGGTATGTCCAGATAGTTGCCTCGCGGAGCCGTCTTTTGTCCAGTGTCCATTCTGGGTCCGGAAACGGTACTTTTTTGAGCATTGACCCCAGTAGAAGGTCTGCTGCTGTGAATTTTACACCTCTCCCGCTTAGCGGAGAGTGGGGTGTGGTAGAGGACATCTCCCCGAACGCGTGGGTATGTCCAGATAGTTGCCTCGCGGAGCCGTCTTTTGTCCAGTGTCCATTCTGGGTCCGGAAACGGTACTTTTTTGAGCATTGACCCCAGTAGAAGGTCTGCTGCTGTGAATTGTACACCTCTCCCGCTTAGCGGAGAGTAAGGTGTGGTAGAGGACATCTCCCCGAACGCGTGGGTATGTCCAGATAGTTGCCTCGCTGAGCCGTCTTTTGTCCAGTGTCCATTCTGGGTCCTGAAACGGTACTCTTTTGAGCATTGACCCCAGTAGAAGGTCTGCTGCTGTGAATTTTACACCTCTCCCGCTTAGCGGAGAGTGGGGTGTGGTAGAGGACATCTCCCCGAACGCGTGGGTATGTCCAGATAGTTGCCTCGCTGAGCCGTCTTTTGTCCAGTGTCCATTCTGGGTCCTGAAACGGTACTTTTTTGAGCATTGACCCCAGTAGAAGGTCTGCTGCTGTGAATTTTACACCTCTCCCGCTTAGCGGAGAGTGGGGTGTGGTAGAGGACATCTCCCCGAATGCGTGGGTATGTCCAGATAGTTGCCTCGCGTAGCCGTCTTTTGTCCAGTGTCCATTCTGGGTCCGGAAACGGTACTTTTTTGAGCATTGACCCCAGTAGAAGGTCTGCTGCTGTGAATTTTACACCTCTCCCGCTTAGCGGAGAGTGTGGTGTGTTAGAGGACATCTTCCCGAACGCGTGGGTATGTGCAGATAGTTGCCTCGCGGAGCCGTCTTTTGTCCAGTGTCCATTCTGGGTCCGGAAACGGTACTTTTTTGAGCATTGACCCCAGTAGAAGGTCTGCTGCTGTGAATTTTACACCTCTCCCGCTTAGCGGAGAGTGGGGTGTGGTAGAGGACATCTCCCCGAACGCGTGGGTATGTCCAGATAGTTGCCTCGCGGAGCCGTCTTTTGTCCAGTGTCCACTTTATAAAGTCCATGCACTCCAGTGAATAGCATTTATCCATTTAGATAACTTTATTATTATTATTATTATTATTTAATTACTTATTTTTACACAGAAACATAATGTGTGTCTTATAGCATCATTTAAATGCTTAATTTGTAGTTTTAATGTGCAAATTAAACTTTTTTTCAATACTCTAGAGTGTACTCTTATTTTGAAGAGATCGTCCACCGGAAGTCTTAAATTAGCTCACTAGATTAGCTCACTAGACAGTGCCAAAAAGCAGCATGGCAGAAGCAGCTATCGGTATTATTTATTTCCCTGTAATTTGGATGCAAAGCAATATACTGTATCATTATCAGCCATTGTACTTGCTTTCCTGAGTGAGATAAGGTGAAGATAATTTGATTAGGTATGTGACTATGGAGCTCAGCTGTCCTCGTTGGTCCAGCCGTCCAGGAGGACAGAATGCTATACGTACATTCAATAAGAAAGTTGCTTCTGGGATTTGTCTCCACTTAAAAGCAGGCTACAAATTGTTTACATTGGTGTGGTGTCTGCTTGATACCACACAGTAGGCTGCCTAGTGCCTATATACCCTTGTGATTGTGAAGTATGCTGATGGTGATGGAGGAGAAAGTTAATCTATACTATAGCCATCGTAGAACCAACCACGCGACGCGAAGGATGAATTAAGGCAAGCGCAGGTGTTTTTGGAGTATAATTATGATAGTTTATTCACAATACACTTATAAGGAGGCTGTAGAAACGACCTAATAATTTCATCGATATGCACAGCTTCCCTTTCCTACTGTCAAAACACAATTTGTAATGGAATAGGCTATAGGCTAGCCCTGAGACATGACTGTCATGATGATTATCATGACATATGAGTCATGAACCATGGCTAGCTATAGGCTAACTTTATAGGGACACCGGCGGACACGTGCTCCCTAGCTGTCACCATCACATAATTATTGTTCTACTCCTGTTACCTACAGGTAGTTGAACTAAAACATTTGACCACCTGTAGTGTTGTATATTCACATTTATGTATTAAAACACACCGGAGACAGGGCTGCCTTGTAGTCTTTACTGGTTCACGTCAATGAATCCAATCCAAGTCACGTTGCATGTAATCACCACCACTTAATCACATAGCCTATGACCCACCTGTCTAACATCCTGGTACCCTATGCAATACAAGTGGCACTGGACACTACACCACCACAGTGACAAATTTACAAAATGTAGGCGTAGGCTATAGCAATTCCAGATTTGGACCCTTAGTATTACATTTTACATTGTAGTGGGCGGCAAGTGGGGTGTCCCAATTCGTTCACTTGTACAACCAGACTTGCAGAACTATAAGGGTCCATTTGAACCCAAGAAGGTGAGCCCTTGAACAGAGGTTGAGAAACAGTGCTGTAGTACAGTCAGTATGACTGTCTAAACATTTCCTGTCCCATTTCAGGTGAATTGCAGTACAAGCAGCCGGTCTTCTGATTAAAGAAGTGATTTTGAAGAACATCTACAAGCCTCAAAACTAATTTCATTAAAAGCCGCCTCCTACTTGTGATTGCACCGTTGACTGGACCCATATGCCTACAAAGCAGCAACATTGTCCCTTCAAGATTCAAGGTATTTATTGACACTTGCACTTTCAGTACAATTACAACAGTACAACTGTGGCAACATTGCAGGCAGTGAAATCATTGTTCTTAGAGCCTCAACAGTGTGATCACGATAAATTATTGTCCAGTAATGAAAAGGCGTACAGGGTGGAATGGCTTGGATGACAATTTAGTATTAACTTATGTTAGCCCACACAGGTTGCATACATTTGTTAGACATCCTAACAGTCCGACAGGCATTTGTTCGACAACACCGTCACTCCCGAGTCCCGGAAATGCGCTGCTGGTTACAACTAACCCGTGCTGTGGGTTAAAACCAAGGGGCCAGTGAGGCTCTCCAATGCTGAAGCACTGGACCCTAGTGGTAAAAGGAGGGACTGCAGGCGGACCCGTGGAAGTATGATGAGGAAACAGTTGCAGCTGGGCTTTAACGTTCAGTCTATCCTTGCGCAGCAGGTTAAAACGAACCTGGGGCAGGTTAACCCATGGCTCCCGGCATGCGTGGCAGATTAATTACAACTAACCCGTGGCAGGTTAAAACGAACCCTTCCTGTGAGGTTAGGTTTAGGGTTGGGTTTAGGGTAGGGTGTCGTAGTTATTTTTGGCATTACTGCAGCCTACAGTATGTGTATGTGCTGGGGAAATAAATCTGAATTCCTAAGAGAAACTGGAAGAAACAACAGATCCCAGAAGATACCATATATTGATACTTGATATATTGGGAGTGATTGAAGATACTGATGGAGCAGTTGGACAGACATTCAGATGTAGTTGGTTACTAGTAACTTAGTACTGTGCAAGAGGTTTCCTGGTTAGTCTCTACTGGGCCCTGCAGCAGTGCAGCTGATATTAGAGTGAAGTTTTGCTCATACTCCTTGCCGATAATGAGGGCAAGGTTTGCAGACTAGGCGGGGCTGTGAGATCTTAAAATTGTCAGATGTAGGGGAGGGGAATTGGGGTAAGGGTTCTAGGTTCACTTTTGCGGTATTTGTCAACAATACCAAGTACAAGTGCACATTGGGAAGTGCTGGCTGTTGTAAGGGTATTATAGGCAGAGTTAGCTGATGGAGAATTTCAGTTTGTGTCCAAAAGCATGCCAGCAGATCTACAAGCTCACAACGTGTGGTGTTGTGACACGTGAGCTTATAAATTAGCTCTTTTTGTCAAAGAGCATTACCAGGTGTAGAGGGAAAAAAGGACCCCTGGGGTACCTCTGTGGTAAGATGTATCCATTTTGATAATAGGAGATTTTGCTAGTGTGTGATGACTGTAGTTGGTACCTCCTTACGTGAATGTAGGAACACTACACCGCCATCCATGCTATACTTTTGGCCAATGCAGTCAAAAGCAAGAAGTCTACTCTAAACCAGGGGGGCAGTCAGACAGATATTTTGTGAAGCCTGAAACTCCTGAAAGTTCATATAATGGCCTGTTGTGGCGCTGTCACTGGACCCAAAAAAACCCATAGCCCCATAGAAGTCCATGTATTTGGGCCCAACTTCACCTAGACTGTATTACCTTAATAAACATGGTCATGAATACTTTCTGCTTCCAGTCACTAGTTTAAAGTCTCATTTCTAATGTCATAATATTATTTTTGGAAAATTATGGTCCCATTTATTAAAAAAGTCACGCATGTTCTGAGGGGCGTGGCCACCGTTACAGTCTATGATCGGGATTCCCCTCCCACTCGAGTCAAAATAAAAACCAACGGAGAAGAAGGGGGGAAGTCCCGCCTCGTGTCTAGGCCAGCCAATGGCCAGCTGGGCCAAAACGGAGCCAGCCAATGGCCAGCTGGGCCCAAACGGATCTAGAAAGATGGCGACTTACAGTGCAGGAATAACAGGCTTCATTTTACGTCCATGTTAGACCCGGGGAACGCTTTGTCCATATTTTTTTACAGTCTATACTCTAAACTCATTCAAAACAAACAAGTCTATAAAGATTACCTCAGCATTCTCCAGGCTGACTGTCGAGTCGACCAATGCTGTTGACAGACGATGCAAGTCTCAGTTGATTATACATGCCAGTGGGATTATTGCTGGATGCAAGTAACCATGTGCAAAAGCCCAAGCAAGAGCTAATGAAGGAAATAGGAGACTGTGTTCTAGCTAGTTCACAGCCTCGGAGGAGCTGGGATGTGTCTGGGGACAAGCATCTATCGCCAATCCCTCATTGCCATCTGGATGGAAAAACTAGGAGACTACTTTTCTTTGCATTTGACTCCACCAGAGTTTTTTTTTTAAACAATATGTTTATTGTTTTTTTTGTTTTTTCTTTCATACATAACATGGTAATGCTGACATTTTTCACAGGAGCATTGGAGCAACGACGACGATAAACAAAACATTTATCAGAAGTCAATATATAAGCAGATAAATTAGAGTATAGGTCCTAATATGTTATATCATGTAAGGAAAGTATTGAT
Source organism: Protomyctophum parallelum (assembly GCF_964188405.1). NCBI lineage: Eukaryota > Metazoa > Chordata > Actinopteri > Myctophiformes > Myctophidae > Protomyctophum > Protomyctophum parallelum. The sequence continues at coordinate 38,139,684 of NC_139699.1, forward strand.
TAAATTAGTGAGGACAACCCCATACGACAACTTTGCTATGTACACTTGGCATTTAACTGAGTTCCAAAAGGTTACAATAATATGTCTTAATCCATTTAGACCTGTTGCAACCTATACGTTATACCTTTCAATCCAGGAGCTACATCTGTGTCTCATTAGTTGTTGCTATACATGTAGCAACATAATAATTATTTTTTTAATTTTAACTAAGAATTTGAAGGTTTTCAGGAAACAATTAGGTTAGGTTTTTGAAAGCATTTTTACAATTGGCGTCAGGTCTAAATGGGTTGAAGTTTAATGGAATAATAGGCTGCTATTCATAGTAGCAAATGACTCATCATGGCAATAACTGAATCACAAGATAAGTTATTTTTTGCTGTTACTCTAGTCAAAAAGTTCCAAAGAAATATTAATAAATTAATGTACTCTACGGTATACTTTTGTACAAATACTGACTTCTCAGGTCACAAAAACCTACAATCTTTCTCTAACCTGGTGCTACACTGCCACCATGTGGCTAAACGGTATCTTCAAACATGTTCTGTTCTGACTGCAACACCATGTTCATTTGATAGATATGATCGCTTCACTAAAATGAAACCGTGGTTGTATACATTGTCGTACTTTGTCGTAAGTAATTCATAATTGGGGTACAGGGATGAATATGTTAATATAGACATGAATTGACATGAACTCATATCCAGTTTTGACCATTGTCTTGTTTGAACATAGTATAGAGTAATACAATAATGTATTTTATTTGTAAATAATTAGTTCACATTAAAAGGGGAGAACACACCAAATGGCATGTTTTGCTGTTGATTAATAAAGCAATAGGGCCAGTGCATAGGGAGGAGTTTCACTCAGAACGGGTTATTCTGGTTGCCATTTTCCTGCCTACTAGGCTATAGTAGTAGGCTGCGAGGCTACAGTTTCCAGCCTCACTGTGGAGACATATACCATTGTAGATTTAACATAATTAAATAAACACTGTATGGTTTGGGTGTCAGATGACAAAATAACATAACCTTGATCCACAACAGTAATGGGTCTGCCCTGTCCGCTTTTATACCCTAACTTCCACCGCCGGCTGTGAGAATTATGCTTCCATTGTAACCTTGCAGTGCGCTGACTGTCAGAGATATCAAATAATGAAATGCATGCTGTATGGTTTCTTTGATTTGGGTGTCAGCTGACAAAATATAACCTTCAGCAACATGTGAACACATGTACGGTATGCTCTGCTCTCTACCTGTCCTCAAACGAGCATGACAGTGTAATCAAAATAATAATCGTCAGATCGGACAGATTATTTATTTACTGCGGAGAGAACACATGTTTGACTGATCACTCGTCACTCTCGTGGTGTTTTTCCCCTCCCTGGTTCGATAAGGATATGTCCACATGTCTTCTCGTCAAGTAAGATGTAAACATTGAGAACTGTTTCGATAGTAGAGAAATGGAAGATGGTGTACTGCAGTGGCAGTATACACACCAGCGTCACTGACAAGCAAACTTACGAACTACAGACTGGCAGCCAAGTACCCTAGCATCCTACGTGCCTACATGTAGGCAGGAAGATGGCTCCCAAATAAGCCAAAATCCTACCGAACGCGTCACTATGCCCTCCCCCTATAAGCCGCAAGAGGGGTGAGGTTACTGTGTGTTTTATAATGGCTGAGAGGTGTAGTGAGACACGACGCTCAGTGAGTGTCTCCAACCCTCTCAGACATTATAAAATACACGGTACCCTCGGACCTCGCATGGCTTATTGCTTTTCGAAGACCGTTACAAACATAAGTGACCCCAAAAGTAGTTACACTTTCCGCCCACCAGAGCGAGCCACACCTTGCTTAGACGCCCACACGGCTAGGGTGTGTAAGGAAATCAAGCGCTTCCCTTCCCTAGTTGAGCTACAGAGATGCAGAATCAATGTAACGCACCTGGGAATGATAGAGGGTGGTATTCTGAAATACCGCACTCGCCTATTAGCTTGCATTGCACAGTGCGCTTAGTGCGCTATTTCCGAACGCACCCATAAAGTGATTGAAGGTGTAGATTATCGTGAGATTTACTACGTGGTCTAATCAGATACAGCCAATCAGAATCAAGTATTGGGACTACCCATATTAGAATAGTAAATTAATCAGCATAGTGACATGTCTATGCTGAAACAATATCAAAGTCAAGGTGAACTTTATTGTCCCACGACTAAGAATTTTGGCTTGGGCTGTCTGTCACCCGTTAAACTATATTTACTTTACAAAAACATACGAATATCCAAATAAATAAAACATAAAATAAGATTCCAAAATCAAACCTAACACATGGATAATGGTTCTCCAGTGTCCATCCCGGCTTTGTTTTTTCCTTGTCTAGCACTGGATTTATTAGGTTATCATTTTTTTGAGCGGTGCAGCCGCTCCAATGCACAGCTTTGTGTGTGTCCGTTTGAGCAAGAAATGTCCGTTTGAGCATGAAATGTGCGTGACGTCATGTTGTTGACATCATCATACGTCGTCATTGTGATGAAAGGCACCGCTCGCTTCACACAGTGTGATTTTTTGAGGAGAGCTAGCCCCTCCTACATACAGTTTTTCATCCCGTCACGTCTCACATTTGCTATTGACAATGAATGGAGAATATATGTCATTATGTGCCAGAAATATTGGGGCAACACAAAGATTAAATGCCATTGACAATGAAAGGAATATTTGCGTCATATGTTGACGAGCAAATCGGCTAACCAATCATATATATATTCAGTTGTCGTCTTACATGATCATGATCATGTTATTATTTTTTAATAAATCTGGGCCGGGGGAAAATTAACAATAATAATAATAATAATTGTCTTTATTGTCCCACAGGGATATGCAGCTTCACAGTCTGTTCCACATAAAAAATATATCACAAAACAACATAATTCCAAGACAATACAAAAGTCCCCAGGAGGATACACAAACCAACATTATAAGCGAGGCAGTTTGTTTAGTGCAGCAATGGCTGAATGGACAAACCTCCCACTGAAATGAACTTTTTGCTTTTTCAAAGTTCTGTATCTTCGTCCAGGTGGCATGAGTGTAAAGTGACACGGGGATGATCACTAGTGTCATTTTTAAGTGCTTCCACCTGCAGTGATGTAAATTAGTTTTGTAATGGGTCCCGGGACCCAGGGGTGGTCTTTTCGATGGGTCCGGGGACATTTCATGAGTCCCGCTTCAATGAAGTCATATTTTGTAATTTTTACAGATTGCACCATTGAACTCCCTTTTCATCTAGTATGGTTATAAAATGGTTATATTCATGTATAAAATATATCTGAAAGAAATTAACACAATTCTAAATCTTAATCTAAAGAGTTATGCAAACATAAAGTAACTTAAATGGCACCAAATTACAGTACAGTGCTGAGTACAGTAGTGTGTCCATGGCAGTCGGGACCCCCAGAAAGGTCCACAGATGGGTCCATTATCAATAATCTGCGTTTTGGGATGCAAAATGCACCCTATTAGCATCACTGCACCTATAGGAGTGTACTTTGCCCCCCCCTATAGTGTAGGCTCTTAAAAATAGCCAATGCAGGGTTGAAGTGGTAAAACTGTATTTGTGTGATCATGTGGCCTATAGTCGCGTCTTTTGGGCTTGTTTTCGTAGACCTGGCTGCTTGTTTCTGTTTCAAAATCTGGTAACAATGCTGGAGAAAAAAAAATCCTACACAATTTGTGTAGCAATCCAAGATTGTGGAATAGATAGTCTGGCTTGAGAGACTAGGGCCCTCATTTATCAACCGTGCGTACGCCAAAATATGGGCGCACGCCGAAATTACCGGCATTTAACATTTCCGGCAAAGCTTGAAAGTGAACGTGACAACGTTCAAAACCCACGTCTGCTCGGGACCTGGCGTACGTTTTGTCCTCACCTGTTTTTCTGTCGTAGAACGGCGGAGCAGCATTGTTTGACCAGCTGAGAGGCTGTCACAGGCATTTAAACATATGTTTTCACTCCTAAAATGTTAATATAAAACGGTATGTGTATGCAGTAAAAAACAAAAGAGAGATTTCCAACTTTACAAGTAATTAAAATCGCACAATTAAAAAAAATATAACATGTTTACAATGTATTAGTTTGTGCTTAATCAAACAGTGCTTTACTGGCCTTGTTATGCGAGCGCACTTGTGAGATGATTTTGGAGCGCATGCGGTGATGCGGCATATGTGATTATGATATTAAAAAAAAGGCATAAATGGACTGCACGCCTTTATTTCCAAGTGACAATGACAAGCATACAGCTTGCCTATTTGTAGTAAGTACTAGCAGGCTATAGGCGTAAGGGGCCTAATCATTCACCATTTAAATAAGTGCTTAGACAGGTTTTGACAGTTCAGATAAAAGTGAGATCATTTTCGGGGGTCGGGAGCCTGAGGACGGGACCGCGGCGTGCGTCGCCAATACATACCAGCACACATGCAAGCAAGCCTTCATCCATATGTTTATGATTCGTTCATCAATGATCAAATCACTACATAAACGTTGATTATGACTGCCTTGACGACATGATAGCCTATCTCTCATGCAGGCATCACTGACACTCACCCACAGGACTTTAATATCACAGCAGTGCGCAGTCTCACACCTTCGCCGTGCACTGCACACGAATGGGTAAAATTAATATAGGCCAGCCCAAACGTATTCCATTCATGGTGATGCGATGTCGATGTGTCATGTAGGTGCGTGCATGCGTGGACATGACAGCGAGGTGAGAGGGAAACAGACAGGGTAGGCCTACAACTTTATTTAATTCATGCAGGTGTTCGTTCTTTTTGTTTGACAACACACCAGTTTAACAACACACCAGTTAGTTGGGCTTGCAAGTTGCGTGTGCGTGCTGTGCGTGTGTATGAGAGAGGGGGGTGAGGCGGGCAGCAAGGCACGGGAGAAACCTATTTTTTCATGTAACCATGGTTTCAGTAAACGTATTGCCGTTGTTCATGTCGCAAAAACGAGGGCGAGGCTAGATTTAATAGGGCGTGCCAGATATATTTCAGCCGTGACATTTATTAACGTCAGAACGAAATTAAGGAAGGATCAGCTGTTTGCGATCACTTTATAAATGCCGTGGCGACATGGGTGTACTACGAAACCTGCACTCGAATCTGTGGCAGATTTTACCCTCGATTGATAAATGAGGGCCTAGCTCTCTAAATCGATGCTGGAGGTGCAGTAGTTGCTGCTACACAGATTGTTTTAACTAGCGGCTTGAAGGATGAAACCTTCTGATCCTGGTGATCTCATGGCCTTCTATGCTACCTTAAGGCCAAAATATGACATCTAAGAATATACACAGGTGAGTGCCATGAAACTTGATGCACACATTGATGATCATTGTTGGATGAACCATATTGATTTTGATGACTTCCATGGCCTTTCCTCTAAGCCTTAGAGGAAAGGCCATGGAAGTCATCAAAAGAGTCTAAGGGCTATAGAAGAAGTACAGCCTCAACTAAGGTCTTGTCACCACCTTGAAGGCAGATGTGATGCAGATTAAGGTTATGGATGTGTGTTGAAGATGATGGTGTAAAATGAATAGATTGGAGGCAATAGTCTTGGAGATCGAGGAGGAGATGAGGTATAGAGGACAAGTTGTCGGTCTGATGACTTGACACCAGTTTTAGAACTTCATCTGGAGAGAGAGAGGAGAGAAGGAAGACGGGCATGATATGTTGGGTTACTTAATTTAGGTGAATAGTAAGATTGGATGAAGAGCTTCTGATGTCATAAATGATGCGTAGCTTCAGTCAGATATACTGTACTCCAGGGGCTCATTCAGTGTTATGCAAGACCCACATGTCATTCGCTGACATGGCAATCAGCTGACCAATTGGGCGGGGTATTTAAGCTCACCTAAGTCTGGATTCTTCCTGCGTTCCTTCCTCTGCATATGCTTTCCTGGTGTTGTTATGCACTGTTTGCTCCCACCGCCACCCCAGCACCACCGCTGGGCTCTGCTACTCCTGTTCCCCATGGGGGGTTGTTATTGTATCTATCTCCCTGCTGTTAATGGTTAATGATGGTTATATAATTGTGCTGAGCTGGGAGGAAAATGTAACGGAGCTGAACGCCAAGATAACATGTTATATGCACACTTGTATTCTCATTCTATAATAAATATTTGTTCAATCTATTTGTGAGTTATCTGACAAAACCTTATAAAAGTAGGTGAGGAAAGCTTCAGCAGAGAGTGATGGCAGTCAGAGGTAGTGGATTCATTGTGGCAGGCCCCAGTAGACGCTAGGGCAGTGCTGGTCAAAGACAGATGAATGATTTGGTAACTACTAAGTAACTTATACAATAAATAATCACATTCAGTAACACTGTTAGTTAATGGCAATGTGCCAATTCATGTGTCCATATATGTCCCAAAAAAAATCAATGGCATTTTTCCTCACATAACCTTTTACAACTTTGTAGATAGGCAAGAAAAAAAGCCAAGTTATTTGTTCTGTCTGTCAGCATTGTTTAAATACACTGAACAAAAATTAATGATCATTTTGCATGAGGAAGTTGTGAAGAGATTCTGTCCACATGACGATTGACTTGTGTATATAATTGTGCATTACATAATTATAAAACGCATAACTGACCATGCTCTCTCATACTGTTATTTTCAAAACAAACTAATACCTATTTTATTCTTTCTTAGCTTTGTTTTAAAAGTCAATCTTTAGGCTGTCCCCTCAGTCACAGAGGTTTTCTCGGTTAATAATGCTCATTCTTGATGCTTGCCAAACACTTACCAATAAGCACATTAAGCTCAAAGCCAGTGCTGTGTGCTTGAGGAGCCTATTCAATAATACAACACATTCATATTATATTCATAATGCGCTACGGTGAACACTGCAACCCAGTCTGCTGGGTTTAACCCATTCTGGGCGGGAACCCCTTTTGGTGTTTTAAGCATTCTGTTCTACTTTAGCTATTGAAAAATAGCAGATCTACAAGCTCATAGCGCGCCACCGAGTGGCACGCTACGAGCTTGTAGGTCTGCTATTTTTTTAAAGTCGTGAAAATGTGGTACAAATCTTTGAATATATATATATTCTTTCAGAGCGAACGTTTTTAACTCAAATCTTTGCTTCTGGGGAGGTCCCTGGAACAATATATTTTCAGATGGGGGTCGGCGGCCAAATACATATAATTTTGGGGGTCCTTGACATGAAAATGTTTGAGAACGACTGACATAGAAACATGGGTTTTTCAGAAAACTGTCAGGATTTAGAAGACATTTTGTAGAATCGGTCTCGGTCGAAATGGGTTAATTTAATATAATTTCAAGGCCTAATTTGACTTCCTGCATGTCAGTGGCAATGAAACTTTTGTATTTGATCTGGATATCCTTCAATTGAAGTTTTCCTAAGACTTTGTAGTTTTTGAGATGAACTTTGTGCATAGTATTAAACTTAAAAGGAAAATAACCCCATGGCCCTTAATTGTGCAGTGGTACAATAATATAATTCTGATATCAAAGGATCAGAGAGGGCTCTGCGCTTTTCATGATGATTTTATAATAACCTGATATACATTCCTAGCTTGTCTCTTCTTATGTGGATAGTCATCTTTCTTATAGCATCTAACTTTTAGTTTGGCATCAGAGTAACCAACAAGTGGATTGTAAATTAAATGGCAACAACTTTTCAAATAAATGTAAAGGATTCTTGCAGCAATAATGCATGAAACTGAAGGAATTCTTTATTTTGAAGTATTGAGTAATATCCTTGCAGCTCCTCTAGATGGCAGCAAAGACCTATGCAACCCAATTAACATACCGGTACATTTTCTAAATAGAGACTTGTTTTATAACAAATAAATACTGCTCACAGTTTCTTCTGTTTATTTGCCAGATTTATGGCAAATTCTATTTCTTGTTGCAAAGAATCAAAGAACATATTCATATTCTTGCAAAAAGGGGCTATACATAGTCCTCACTTTAAAACTGTGTGTGTGTGTGTGTGTGCGTGTGCGTGTGCGTGTGTGTGTGTGTGTGCGTGTGCGTGTGCGTGCGCGCGCTGTCCATTACAGTTCAGAGGAGAAGTTATATGAGATATTTAATATTACTTGTATTATCTTATCTATAATACAAGAGCTGGCTGTTGAAGCGCACATTCGGAGCTCTGTATTTCCATGTGCTTTACTGCATAACACTTATATACTGTAGTCATGATGTCAATATGTTGTTTACCCAACCTAGTTCAATTTTATTATCATAATTATTAACAAGCTTGGCAGCCCAAAAAGAATCAAGCCAAAAAGTCCAACATGTATTTATTCAGGCCAAAAGCATTCTGACACTGGCGTACCCTAGCTGAATGTTGAATCATATATCATCAGTGGAGTGCCAATCTATATTTTTTAGTTAATATGATCTTTGACTATTGATAAATGTACCCCAAGCCCTGAGAAACAAACAATATGCATAGCATGGTGGTTCTGGTGCAGAAGACCTCATCCTATGGTCAAGCATCTTTAGATGTACAGTACTAAAGTACTAAAGTACTACCACGGCACTGGGGCTTATTTAACATGTCTTAAGACAACATTAAACAGACTTCCCAAGGCCTGCGTTGTGCTCCGTCAAAAAATGTAGTTCCTTGCTCTCTCTTTCTCTCTCTCTCTCTACCCCCCCCCCCCTCTCTCTATAACTCTCTCTCTCCCCTCTCTCTCTCTCTCTCTGAAGGCCCTCTTTGTAGGCATAGGAATGCCCTGTGTGTACTATGAAGTGTAAAGCAGGCCTGTATTCACATATGCATGGTAGTGGTGATGATGATCTGTATAATTGTAATTGACAGGGGGATTTATAGAGTATGTTTGATAAAGATGCCCATCTGATATGCTCTTAAAGGAGACATGCGGAGCATGCATGCATGCAGACCTAATTGTCAGACCTCTCATTAGGGGAGTATCAGGGGACAAATGCTGAATAAAGACATGGTTGTAATGTCCTCGCATTCATTTTGTTGTGTAAGCCTCTTCTGATCAGATATGCATTAAGGTCAACAAAATGTAATGATTCCATAATTTGAAGCATCAAGATTTCATACTCATGTACTGTGGCATAACACACATGTAGTTAATACTAACATGCAAGCCCCACTGCCTATCCAATGTTTTAGAAAAGGAAAACAGATTAGTTGTTAAAAAAGAAGGGAAAAAAATAATTGTTTGCCAAACAACTGCCCCCCATACACACACATTCTAAAATCTCTAGAATGTTTCTACTCAGTTAAAATCAAGTAATTTTCTGAGTTTCCTGTACTCAGAATCTTTGTGCTTTATTTTACAAACTTTCAATAATTTTGATTTAGAATTTGATGGTCTTCTGAATGGAATGCTCGACTACTGTATGTCATGTTACTGTTGTTGTTGCCAAGCTGTGGCCACCTCCTGTGGTTCAGAGGTTTCTCTCTCCTATAGCGTTGTACAATAAGGACCCCATTACCATGTCCCACCTTCTCCTCTCACACCACATACTGTATCAGCCTCACCTCAGATACAGAGGATCACATGCTGGCCATATTGTCTCCCAGCCACACTTTTAACTTCAAAGGCCTGCTCACCCTTGTGTCTCAGGAGGAATGGAGGCACCATAAGCAGCCAGCCTCCTGCTCTCTGCTCTGCCATGGCTAACTATCACCGTAGGCAGGGTTCCATTTGTAAAATAAAAAGAAAGGAGGAGGAAAAAAAGAGGGGGGACATATTCTTAACCATTTAAACTCTACAGTATACTTCATATGACAAATAGCGAAAGTAGCCGATATACAAGCTTACACTTGTAAATCTGCTATTATCATTGTGGAAAGACACTCCACAATATGAATGGTTAATTTAATTCTAAAATGTATTAATCATATCAAACATGAGATATGTTTGATAAAAAGGAAATGCATGCATTTTATTTAGTCTGACCAGAAGTGGGGATAAAACACATCTCTGCTTATGCTAAAAGGGGGGGTATCAAAAGCAGAAGCATGGCCCCCACGCCACCCCCCATAGCAAATCGAACCCTGGCTGTTGGCTGGGAGCTCCTCTCCGCTACGTTCCTAGTGATATCCGAGCGGGGGCCAGCGTCCTGTAACTCCACAACACACCGCCTTGTGCTCCTCCGCGCACCCTGTCCCTGTGAAACAGAAGAGCGTTGTGCGCCCCATCACAAGGACACACTTGTTGAGAACACTGTATGTTTTAATGAACAGTATAGGTAAGCCGTGTGTTTAGGTGTACAAATCTTGGCAAATGTCTAACAGAGTTGAACAAGGGTGACTCAGTGTATATTTTTTATGACAATCCTCCCCATAGAAGCATAAAGTCGCATAAAATCGGCAAGAGAAAAAGTGCATGTGTACCCGTCAAAGGTTTGGGAATGAATGTACAAGCATTGGAAAGAAAATATACAATGAGATGGAGATTTTCTCTGTAAGCAGCTTAGATTCTACCATACAGGTATATGAATCTATACACGTTTTGAGCACATCTGAGAGCTCTGTCGTGTCGGTTCTCCTTGAAACATAGCTGTTGAGCTCAAAGGAACAATGTGCTGGATTTACTTTATTATGAACAAAGCCTTTGTCTGAGGTGTGCGCACGCTGAGCGGGGCACCAGAGTCCAGGAGGAGCTTTGAACTAGCAGGTCAAAGACATCACAGAACCAGCGCACTGCTCCGCATTCATGTCGTACCTCACACAGGCGGCCCGTCATATTTGTCCTTTTGATTGTCCTCCATTTCTTTAAAGGCCCGGCTGGAACCATAGGTCATCCAGTGGCTTTTATGTGCGAAGACCTGGCCATGTGTTCTAGCCGTGTTCTCCACTTGAGTGTAAGAACCCGCACAGTGGCTGAGGGCAATCACTTGTTGGCACGGCTCCCCGCGACAGTAAACAGTTGAAATTGTACGCGGCAGATGCACAATATTGAGTTCACATGAAAGAAGTTTGTTACATGATTTTTCTCGATAGCAAAGTGGCGGTGAATTCCAATGCCATGAAATATGCAAAGCAAACCCACCACACAGAATAGCTGAAAACACAGGTTCTTTTGATGTTAAGTCCTTTGCTTGTGCACGTTTTCATTCAAGTAGCCCGTGGATGTTTTAACCTTCTGTAAAACTCACTGCAGCACCGCACTCTCGCTCTCTATATCAGAGCAACATAGTGATGCTGTCCTGCCCATGATTTTTATTTTATGAAGTGCCATATATTTCTCTCAACATGTTTCTTCACATACAAAACTCCTCACCATGACATTTCTATCTCACGCGTCTTTGTCATCGGGGCCCTACAGTGCCACTGTGCCTCCTCAGGGGCCGACACTGGAAATGGAGAGAAAGATCTACATTTGTCTGCTCAGAATGAGCAAGTTGATCAAAAACAAAACACGCCACACACAAAACAATGGAATAAAATGACATGATAATGTTTTTATGATTAGCGGTGAACTACCACTCGATGGCAGCCATTAGTCAGCTATGAAAAACACGGGTTCCCTCAGTGGTTCTATTCCCCACTTGCTATAGGACTGAAATGCATTGTGCTTTGGACAAGGCTCAATGCTTTCACCGAGAATAGAGGACAAAGGTGCTCACATATTTCAGCCAAAAGTGTAAAATACTGATGGTACCACAATTAAACGCAAGAAAATCTTGCAATAACATGCATGCACAGTTTTGCACACACATGATACAATTGGGACTGATAATCAATTGGCCCTGGAACATGCATATCCTGTGACTCCAGGCTATTATTGCTTGGTTGAGTCTCTGTTGACTATATATTGACTATTTGTGTTCTGGTGATTCATCTTCAGATTAGAGGAATCACATCTAATCTATCAGTGTATTACAAATAGAACCCGACATCGGACCCAGGGTCCGATGTCGGGTTGATCCTAGCTAGTAGTTACAGTAGTGCCAAATGTTTTTGTCAGAAAGTGCAAAGTTTTCTAAATATTTGATTAAAATGTCTGTCTGAGAACATTTAAGCAAAGGAAGAAATATAAATAAACACAAATTACTTGTTATAGACAATACTCATAAAATTCTTATTTTACCACTTAAGCCCTGTTCAGACGCATATGTACATTGGCAATTTTTCCAAGTTTTTTTTTTTAAGTTTGCCCATAATGACATGCCCAACATATTGATGCCAGGTTGAAAAGTGGTTAAAAACCAGAATACATCAACACTACAAAATTGCGATACAGATGACGTCAGAATGCCATCAGAAAAGCAAAATGGCCAGACCATAATAATCGGTCAGACCACTATATCAGTCAGGCTCTGGCTTTGATTTAACATCAAATAGTTACTATACATGGATCAAATAATTACAAAATGCTGCTATCTTTTTAGAACACTGCAGAACTTTAGATTACAGCGTTCTACAATCTGGGGTGGAACTGTGCAGACCAGGCCCAGCAGATGGGTAAATGCAACTGGTCTTCTAGGCTTTTAGATCCTGCGGAAGAGAAGCTTGATATTAGTATTCACTGGACAGTGCCTTTGATGTAGCCAGTATTCTCTTCTCTCTCCAGTACCATCAACATTTAATGAGACCTGATATCAGCCTTTTTAAAAGCTGTGAATATTTCAAACAAAAGCTAATTGTATTCACCAATACCAACAGACCAATGCGAGATGGCCAGAGGTTGTCTGTCACCTGTATGATCTGAAAAGTGTTGCACTATACAGCTCTGCCTTTGTGTATCGGAATATGTTCATTAAAACATTTCACTCTCTTAATCAGTATATACAGTATATCATGGGATGACACTGCCCAGAGCTAAAAGAAAAGAAGTGTTGCATAATTGATAATTCCAGGTCAGGCCGTGCAATGAGCACACATTATCTCAACAAAGATGCATTACTTTCCCATCATTCCATATTTACGGTCTCATTTAGATGTGTAATTCTTTTGCATATCATGACAATACAATACCCTTCTGTTTTAACAACAATAGCATCAGTTTTGCATGGGTAACTAATACAACTAACACAGAGCTGTAATCAGCTCTGTGTGTGTGTGTGTGTGTGTGTGTGTGCGTGTTTGCGTGAAATTCAATGCTGTCCACTCTGTACAGTTCAGAGGAGAAGTTGAGATATGTCATTTATGTGTGTGTGTGCGTGTGCGTGTGCGCGCGGGAGAGATTCACAGTAAGCTATGACACTGCAGGTGTTTAAACTGGTGATGTAATTGGCCACAAGGGGAATAGAAACAAGAGCCACACAGTCCTTGATTTGATCCCTTGGTTATTGATTTCTCAGTCTGCTTCTAACAGAAATAATTGCCACATATAATGTATTATTCAATTACAAGACACTGCTCTCAACTTTGGGTTTGATGGTCCTTTTTGAATCACTGAGACCTATAGATAATTCAACACTGCCAGCCCATTAAGAGGCACGAATATTAAAAGTCCATGCGTTAATCCTGTCTGTGTATTAGCAACTATGTCATTCAACGACACTGAAACTTTACCATTTACAGCTTTTGTATAGTTAAAGTAAGTGGGCTTAACTTTTGGGTATATTCTGTAATTCTGACACACACTTTTTAATATTTCTACCTACAGACGTAAAGGGTGTTCACATTGTTATAACCAACCTACAGACGTAAAGGGTGTTCACATTGTTATAACCAACCTACAGACGTAAAGGGTGTTCACATTGTTATAACCAACCTACAGACGTAAAGGGTGTTCACATTGTTATAACCAACCTACAGACGTAAAGGGTGTTCAATAGCAGTGATTTATGAAGAAAAAAAATCAAAAACCTCAAATGCTTTCCTCCCGAGTGTGTGTGTGTGTGTGTGTGTGTGTGTGTGTGTGTGTGTGTGTGTGTGTGTGTGTGTGTGTGTGTGTGTGTGTGTGTGTGTGTGTGTGTGTGTGTGTGTGTGTGTGTGTGAGATATATATAAACTAGAATTTCCGCTCATCCTAGTGCCAAACGTCACAAAATGGAGGAAGGAAATTGTGGGAGCAAAGGTAGACAAAGTCATTTTTCAAAATGTGGTTCTCAGTGTATTTTTAATGGAGGAAATGTCAGAGTGTATTTGTATGAAAGAATGTTAACAGTGAATGTGTAGTAAATGAAGCTGCAGTGCCATGAGGTTGTACAGAATCAAAGGACAGTGTTTCTGTCCTTTGATCAGCATCATCTTCAGTGATGTAGTTCAATCAGATTGGGATTTGTGAGAATGCACAGCTTTACTTCAATGGTGATTGTTTTGGGGAGAAGCAGTTGTCCGTGCAAGGGTCTCGGGTTGCAAAGGAACAATTGAATTGGGCAGCTGATCTAGAAGCCATTGAAGGGCGTGGAGGAGTGCGGTGATATGGCACTGTGCAGCAGTATGTTTTGTGTGTCCAGCAGAGTTTCTAGTGTTTATCTGTCACTCTGGAAGAGGTTTAGTGTAGGGTGGCGTCCAAAAGGGTCGAGAAATGAGTTAACATGAGGAACATCCTGACCCCTAGGAGGGGGTCCCAGGGGGCAGTGCCGGTTCGGGCGAGCCGCCCGCGTCCGAAACGGTTGAGAAAGGACAGAGTTACCGTGTGGGTGTCCCCAGGGGGTCTCCGGAACATCCAGACCCCCAGGAACGCGCCCAGGGGGCTGGGCCGGTTCTGGCGAGCTGCCGTGCGTCCGAAACAGTTAAGAAATTACAGAGTTACCGTGTGGGGGTACCCGGGGGTCCCTGGGAGGGGTCCTCAGAACATCCAGACCCCCAGGAACGTGCCCAGGGGGGCGGGCCGTTTCCGGCGATCCTCCCACGTCCGAAACGGTTAAGAAATGACAGTTACCGTATGGGGGTCCCTGGGGGGTCCCCAGGAAATTCCCCAGAACATCCAGACCCCCAGAAACGCAGCCAGGGGGCCGGTTCCGGCGAGCCACCTTGCGTCCGAAACGGTTAAGGAGGCGATCTCCTTAGCTAAGGCTAAGGAGATCAAGGCAGGAAAGAAGAAAGTTTGAGCGATTTTACCACAAAAAGTGTTTCAGATATTTATAAGCTTGTTTCACAAACTGTACCACCTTTTCTTATTAGATTATTTATCTAACATATAATTGAAGGAAGGTCTGGGTACGTTCGGAAATGCGCACCGGGAGCACACTCGCCTATTAGTTTGTATTGGTGCGCTCAGTATTAAGGTTGGGCGATATGCCAATTTCTTTCAACCGCCAATCGTCTGACCAATATTCGCCGATTGACGATGTATTCGTGTCATAAAAGTAAAGTGAGAACAGCTCACTGCAGGTCGCAAAAAAGCCAGATCTACAAGCTCTCAAGGCGCCGCGTCCTGCCTGTTTTCGCAGCTCCGTTCGCTAGGCGTTGAGAGCTTGTAGATCAGTCTGTTTCTGCAGACTGCAGCGCAGCCAGGGTAACTTGCTCCCTTCCCTCCCCGCACCGGTCGTCGGAGGCTCGGAGCGGAGCCCACAAGCTGCTGCGGCCGGGCTGATCCACACAGGCTCTCAAGGCATCGCGTCCTGCCTGTTTTTGCAGTGCCGTTCGCTACGCGTTGAGAGCTTGTAGATCTGTCTATTTTTGCAGCGCTGGTGTCGGGGTTAGTTCACGTTGTCAATAAAAATAACTTGGATTACAGGCGGAGATGAAGTTCAATCAGTGGGTTGCACCAGTATTGGCTACACGCTAAGCTAAGCGCTAAGATAATGAATGATCCCCGTGCCTATACACTAACACTAGTAGACCGTTTTTTTATTTCCCCCCCCGCCACTCACAGGTGAGGCATTGGGATTGTGATGAGACACGAGACAGCAGTGTGCATTCTGTTGTGACTGTTTATTATTAAACTGCATGGGTCTGGACTCCGGAGCTTAAACAACATGTAGGCTACAGCCTCCCTCGGCTCCCAGGCAGGCTGCCGTAAGTGCCGTGCCCCAGTGCCCGATGCTGCTGACAGTGCTGAGTGCGGGGACTGTGGGAGCATACCATTATAACGGGGGATTTCCACCCGGCCGCTGTTACTACTTTGCTGGGCCAAATTGATTCACTTGTTGCTCACACTTTACAGTTTTATCTGGGCTAAATCGTCCCGAGAAATCGCCTAATAAAAATATTCGGCGATTGGATTCGTATATTCGCGATTGACGATGTATTCGTATCGTCACCCAACCCTACTCAGTATGCCTAGAACGCACCCTAAGTATGTCTGTCTGTCTGTCTGTCTGTCTGAAGATATTTTCTCACTAAGTCTCACTCTAGCACCGAGACCTCCACCGGAATGCA
Organism: Protomyctophum parallelum; assembly: GCF_964188405.1. Lineage (NCBI taxonomy): Eukaryota > Metazoa > Chordata > Actinopteri > Myctophiformes > Myctophidae > Protomyctophum > Protomyctophum parallelum. The sequence goes on from NC_139699.1 coordinate 38,155,969, forward strand.
CATGCACGCCATTGACGACACAGTACATTAAGATACATCACGTTACACCACAGTTGGTTGCCTATCAAACTCAGTTACCTCATGTCCCTTCCATTACGCGAGTCACAGAATCCCACACCTTCACACAGTGGTGTAACACACAGTGCTGCGCACCAAGACATGCTGAATCGCCGATACTCAGCTCCACAAGAAAAAGCTAATAATTTACTTAGCGTGCAACGACAACGTGCAACGACAGGTCGAGCACAAGTGCGCGTGTGATGTCCACTGACGGGTTGTACGCACGTACGTGTGTGTGCAGGACATGGGTGTGTGTGCAACCGCTATAGAGCGTCGCAGTCCCTCCCCCTTTCAAAACGACGAGTGGCCCAGGAAATGAAATGCAATGCATTTCTCCCATAGGATTTTCTTTAAGTATTTATTTAAAGACGGTTACGCCGCAGACAAAGCCAACTCGGATCGTGACAAATCATGACAATGAACACAATATTTTGGGCCGATCAAATCATTAGAAAGAAGAAAATAAAGGCAGGAGACAACACTATTTGTTTTGTTTTTCTTCTTACAAATTATTTGATCGGCCCAAAACATTGTGTTCATTGTCATGATTTGTCACGATCCGAGTTGCCTTTGTCCGCGGCGTAACCGTCTTTAAATAAATACTTAAAGAAAATCCTATGGGATAAATGCATTGCATTTCATTTCCTGGGCCACTCGTCGTTCTGAAAGGGGGAGGGACTGCGACGCTCTATGACGGGTCGAGCGCACGTGCGTGCGTGTATGTCAGACCACACAAATAACATAACTATGGCAACGACGGGGAGGGGGGGGGGGGGGGGGGGTGTGTGTGCGTGTGTGTGTGTGTGTGTGTGTGCGTGTGTGTGTGTGTGTGTGTGTGTGTGTGTGTGTGTGTGTGTGTGTGTGTGTGTGTGTGTGTGTGTGTGTGTGTGTATGTATGTGTGTGTGTGTGTGTGTGTGTGTGTGTGTGTGTGTGTGTGTGTGTGCGCGCGCGCGCGCGCGAGAGAGCGCCGTCCAACTCCAACTGTATATACTTTCCCCATTTTCAACAGTTTTTATTGTATTGTACTTGCTTTGGCAATGTAAACGTTGTGTGCATAAGATCTGGTCATCCCAGTTTAGTAAGCTGACCGAGTGACCGTCTGTCGAGCCGAATCTACTCTATGGCTCGGAGACATGGACACTTTCAAAGAAATTAGAGAAACGGCTGGATGGCACTTACACCTGCCTTCTAATGAGAGCGCAAAATCTCTCTAGGAAGAGCCACCCATTGACTTTTCTAATATGCGGCAACCTTCCCCGTGTTTCTTCACTAGTCCCATCTAGAAGAACACAGTTTGCTGGCCACTGCTACAGAGCTGATTATGAGGTTATATATCTTCCCTTCTCTGGAAAAGCAGACCAGAGGTAGAAAACTGTTGTTCCATGATGTCATCGCTAGGGACACATGCATCAGTAAGCAGGAACTGGGGATGGCAATGAAGGACCGGGAAGTTTAGCGTGACTTGTGAAATCCATGATCTCGACCGCGGTCAAAGAATGATGATGATGATGAAGGGACGCTAGCCCCTCCTATGAACAACTTTGTGTGTTTGTAGCACGGAATGTGATGATTGGATTGGCTGAGCACGGAATGTGATGTATGACGATAAGAGCGCCTCCTAATTAGCCTCATAATACCCAGTGTTTCATTCAGTTGTATATACTAGAGTACAGACCGATCCTAGTGTCGAAATCTCTATCGTTGCTGTGCAGTACGACACAGTTTTAATGATTAGCCATCCAACAACACTTGTTTACAGCTCAGCTTTCCAGTCATGTTCTGTTAATATCCACTGCTGTTAATATTTATCGTTGGTCTTAATTGGTTTGATGTCGCTACACTCGTGCTGCTGTCAGCTTGCTTGTTCAGCTGGTCTTGGTGTTGTTTCAAAGTTTTTAATTAAATGTTTAATTTTCAGGACAGTCAAGTCTTGTTCATTAAAGTTTCACATTCCATTTTCATGGCAGGATGAAACTGATTTAGTAAATGCAAGGGTGCTGTGGAGGAGTCCATCCCTGACAGCGGTCACAGGGGAGGCACTGAGTCTGTATTAATTATCAGGAATATGAGCTCGATCGAAGATGTTAATTGCACCGATGGTTAGTTATGTGGGGAATTGCCATGCATTTCATGCAGGGATAATAAAAATGAATTTTTGAACAAAGGGATCTTAAAATAATATCTAGTCTACAGAGAATACCGACATCAAAGGAATAATTCAAAGCTTTGAAATGTATCTTTGTGGTCCGAAATGTTAAGTAGTAGCCCTGTGAATATTGCACTAGATTCAAGTTTGTCAGAGGGGGGGGGGAAACAAGAGTTAATTAACAGTTATTACAAGCTATTTCAACTTTAATTTGACTTTCAAATATTAGCATTTATATATAAACTATGCTTCTGGCATAGGTCCCCTAATTAGGCCTCATTGTGGTCTTGTGAACCCATGGTAATCCACACACAATAATATTAATAATTCAGCAGCATAAAATTTACTTAAGAGTACTCATTAGATTGTATTTGAGCAAGAATGTATTGAAATACTATAGATAGATAGATAGATAGATAGATAGATCTGTGTTTGCATTTATTGATGTGTGTTTATCAAACCAATAATTTGCATGTTTTAATAATATATTTCAGTGGGGTTAAGGAAGTTCTTATACCCTAACTTTAAATGTCATCTTCACAAATATGTGGCATATGTAATTGCACATATATTATAGCTGAAAACCATATTACACCCAGAAGATAGCCTTTTCTTTTGTTTTTTTCAACCCACAAAATACAATTATCAACAGTCTATTATAAATCTCTGATATAATCCATCAGAAATCAGCATTAATAATCATATGTAGTAATAATTCTCAGTAGATAGCCAATTAGCCTGCTGCCTTTCAGATGTCCTGTAGATAATCAGTCTCCCAGTGCAGCACCCCCTCTTCGCTGTGCATTATGTGTTTTAAAATATGAAAAAAAGACTAGATTAGACAAAACCTGCCCCTCAGCCCTTACAGTTTCACTCCTCCACCCCCTTTCCTTTCTACCTCGATCCTCCTACCATCCCAGTCTGTCAACACTGATCTAGCCTCATGCCACTGATCAAACGCACCTGCCAAGCCCCGCCAACATTCCCAATCCTGAACATGTTCACTAATTACCCACAAAGCCTTGCAGACTTAGACTCCTAATAGGGGATTAAATTTGCCTCAACTCAGGGGCAGGGCTGTACACTATTACAATGGTATTTATTTACTCATTTGGAAAAGAATCTCTTGGGATGCTGTGGATCATAAATTATTTAAGACAAATAAAGAATTTCCTGTTTTTACTTGGCTAGGGTTATAGGGGCGTACTCTGTATAAGTGGCACATTGCTCATTGGTAAACAAGGGTGTTTAAAAAAGGAGTGAGCCACATTGTTATAATCACTTGATGCTACAGATTGGGGGAGCGTTTGATTTACATCTAATGGAACTTTTATCATGTGAAGGCATGACATTAACATCAGTGAGCTCAACAACAAAGCGAAAAGCCAGGGCCTCGTTATAATCCTCTTTTTTCAATGTAATTAGACAAAAGAGCCTTTTAAACGTGCACTTATGGGGGAACTGATAGAATAATCACCAACAAATTGCCAATTACTCTAATGTTTAAACATCTGTTCTTTCAATTAATAACATTGGGAGAGTGATCTGAAATAATCAAACTGATTTCTGTTCGTTGAGAATTCATAATAATTCTTATTATGAATAATGCTGTGGCTCTATAATAACCCCCCCACAATGGTGGATTATACTAAAGCAATAAGCCACGAGAGGGCTCAGGTTATCGAGTATTTTACAATGGCTGGGAGGCGTAGGCAGACCTGACACGCAGTGGAGGGTATTCTACCCTCCCAGCCATTGTAAAATTCACGCAACAATGAGTCTTTTTTCTTCATAAGTGAGCAAACCGTTTAAATGTCCTCTAATTTGCTGCAACTGGATACATGAGAATATAATACAAGATATTATAAATCATTTTGGATATACATTTCTGAAATTCACCACACTGCATCTACATCTACATCTACCATGACATTAATCTGAGTTCCCAGAAGTTTTATTTTTCGCCACTAGGCGGGCGAGAAAGACTTCTGGGGAAAAAGGACCGTATCCCTGTGAGGGAAGTACGTTGCGCTCAGAATCTGAGCGGACACTCCCCTTTCCGGTCTGAAGCACTGTGCATACCATGAAAATAGTCCGAAGGGAATCCAATTCCAAATTGAATTGTAGTAGGCCACCACCGCTCAAGGAGCAATTGTTTCCCTTCCGTCTTATTTAGATGTAGCGCCCACTCCATGTGGAACCCGCCCCTGTCTTTTGATTCGCATTTCATTTGAAACGCAACGCACTGGGCCACGCCCCTGCTGCACAGGATCTGAGGCCAATTTTCCTAGACTACCATGACATGGACATTTTGTAATCAAAAATCTGGCTGGATAGTTTGTGGTGGACTGTCTGAAAATGCTGTGTAGTGAGTTTGATTTCAATTGAGCAAAACATGTGGGAGAAGATGGGTACATTAACTAAGTACATTTACATAGTAATTTAGTTGATTTGAATGATTTTTGTATTTTTATTTAGAGTAGCCAATTATTTTGTACCCCCTTTCTCTCCTCAATTAGTCGTTATGCCAATTAGTTCCTCCCCACACACCTCTGTGTTGTCACTGTTGTTGTATCCTACTGACTCACATGCCAGTGAGGATATTGTGTTTCCACAGACGCCTGACAAAACTGGTTGCACCACAGTGGATTCGAACCCACAACCTCCATGGTGGTGGGCAGGGAGGGACTTTACCACTGCACCACAGAGTGCCTTTGAATGACTTTTCATCCCATTCATTCATTGTCTCCACCAGTCATGGGGAGAGAGTATGTTTTGCACTCCGTCCGTCCAGGTGTGTCCATCTGTCCGTGTACAGCTAATCTCCGGCACCGTTGGTCCGGCCGATGCCAAACTTTGCACACACACTCCCTGGATGCCAACGACTAACCTCTGCCCCAAATTCTTCAGAATGGCCTGTTATAGCGTCCCCATGAGGCAGATTTTTGCTAAACACATTTATTACTCGTATACAATCACGGAAATCTCTATGGTCATGTGATCAACACGGATCTGTCCCATTTCCCATATTCTATGCCGATTGGCTTCCAAAGATCGCGGGATTGGCCCGTTTCAAACAAAATGCCACAAATCATGAAAACAGCGTGCAATTTCGCACGCACAGTTCCACCTGGCTAACAACGAAATGCCACTTAAATCTTTTCAAATCAGCCTCACGGTGGCGCTATAACAGGCCAATTCCTGTTGTTACCTACAACTGCACCGATCTGTGTACAGCTTTGTATGTGCACTCCCTAGACTCTAGAGTACCTCTCAGGCCTCCTCCATAAACCTCCTGTGACATGGAACCTGCGGTCCACAAACTTGGATCTCCTCTCTGTCCCCAAGGCAGACAAGCGAACCATGGGGAACAGAGCGCTCAGTGTGGCAGCCCCCACCCTGTGGAACTCTCTTCCAATAGAGATGCACCATGCTCCAACACTGGACTCTTTTAAGGCTGCCTTGAAAAGACACTTATTCTCTCAGGCATATAGTTGTTTGTTGTTTTGTTTTCTCTTTGTGTGATTGTTCATCTTGTAAAGTGTACAAGGTGTAAAGCAGGGGTCCTCAACTAGAAATGATGAAGGTCCACAAATATTTTTTTGAATAAGACCGAGGTCCGGTCCCATGCGCGGCGTCCATCGGAGAGCGGGGCTCTATGCCCGTTTAGTATGGTCAAGCCAAGCTTATACAAATCAGATCCCCTTCCAACCAACCAATAATGGGGTGCAGAGTGCAGGCCCGGAGTGGAACTCCAAATCCAAATCACACTGCGCGCGCGCGTAGCGCGCACCAGAATTTTGGGGGCCCTTGGGGGACATTTTGGGGGCCTTTGCAGCAATTACACATGCGAAATGTACCATCTGATGTTATTTATATTATTAACTTAAAAAAAAAAAAAAAAAAAAACATTTTTTTGGTGGTCCGCAAAGAGGTGGTCCGCGGTCCGGTCGCGGACCGCGGTCCGCCAGTTGAATACCCCTGGTGTAAAGGTTCATGAAAGGTGCTATATAAATTCAAGCTCTTATTATTATTATTATTAGAGGCCAAGGAAAAACCTTTGCCCTGCATTTTTCACATCTGCCTGTTATAGCGCTACCATTAGGCCGATTTTTGCAAAACACATTTCTTTATTATACTCGCACAGATTTGAGCCAAATCTCACGCAAATCGGGGCGGGTCTGTTTGATTTCTCATATTCCACCCTGATTGGCTAAGATTGTCTTCCAAAATGCCGCAAATTATGAACGCAGCGGCTGAGTGCGGTGAAACTGTGCACGCGTAATCACGTATTCCCACTAGGCTGAGGAAGAAATGCCACATTTTTTCAAATCAGCCTCATGGTTGGTGGTGCTATAACAGGCCAAGTCACGTCTTTATATATAACTGCTCATGGACTTACCGCATCAGAAATGTGGACCTCTATGGCCCTATGGGGACCTATACCACGGGTCTCAGACAAAGTCAGCGAGAGAAAGATGAGGCTGGCAGGGCACTGTGTCAGCCTGTCAGGCACCCAGAACTTGAGTAAATTGACTGGCAAGTAAATTTACTCTATGGGAGCCAAGTAGCCAACCCAGGGCAAAGCCAGGAGGGGAAAGAAGCGTACCACCTACGTAGACATGCTGCGGCGCGTCATCTTAGCTAACAACACTGCAGAGATAGAAAAGTGTGGAGGGCAGTGATCCAGCTGGAATCCCGAGTTGTTACCCAGAGTTGTTCCTCACAGTAACTAACTATAACCAGTTGAGGAAGTTTGGCAATTGGCATAAGACTAGACCTTTCTGCCAAGTTGTGTTCATTCTCATATTAGGGAGGCAGATTTTGGACAGAATAAGACAAAAACAATTATACAAGAGGGACCAGCAACAGAGTTGCCCAGCCCCTAAAAACACCATAACAAATAGGATGCAAATGCAAGTACCTCAATGATGGTAATCTCTTCAGGCATTATTGGACAGTCACCTCAGCCAGCTGACTTTTTCTCACTTTGTCTTTGCCTTTATTATTTACTAACTGAAGTAACTTTTTTTTTTAAGTGTAAAAGGATAATGGGATGGGTGATTTGCAGACTAGCGGTGCAAGGTGTTAACCTTAGAGTCATCAATATGACCAGCCTCTGTAATTAATTTGATGCAATCTGCGGCACACTCGTATTTTCGAAAGAGTGTTCCCCTCAAGAGTTACTTTGGTGGTTCACTCTCCATTTGGGATAAGCCCACCAGCTCAGTGACCTTGTGGTTAGAGTGTGCACCCTCAGATTTGGAGGTGCAGGGTTCAATCCCTGACCGAGTCATACCAAAGACTGTTAAAAAATGGTACCCGATGCTCAGCATCAAGGGCTTGATAGGGCTTGATGTACATGTACATCAAGTTGCCCCATGCCACAGAAACAGGAGATATGCTCTTACAGTAACTATGTGCCAAATGCCTTGAGAATTGTTGTTTTCCAAGGTTTCTTCTTACTTACTTAGAGGTAAATCCCCGGAGTACACTAATATTCTGTTTAGACTAAGTAAGAGGTACTCCAAACATACAAGTATTGTAAGAGTTATCAGACACAGAAAATATAACCATGCAATGCATGCATGCCAACCATGTTGAGGGATTTTATCGAATCAAATCCTGTTTTAACTTGGAGTATAATGCATTACAAAGAATACACAACTAGAATTTTCACAACTGGAACACAATCACTTTAGGTTTAGGGCACATGCTGTGCAGGATAGACATTATAAATGGCCCGGTCGCCCGAAAGTACTATTTTGACCCTCCGGGCCAGCAGAATGGACTTGCTCACTTGGGCCAGTAAAAAAACCACCTAAGTTGACATTATTTTCCTGTGGTACTGGTGTTTTGTAATGATTTTGTAAAATTGTCTGGTTATTTTAAACATAGTATCATCAAAGACCCACCTCTTCAGACTCCATCTTAGCCCGTAGCACTTGCAGTTGCCATTCCCCCGACGACCTTACAGGCGTACACAAAGGCTCAACTTATGTAACTTAGATAACATTTTATGTAGACATAGCAGTATATACTATATAGTATGCATAGTTCATTATAGCATATATGATTCAAGATGACTATTTTTATGTATTTGATGTGTCTTTTGTTCCTGCTTACTGTAAATCGCTCTGGATTAAGAGCGTGACCTGCTAAATGCCTAAATTGTAATTGTAAATTATAATCACTAGTCCTTACCCGTTGTGAGATATTTGCCCCCCCTTGTGGCCGTGAAGGGTACTGCGCCCGGGTGTGTTTGTAATTGACTAATAAATAAATTAATAATCATTAATGTGTCAAATCGAAAATCGTTACGCCCTCCATATGCATATGGTCAATGCCTGTGTGAAAAGTGGGAGTGATTGGTGCAGGCAGTAAGGAGTTACGGCACTGTTTCTGACAGACACACGGACACACACACACACACACAGACACACACTCAGACATTCGGTTAATTATAGTATGATGATTATGAGGGTCAATTCTTGACATGAAAAGTCCCTGTCTCAGAAGATCAGCGGCCCAGATGACCAGTAGCAAATTTCCCTAAATTTCCCTTAATGTCTACCCCTGCACTGTCAATTAAACAATGCATGTATTCAGATGTCACCATCGAAAATTTAAATAATTTACACTTAAATATTTAAATGGGGAAATCAAACTGAATAGTGCTCAAAAGAGCTGTTTTCTATAGGTCTACATACGCGTGTGTGAGTGTGTTGTTCGGTGGGGGTGTATGGGGGTCAACATCAGCCTTGTGTAGCAGGTGTTTTGCATGTAAGATCGTTGTAGCATATTTACAGTAGAGCCGCAACTCTACCCTATGTTTGGCAAAGGCCCAACTGTTGAGGGCTTCATCTGGAGCCAGTCAGTTTGCATGAGCGTCCAATGCCATTTTAGTCAGGAGAAAGCAATCACCAGGGAGAGGGAGGGGGTGTTCAATGCTCATCCATTTAAAAGAGAAACAAGTTTTCTTTGAGCCTGCTGCTTTCTGCATGGTTAGCTCCCCAGCGCTACTCTAATAGAAGGCAGCCCACTCTGTCAGCTCTCGGCAGCGGGAACAGCAACACGGTGTAGTGGGAGGAAGAATGTGTTGTGGTGGAAGTGCCTGAGCGCTCTTCAAAACAAACACGCTTTACGTTCAGCTGAGCAAACACTTGGTCGCCATGCCATCGTTAGCTGAGGGGAGGACTGAGGGAGGAGGGTGAGTAGAGAAACCCACTTTTAAGGCAATTTCCCCATTTCATGCCCTGTATCTACACATATACACACATGAATACACGCACGCACGCACGCAATCACGCACGCACGCAATCACGCACACAGCTGCTATAGGTGTTGCTTACTACACCTCCGTGACCAGTCACCAAAGACAAACCTGCACAAGCCACTATGTGTTGTTTTTACATGTGCAAATAAACAATAAAAATGTTAACCTTATTAGGACTATGTGCTTTTGAAATTCAAACGGGACACACAATGTCACAATTGCTCTATTCTCAAGCTGGTCTAATCAACCATTGAATTTTAATCAATTTCAGTTAATTCTTCAATTCTACCTCCTGAAAACTGGTTACAACTTTGCTGACAACTTTGCTGGGATCCTTATTGAATTAATTTAATTTTAAATTTTAAATTCATAAAAAGCACACACACACACACACACACACACACACACACACACACACACACAGATCTTGATCTTAGAGAGAAGGCTGTTGTGAGTAGGAAAATAATACAAAAAACATAGCCACCCAGACAATATTCAAAAGCCGTCTTAATGCATGCTGACATAACGTGAGTTCTTTGAAGGCAGAAACCCTCCCTCCTTTACTTGTCTACCTTTGATGGGAAAGAACCTCTCTTCACCAATCTCACTTCCACCGATCAATAAATGGAGTCTTTTAAGCCAAATATACAATGCCATGGTATTCTCCTTCCCCCTCCTTGTCACTGCTACATGACAGTCCAATTTTTTTGACTCAAGACTGTTATTTACAGTGGACTAATTAGATGCTGCTTTACCAAAACAAGGTTTGAAAATAATCCTTGATTTTACAATCCAGTTAATCCATTTTTACAATCAGCATTTTCTTCCATCTGCAATCAATTGTCATTGAAGCAGTCACCACACGATGATCTCATTTGGATGATCTAAAAATCATGCAAATTTTACAATACAACATTATTTTCCTGTTTTGAGTCAATCATATAATGAGAACATTTGCTTTATAATATCTAATAAGAGCGTGTATGATGCCCAATGAAAAATTACATTTTCATACTGAAAGAGTGTCACAAAAGACCAGATGGTGGAGCCAAAAACCTAGATGAAAACAAGGGTGAGCTACACCAGCGCTTCAATCTTCTAGTTTGTTAGATGCTTCTGTATTGTGTGTGTGTGTGTGTGTGTGTGTGTGTGTGTGACTGTGTGTGTGTGTGTGTGTGTGTGTGTGTGTGTGTGTGTGTGTGTGTGTGTGTGTGTGTGTGTGTGTGTGTGTGTGTGTGTGTGTGTGTGTGTGTGTGTGTGTGTGTGTGTGTGCCTGTACGTGTGCACGTGTGCGAAACATGCCCGTGTGTTTACCCCAGACTAAAAACACTCACTTGGCTCAGGGAACAGGGCTCATTGGTCGGTTCCTGGCTATGGATGAATAATAGCTGAATTTAACTATGCTGAAACAGAAACACATTCCACACACTCTGCGAAGCAAACAGCCAGAGCAAAACAACCACATCAGAGCATTTTACAATTAAGGAAGCTTGGTGATTGAATATCTGGGTGACTGTGACTGCTAAGTCATTCCTCGGAGTGAGATAAAATGTTTCTCCTGGATATTGCTGAACGCTTCATGAAACCATATCTATGTTTTAGATGTGCCTCAACAACACAGAATGGATCAACTTGAAAGGAAAGCATCATTTGGTTTGAAAAATACAGATACAGTAGGAAGGTACTGTAAATGTTGAGAAAATCAATTTCCTAAATGACATTTAGGTTTTAAGAGTAGAAGAGTCTTGGAATAATGCACATTATAATGCGCTCCAAATTTATTGGCAGTCTTTGTAAAAAATATAAAGTAAAAAACGAATTTGAAATTGATATTGTCTCATTTGTCAGAGGTGATTGTTCAATTTATTATGAATCATACACTTGTGCACGCGCGCGCGCACACACACACACACACACACACACACACACACACACACACACACACACACACACACACACACACACACACACACACACACACACACACACACACACAAATCATGTCCAAGAGAGTAATGATCTTGTCATTTGATACTCATGGTATTCTTTTTTCAGCTTTCTGTGCAGTTTCTTGCATGTGAATGTATCAAAGTGAGCTTAGACAATTTCCCCCTATCAATTTACCCCCTATCGATACTGTATCTATTTATAATAGGTTTGAAGTTTTCCTTTAGGACCCTTGTTTCATTAATATTATACAGTATAATGTATTTACATTTAATTAGTCAGCTGCACAATTCACTCCATACAATAGTACCTGAAAAAATTGAACAGCTAATTTGCTGCTTAAAGGCATACTTATTGACCCAACTTAATGGGTCATACATGAAGGAGTTATAGGTAGTCTAGGTGAAACTTCCTCATGAAAATGCTTGCAAATCAATAATTACACATTTGTTTAGAAATAAATCTAATCATACATTTGCTTCTCAATACAATAAGACATACTTTTATGATTTTACGAGGGCATTAATTATAACATTTTACATTTTAAATTGTCTGTTTCCCCACAGCAAGACTGAAACCACAAGATGAGCATCAGGATCAACTCTTTGAAGAAGGACCCCCACATTGCAGGTTCAGTAAATGTATACGTCACAGATCAGTGCATTTAAATTTCAACTGCATAAAATAAGATAAACTCGTATTGATCCCCAGAGGGAGATCCAGGTGTCATAGCAGCAACAGCAGTGAAAATCACAGGAGAGTGTTAAGAATAAACGCTGTGACCCAACATTAGACTCTGGATCTCGCAGTGAGTGAATGAGTGTAATAGAATTTATCAATAAATATAAGTGACATTGTTTCTTAAGTTATTAATTATATCAATGTATATATATCTATTGCCAGTGAATATATGAATGAATGCATGTACACTGTACAGTAGGTCCAGGAAGACATCCAGGATCACAAACAATCAAGTATGTGAAGAGCGTTTTGAGCAAAACATCTGTGGATTCGTTCATCCGTAGCCTTTGAGTTCGCCACGGCTATATCACGAGCCCTAATGGCTTTACCTGGTGGCCCTTCATTCATGGGCCTGACGTTTCATGTAGTTAGATTTGGCATGCTTTCATTCCGGAGAGCATCAGGAGCTGACTTCCCTATTTTATCAGCCCCTGGTTAGAGAGCGGGCCAGAAAATAATTCTGCAGCAATTACCATATGTTGTGATTGTGGTTTTGGACCGGCCCTATGACATCTGTGTTATATTGGCATCTGGGGTACCCTGAAAAGAACTTCCACAGGCTACATTCCATACTTGCATCTACTGAACAGGTGCTCCCTGCAATATCACTCTGCTATGGAGGGGGCTTGGGGAAACCACAGCTTTCTGCCCTGTTAAAGCTTTTATATTCACTCGCTACATGTTTGTAAGAGTAATTACTGACTTGGAGAGTGTAAGATGATTCAACAAACAGCGCGGTCATCTCTGTGTAAACCACTGTATACTGCATGCTCCCCACAGGGATATATTTTAAAAACAACACTAACGACGACAACATTCAAATTCTTATTTATTTATCGTATTATTCATTTATTTAGAGCCACAAATTTGTGTGCATATGATCTGAATATTATTTTTTTGCATGCGTGATTTGAAATTTAACACACACACACACACACACACACACACACACACACACACACACACACACACACACACACACACACACACACACCCTGGTACAGTCAACAATATGTGGGGCTATACTGGTAAATAAAGCTTTGTGGCTTAAATAATCAATTATCTCTTTAAACTTATAACATCTATCATCATTTGTCACAGAGCAGGTGGTGAGTTAACTCTGTCCACTAGGGAGGCTGGAGGGAGAGCAGCCAGCAGACTCTCAGACAGGGTGGTATGTGTGTCTGTGTTAAGTGATGTCTCTCACCACGGGGCTGTCTTGGTCTGTCATACAGCCGTCCATACAACCCCTCAATGTACATGTCATTACAGCACGGCAGAATGGCATCTGTCAGGATGCTACTGTATAGCTGTGTTTTATTTACAGTCTCAATGGCATATTGTATACAGTATACTATACATCTCTATTCTGTCCTCCTCCGTATCCTGTTTGCTGAATAGCAGATGGCCAGCAGTATGGAACGTACAATAAATCAGCATCTTCATAAGTCAGGACCTGAACAAGGAACTATTTCATTTTTCAATGTTAGTCTCTGATTTATCACCCATGACATAAACACACAAGGGGGGCTTTTAAGTCAATCACTGTAGTAATGTCACCTCACTAATTCACCGGGGCTGCCGCAATTAATATATTAATCAATCGTATTCATAAAGCATCAGCCTCCATAAAGTAGTGAAGCCCTGGTTTTCCTTCTGCATAAACGTTCTCTCAACAACCAGAAAATGAAAAGAGAATGTCTGTGTTGACACAAGCAACGAAAGCTATCTAAACAAACAAATAGAAAGGTCAATGAAAAGGTTGAGAAAGGCAGAAACTGAACTATAGAGCTGACTGATGATTTGGTCAAACTAGATCAGAAGTTGGCCATGTTGGTCATCAATTTACAGTAGGCTTTAAACACCTTTCTTGTTTTATGAGTCTCTCAGTGAAATCCATATTGAGCCAGTAAGCCACGCAAGATAATGTATAGTAGGCAGTGGCACACCAAGTGGAAAATCATGAAAATGAGGTGAAACACGGCCAAGATGACAATCTGTTTTCAAGACATGCAATTAGGAGACCGACACATTCTAGCACCAGTAAAACAACACTTGGCTCTTCGGAGGAAGGACATGGAAAGAATTAAAATAGTTAAAACACAACCACAGCATCATGTTTAAATAAATGGGAAGAATAAGTAAATTAAAAAGCAGCTAGTTCAGTTCTTAAAAGATGGGGTAAACACAGGGTTAGAGACAGTATTATAATCAGAATCATATTTAAATACAATAAAATATGCTATAAATTTGTCAGAGGATTGCAGAGGATAAGACAAGGACATGGGAATCATCTAAAATCCCAGTTCAAGAATGAACTTTTATAGCTTGTAAAATAAATGAAATATCCCATGAATTGCACTCTTCATTATAGTTGTATCCTACCATCGCCACACTCATTAAAACACATGGTTTCAGCCTCATCCATGTTAATTATTTTCTATGCATAATCTGCTTTGGATGGAACTTCATCAGATTCATTGTTAGGCAATATTTTACTTACTTTTCAAAAACAGGCAGAGATGTACTTTTTTTTTAATTTCTTATTTTCCTCCTCTTGAATGTGCAATATACAGTGCATGTATATCTTTATGCACCCTGATCATACATATCTGTGAGAGAACAACAACACTGGGGGTGGGGTGATTAATTGTTTTTGGCCTCTGGGGGGCAGCGCCACCTTTTTTGTGTAGAAATAGGAACTAGGTTTGGCCCCTCCCCTTTCTTAGTCCACTTCCTTCCGGTTGCTTCTGTGATTATTCCTATAAACAACAACATGTGACTTAGTGTTGATGACTTACACTCACCTTTCAGGGAAACTAAAGCACAGAATAGTATATCAAATTGTTAATTAAATGATATGCACTGCAGTATGTATATACAGAGAGAGAGTGTGTGTGTGTGTGTGTGTGCGTACGTGTGTGTGTACACTTTTCTTTAGTGACAGTAAAAGGCGAAGGAAAAAAGGGGATCTGTGCATACAGTACACAAGCGGTAAAATGTTCCCATTCATTCACATTCAATATTCAAATTCATAGCTGTGTCTGCTGCCTATGTGCATGAGTGATCGGAGCACACCGATTGCTGCTTGAAGTACTGTGGATATGGGGCTTTGACATGTTCCCATTGTGCACAGTGGTGCACAGTGGTGCACAGTGGTGGTCCATTGTGCACAGTGGTGCAGCAGGCAATACTTAAATATCAGGTGCATAAGCTGCTCTTTAATTTGACATGTGTGCTTGAGGCAATAAACACATGTGGTGCAGTGGGGGCTGCATAATTGCAGAGGAATAAAATATCATATCAAGAGTGAGAGGATCATTGTATCAGGAACCCGATGACAGCTCGTTTGATCATTATGCCAGGGCTAAAGAGGTTGGCTAATTAGTTGTCATTAAAACTCACCCTTTAATCAGGGGTTGCTCTTGCATCAAAAATGTCCCTATCACCAGATGAGTGAACACTTTCTAGCCAATCTTAGCCCCACAGCTATTTGCAGTATTGGGATTATACCAGGATGTATTGTCACCAAACAATTCAGTTTGAGGTAGTTGTTAACGCCATGTTATGTTTACTTATTTGACACTTGATGGTTATGTTTCCCATTGCTTGTAAAGAACGTGCCTGATCTGAGCAGGCAAGTCAATTATTAATTTGAATTAACCAAATAACATTATTTTAACTTTTAAATCTGTAGAGCATGTTAATACAATGTAACTCAACATAACTTCGGCAGTTGGTCTTCCTACTCTTGTATTGAGAGTTGAGACATTGTGATTTTGTTTTGATTAGGACCACTTATGTTTACTTACTCTCTCTCTCTCTCTCTCTCTCTCTCTCTCTAATAGGGGTGTAACGATATAATTAGTAACTACCGAAATATATATAAGTATATCAATATGTAAACAGCAAATATTGTATCGTATCGTTTGACTTTGTATCGTATCGTTTTGCAATGGAAATAATCGGTATCGAATCGTTTTGCAATGTAACTATTATATCAATATCATACTAAGTAGCCTACTTGTGCATTTTATTTAGCAATTTTACAAAGAAAATTTTAAATGATTTGTTTTTATTACTTTTCCATTCCATATACTAGCTATTGGTCTATTGAAAAATGTGTGTATTCTCTGTGTTCATGTCAAGGCTTGTCCATTGTATATTTACTTATTTATAAGTTTCACACATTTATTTAATGTATTTGATAGATAGTTACCGTATCGATTTCAAATCATTGAATCCTATCATATTGCCATAATGAACCAATATCATTCATGTAACATATCGTCAACCATGTATCGTGATATGCATCGTATCTCTGTTAAAATGCATCGTTGCACAGTTTTAGTAGTGACATACAGCAAATGTTCTGTACGTCCGGGAATCGAACTTCTGGGACTTGCACACATGATGCAGTATGCACCTTAAACACTACTTTTTACTGACACATCAATCCGTGTTTAGCCAGGAGTCAATGAACAGATCCTCATGGTATTGTAGGGCTCGTGGCAACACAGATGCGTTATATGAAGCAAAGTAGAGAATGAGTACTCCAGACAACACCCTGGTGAGAGGGCCCATAAGGTCTCAGGAACTATGGGTACCTCTTGCCATGACATATTTTCCAAGATGGCAGAAAGTGCTCCAGTGAGAGTCCAATGCATTATTAGCTGACAGCTGCATATAAATAATAAGGTACATAATGCCAAGAGTGAGTGCTTGTGTCTCCACAAGGACCCTCAACAGGTGCACCTCTCATTGGCGGCGTTTCCATTTTGTTCAACAAAGAGCCTGCTGGTACGAATGACTTCTGTCTGAAAGCTTTCCCTGATCATTCTTTTATGTGCCACTACCCAGAATGCACGACATTCACAGGACCTCATGATAATAGGCTCGACGGGACACAGAGAAAGAAGCAAGACGCTTGTCAGAGTGGATACATCGGTGCCTGGCCCTGGGGAGGTGGCTCAGTGCACGACACATCAGTTACAGGACACGAGAGACTCGGCACGGCCCTCCCCTCTCCTCCCATCATGGAGACTTAACGCCTAATTTATGCTCCATCGCACGCCGGTGTCGCACAACGTAAATGGCAGACCTACAAGCTTGCGACATGGCGCGTCCCCGGCGCGTTGCAAGCTTGTAGGTCTGCTATTTACGGCCGCGCGGCACCATCATGCGACGGAGAATAAATCAGGCTTAATGGTTGCCAAGTTAGTGTGGGCTCATGTTCATGTGTGGGCCAAGGCTGGTGCCATATGAAATCCATTAGAGGTCGCAAGCACACAGAATGGGCGGTAGATTGATAAGACAGCAGGGGAAGTGAGGCAGAAGTATGGGGAGTGAAGCAGCTTTCTCTCCCTACTGTATTGTCCTCTCAATAAGGAGCTTTTGAACTGAAGTCGAGTGGAAAATGGATGGAGATGTCTTACATTGTGATTGTACTTTGGCAAGAAGATTGAAAGTATTCTCGTGTGTATTCCAAAACACATCTGATGCAGCCTGTGTCACTTTGCACGAAGTTACAACGTACTAATACATATACAGTTGTGTTTGAGCCTGGTGTTGAGGGCTTGTAAACATAGCCGTAGGTTGACCATGTCTCCCTATCCTATACTGTAGGTTCCCAAAATATCTGTCTGAAGACCCCTGCATGCACACCGAAATTCACAAAATTGTAAAACAATTTAAACAAACGTAATTTCTCTAGACATATGAAGCTAATCATTCAAGCAGAAAAGTATTTGTTCATCCTCTCATCTGGCAAAGACTTGTTGTATGTGGAAAACTCAGCTTCAATGACTGCATTTCACTGGCACACTAAGTCATACTGTGGCTTTCTTAATTAGATTAATTCGCAGACAATAATTTACTCAGGAGCCATTGAATGGTTGAGAGCCAATCCATATGTGACTCATTTTCCGATTTCTTTCATTGTGTATTATGGGTTTGTGTGGGAGAGTTCTGACAAATCAACTAAAACTGAAATATAAGGTTTAAAAAAAATGTTCTCAATGCTATAAAAGGTAATGTAGATATTCAAATTAAAAGATCCAAAAACATATTTTATCTATGGTTTAATAGTTATAATTATAGGTGAAATGCAATCCATGGATTAAAGTTCTAAGTCGCCACAACTGATTTCAGTCATTTGGATTCCATAGAAGCCAGCATGTCTCATATGGAAGCATGTTGTGCAGCAAAAACAGCCTATCTACAAGCTCTCAATGCGTCACAGGCACATTGAGAGCTTGTAGATAGGCCGTTTTCAGTTATTTGAATCATTTGGAGTGGTCAAACTAGTAATACTCTTGTATAAAAGTGAAGGTTAAAGCCTCCGTATGTACGTACAACAGCAGGATTGTTTTCTTTTCAGTCGTTTATTTTTTCAATCTGCCAACATTAGGGCTACTTAATGTATACGAAATAGCTTTAACTCCTTAAAGTTAGCAGGCACATTAAACATGTAAATTCCAAAAGGCAACTGAATAACTTAACCCATTATAGGCGGGAACCCATTTGGGTACAGTACTGTATGTATGTATGTATGTATGTATGTATGTATTTGGTTAAAATGGGTAGGGTTTAAAAAAAGGCAAGAGTTTGCTCTGGTGCACTGGCCTAAAAGTGGGTCCTTAAAAACTGCTAAAACTTCTGAAATGTATGTATGTAGGTATGTATGTGTGTATGTATTTTAAAAGGGGGGGCTTTTTGGTAAAATTCCTGCCCGCAATACCTTCATATATTTAAAATAAGTCCAAAATAGGGTTACCAGTGAAGGGCCAACTGCCTATTCACTGGGGACTATGCAAGGCAGAGGCGTCCACCCCCCTGAGTCCAAGTTTAAGCTAGACCGCATACCTAAACCATACTCTAAAACCAATGGTAAAATGGATATAAAAAAGGACATTAATAAACCAACCTAAAACCAAACAGGAGTAAAAGTTCACAGCAAGGCCTGGATACCATTTATTTATTTTACATAAAATTGAACAGGAAGGGGATAAAAATCAACTTCTTTCATTAAGACCAGTGGGTGTTACAGTTTGTAATTTTTTTATCCATCTGTGTTCCATGAGTTTCCGCTGTCCACTGGTCCAACGGACTCCACATTCCAGACCTGAAATGATGAGGTTAGCGATAGGATGGGATTGAAAGTGTGTGTACAGAGTTGTGTGTATGTCTGCTCGTTGGATGTGATATAAGTGTTGTTTGAGGCGTGTTTCTAGTGTGTGTCCGGTTTCTCCTATGTAGTGTTTGTGACATTGTGTGCAGGTGATGATGTAGACTATATTGGGTGTGGTCAGAGACAGGGGATCCGTGATGGGGGAGGAAGTGTGACTATGGGGGTTGTTAATGAATTTGCGGGGTTTGAAATGGAGTGTATGAGGCTGTGGGGGCTTGGGAGGTAAAGTGGAAAATTTGGAATGCACAAGGAGGTCTCCCAGGTTCCTATTCCTTCTAAGTGCTGAGATTACTGAATGTGTTTGTAATGGGGGGTAGGATTGTTGTGTAGTAGTGAAATTCTGTTTAAATTTGTGGTGTAGTGGTTGGAGTGTATGTGAAAATGTGATTATGAATGGGAGTAGTGTTGTAATGGTAGAGGAGCCGATGGCCTGGATGGTGGGAGAAGAAGAGTTGGAGGAGGGAAGACCTAGAGGAGAGGGTAATGTGTGGGCCCCGTCCAGGTCCGTCCCTGTCCCTGCGCTAGAGAGAGTCTGAGGTGGCTGGGGAAGAAGGCTAGGATTGAGGTTAGGGTTAGAAATGGGGGTGAGAGGGTTAGGGGTAGGAGGCAGAGTGTTTGTGGAGAGTGGCTGGGTGGGGGAGAGAGAGGCCAGGGCATTGCTCCTGATGGTACGCAAAAACCTTTTGCTGTAACCTCTCCTTCGGAGGACTGTAAAGAGTGTGTGTGTGGCCTGATTAAAGTGTTCCCTATTGGATGAAATCCTGAAAAACCGAATGATTTGTGACTTGATGATTCCTGCAAAAGTGTGCTTTGGGTGGTAGCTGTGTTTATGGAGTAGTGCGTGTGTGTCTGTGTCCTTAAAATATATTTTTGTCAGTAGTTGTTTATGTGTAGGATCTATTGTATGAAAAAATACGGTGGTGTCCAGGAAGTTAATCTCTGTTGGATGAATTATGTGTTTGATGGTTAAGGAAGCATGGTGTGTGTTCAAAATCTGTAAAAATGTATCAAACTGTTGTAAGGTGTGTGGCCAGAGCCCTATGATGTCATCTAAAAATCTGAAATACATGGTAGGTTGTAGTGGACACTTTGCCAAGGCCTCTCTCTCCCACTCACTCATGTATATGTTAGCATAAGCGGGTGCAAATTTCTTGCCCATAGCCGTGCCCTCTATCTGTAAATACTAAATAGTGTTTGTTATTAAATGTGAAATCATTGCAATTAAGACTAAGTTCTAATAGTTGTAAAATGGCATTGTCTGGTCTAGTGTTGTCCGGGTGTGTCTGGAAGAGATTTCTAACTGCCTGTAAACCAGTGGCTGTATGTATGTTAGTGTAAAGGCTGTCAATGTCTATGGTGAAAATGTATGTGTGTGGTGGCACGGCTATGGGCTTGATTTTTTCCAGGAAATCATATGTGTCTCTTAAATAACTGGCGTGTATGGTGGAGAGGGGGTTGAGGAAGTGGTCTATGTATTGTGCTATGTGGTAGGACTCACTGCTGCCAGGTGCCGGGAGGCACCTCGAAGGGAATAGTCCAAGTCTGGGGATCCTTATGGATTTTGGGTAGTAGATAGAAAATCCTAGGTCTGGGGTTATCGGGTCCATAGAGGAAGTCGCGTTGTTTGGAGGTGATGTAGTTTTGGTGATAAAGTGTTGTAATGATTTGTCTGAGTTTGATCTGAGTCTGTGGTTGTATGCTGGCTGCTATGTGAGTGTAGTATCTAGTGTTGGAAAGTTGTCTGTTGGCTTCATATGTGTATTGGAAATTATCTAAAATGACTATTTTTGAACCTTTATCAGCTGGTTTAATAACTATTTTTGTGTTGTTCCGCAGTGTTGTGATGCTGTTCCGTTCGTCTGTGGTCAGGTTGTCAGGTCTGTCTGGTGATGGGTGGTACTGATTAAGTGTATGGTTATCTAGCTGTATGAGGTCTTGTATCCTGCCGTCCACCTGGGAGAGTTTTGGCTCCCAGGTGGAGGGCAGGACAAAAGGTGTATGTCCGTCTGTCTGTGTGTTTTGGAAAAAGTCTATTAATTTAAGGCTCCTATGGTATCTGTGTGTGTCCCTTCGAAGTGCCTCCAAATCTGTCCCTGTGGGTCGAGGAATGTAGGCGAGACCCCTCTCCAGCAACTGGGCCTCTGTGGCCGTGAGACGGACGGACCTGGACAGGTTCAACACATTGGAGTGGGGGTCAGGTGCTGGTCGGAGGGACTGAATGGCTGTTGGACGTTGAGAGGAAGAGGAAGAGGGGGGAAGAATGGTGGTGGACGGTGTGGGAGAGGGGGGAGGGAGGGGGGAGGAGGAGGAGGAGGAGGAGGAGGAGGAGGAGGAGGAGGAGGAGGAGGAGGAGGAGGAGGAGGAGGAGGAGATGGAGGGGAGCCTGTTGGGAACAAGGCAGGTGCCAGAGGAAGGGGAGAGGTAGGGCAGGAATCCAGGCTTCGGCTCCTGTTTATAGAACATTTTAATGTGTGCACCAATGGTTAAATATTTTGACTGCTGTGTTGTGTGTCCAGTGTATGTTGTCGGGTTCTGTGTGAAACTGGTCGGGGTCAACTGGTGGGATGTATGGGAAATGTGTGGAGATGTACTGGTTCATGAGTGTGAGGTTCTTTTTCTGTTTGGCTGTTAGGAACTGGGAGAAGTTGATGAGGGGAATATGGATGGTGGCGTTTGGAAAGGTCTGTTGTGCCTCCTTGTGCATCCCATTAAGCTGCCTATAGGAGGTCTGGTCTGTGTCATTGTCCTTGCAGATCGGGTGGTTCTGAGAGGGTTCAGAGGGGCCTGTTTGGTCACGGTTGTTCCCGTATCGAGGCCTACTCATCATTACCCGGGATCTTAGGGTACCGATCCCGCGCTTCACACCGGCGCCTCCTGTGGGGGAAAGGGAAATGGAGTTTAATTCATTATATGTATGTATGTATGTATGTATTTGGTTAAAATGGGTAGGGTTTAAAAAAGAGTTTGCTCTGGTGCACTGGTCTAAAAGTGGGTCCTTAAAAACTGCTAAAACTTCTGAAATGTATGTATGTAGGTATGTATGTGTGTATGTATTTTAAAAGGGGAGGCTTTTTTGTAAAAATCCTTGCCCGCAATACCTTCATATATTTAAAATGAGTCCAAAATAGGGTTACCAGTGAAGGGCAAACTGCCTATTCACTGGGGACTATGCAAGGCAGAGGCGTCCACCCCCCTGAGTCCAAGTTTAAGCTAGACTGCATACCTGCGTATACGTGTATGTATGTATGTATGTATGTGTGTATATATATATATATATATATATAGTGGTGACTGATACACAATACCCAGAAGACAGAACCACAGTATGTCAAACCAGGTGGTGTTTATTAACAGAAAGTTAAATCACAGTCACGTTTTTCTTTCCTTTTTTCAGGGGAAAAGCAATCAAAAGGTAGGTATTCAACATAAAGTTAATTTGCAGGGAAGAAGAGGAGTCGTCGTCGCTGGACCTCAACAGGTGAGTAATAATACTCCAACTTATAGGTTCTTCAGGTAGGAATGGTAACTGAAAGGGATTCCAACAGGTGAGTATTGTTTAGCTGTTCTCTCCTAGGTGCCGGCAAGTCAGTTCAACTCAGGTAGAGTAGGTGACTAACAGTCAATATCAAAGTTAAGGACTTTTAGAACCGTAATAATTTCTACTTAGCCTGAACTTGAAATAGTTTTACTCCTGTAGTGTACTAGGGCACTAGATGAATTACTCCTTTTCCATATCCGTGTACTCTGGTCGCTTTCATTCCATTTCCATAAGCAGTTCACTCCATTATTTTGTCAGGTATTGTGCACACGCTAGTCTGCCAAGTTATCACGTGCTCCGATGATGCCAGCTGGGACAATAAGACACTTAACACACAACAGTAACGGTATGTTTTAACAGCGGGAGACCAACGGCGAGCATCGCTTGAATTTCATCCCAATCGCCCACTATCGCCGAGCGACGTCGCCCAAAAGATGAATTATTTGTATCTTGGGCAGGTAAACGCAGGTGACGCTCATTCCAGCTGATCAAGAAGATGACGTGGAACATATCTTCCTTCCACTATCCGGCGCTCTTACCTGTTGGGCGGCGGGTTAACTAGCGAGACACCACAAATTATGTACAGTATATTAGTATATAGCAACATAAAAGTTTTGTAATTTTGTAATAAATCTTTGAAGATTTTCAGAAAATTTAGGTCAGGATTTAGAAGGCGTTTTTAGAATCGGCATCAGTCCTAAATGGGTTTATGCAAAAGTACAATTATAATTGAATTTAATTAATTAATGGAGCAAGATGGAGCCCTTTATTTGTGGGTGGAGGTGTGTCTGTAGGCGTGTTAATGTGCTTTCCATATATTTGCTATCTTATGCACACAGGTTTAGGACAACGGAAAGTGCCTCTTCAAACCACCTGTAATGCGAATACGTTTGATAAAAGAATGGCTCCTGATTTGGAGCTGCCTCAACGCAGAACATTCACTGCAGCTCAGAGGTCTCGTTCTGTCTTATTCTCCACATATCTTTGAGATTATTTTCCCATAATCAAAGTGTCAATTCTTTGTGCTCATTGTTTAATTGTCTAGTCAATAAGTCAAAGAAGTTATAAAATGGTAAATGCTAAATGGTGCATTTATATAGCGCCTTTATCCAAGGCGCTTTACTAGATTTGTTCCAAGGCGCATCATTCAGTTTCAATGTGTCTGTATGCATGTGCATGTGTCGGAAATAGTATTTTTTTTCACCACCAAGTGTCACTGTTTCTCGTGCGCGTGCGCCTCGCACACACACACACACACACACACACACACACACACACACACACACACACACACACACAGACACAGTACAGCACCACTCAGTTCAGACAGATCAGATTTTTGTGGTTAAGGATGTTCAATAAGTCAAGTTAGTAGCAATATGCAGCACATGGACTGATGTGATTACATTTTTATTTTAGGAATTAAACCCCTTGAACATTAGCTGTTGCTTTGCCTTATGGAGGTGTGTGTGTGTGGGGGGGGGGGGGGTCAAAAACAGCACTTTTCCTTGAATTTTGACAGAGTCAACAGTCTGTCTCGACAGACTAAGTAGTAGTAACCATAGACATAAAGGCTAGATGGCTCAAGGCGGAGTCTCCGATGTAGTTCACCTGGTGGCCATCTTGCCTCGGTATGTTCTGTGGCAGCTCACACAAAAATACTAATAACTCACTCAAATGTTGACGGATTTACAAACAGGTTGGTTTATTACAAACGTTATCAATGTGGCTATGATTCAGGATGCTTATCTGCTTAATGTTATTTTTTATATGAACGTCATATAAAAGCATATAAGTATGCGGACGTCATACCTTGTTGCGACGTCGCTCTCCATTGGCCAGCAGCGCGGGTGAGCCATCTAGCCTTTCTTATATATCTATGGTAGTAACCTAGTAAACCTACTGCTTCTGAGCACATTAGTAGTGTACATGTTTAGTTGTGTACATGTTTAGTTGTGTACATTTTAAGAAGAATGCTCAGAGACAGCATTGTCTACAACTTGCACGTTTCTGCAATCTTTTGAAGGGCTGCTACTGAACTGCCTAGGATAATTAGAAAGCAACCCCCCCCCCCCCCCCCCCACACACACACACACACACACACACACACACACACACACCTTATGCACAGTCAAATGAACGGTTGTGCTTGCACTCCTGAACCCACTCTCATCCCTTTCTCTTGTAGCTTAACAATTTCATTACAAATCTCCAGCTGTAGTCCCTTTCTTCTCCCCTCTGTGACAAAGACTTGCTAAAAAAGTGTTTGGGCCTGCTTGCTTATCTGTTAAATCTAAATGTCAAATAACTTTGATTAGAAACAACAACACTCATCTGGCAAGGCTAACAAGGTGAGAGTAAGAGGGGCATTATGGCAGAGAGCATCTAAAAGGCCTTTAATTAATCTTGCTCATTGATTTTGTTTTAGTGTATGACGTGCTGTATGAATCATTGGCTGCCTGATGTTAGCCAAAAACATCTCACTGTTAAAGCTTCTGAAAGTAATGTACATTCATCGCCTTTTCCTTTAACCACTTTATACTTCCTTGACCGTCATGTCATGGTGTGTCACATGGCAAACATAGCTGATCTAAGATTATTATTATAATGAGAAGTATACTTCTGTAATCACTTCACTTGCAATACCTTAATGCCAATGCTACTATACTACTACCACTACTACTAACATCAACATAAAGTTTGAAAAATAATTTATTTGAAAGCTATGAGGATCACTGAGGTATACTGTATGTCATTATGACATTAAATTACATCAAAATGTAGTTTAAATGATCGTCTTTCTCCTCGTTGCATATGTTGATTGGAAATGACATGAGGTTAAAATCACTTATTGGCTCTAAACAGGGCATGACTGATTCTCATAAGAGGAGTTATTCTGAATGATTTTGGACGCCGTGTTAGTCCATGGATAACAGCGTGTAATGTGTTTCCTCCAGCCTGTGTTTTAGTGTGACAGACACATGCCATTTAAGACATGCGTCACACTATGGGGCTACCATATAGCCGTGCCACGTACCGTCCTAGACCAAATCATTAGCCTCCTCAACACCTGCAAAGCTTCCTCCTATGTAAAGAGCTGTATAAATTAATCACACGCAGCCTTATGCACTTTGATGCAATTTATAACGCACATTAATGAGGGCTGACAGCTGTAACTAAAAGGCAGAATGATCACTTACAATTCAAATAAAAATCACAGTGCAATAACAAAAGTCATTTGCATGACTTCCCCCCCCCCCCCCCTCCTCCCCCCCGGGGTCTATTTTCATCTCCATCTAGCTTTGATTCCCATGTCTTATCAAAGGCCGAATGTATGTGAAAAGACTAAATGATCTGTAAATTGATGCCACACTTCTTCTGTCTTACTGCAGAATATGAGCTCTAATTGTACATTGTGTGTAGGTATGGCACTGGATGATCAAAGGGCTTTTCTCCACAACTCATTTCAATCTCAATGTCTTATCAGTTGCCTTTGTCAAGTCACTGCTTGTTGATAGCCATTCATAAGTTATGCACATTGCCGTTTATTACTAATTGCATGCCCTTTCCTTACACTTTTTCAAAGCATTCAAATTTTCTTTTGTTGAGCCATGTTTTCCATGAAGATCAGAGTAGAGGTAAATTTACAAGCAAACATTGTAGTCACAGGAAAACATCATGGGGAAACCATTTAAGCTGACCTTCAGAGGAGCTAATTAAATTTTGGGCGTGTGGCAATGGTTTAACTGATTTCATTCTTCATTATGGCCTGTAATGACATTTCTCAGCTGTCTAGAAGCATTGCAGGGGGCTTGCTTGTGAGGTTTGGGATGAATTAACGATCATAGCATCATAGAGACAGCATCACCCTTGCGAATGGTGGAGACTGTGGATCTTGAGAGACTGAAGTTGAATGTTTATTATAAAACCACATTCAGCAAAACCCACTAAATATGGATACAATATGCTGTATGCTATCCAGGAGCCCGCAACAACGGGAGCTTTGTGACCTTCCTGGCTGCAGAGCAAACCCATATTTCTCTGGTCCAATAAAATACTTTAACAGGATCCTAAAGATTTAATTAAGATGTCAGCTCTTGTAGGTCGGTTACAGTGCAGGGACTACGGTGGAAGATATACAGTAACACTACAAAGGGCCCAGCAGGAACAGTGAGGACAGGCATCGGGAGGAGGGATGTTCCTGTCCTTGATTTACACGCACGGCTCTACTGTAAAGCACTGGCATTTTAACCAGATTTGCAGTCAGAAAGCAGAGCTCTTGGTTATCATTGGCCTGGAGGGAAAAAAAAGGTCCTCAGTCATCATTGCCAGGACCTATAATTATCATTAGGGGGCAGGGTAGCTGTATCATACTGTAGTTAATCTAAAATGGTAAACTGAACAGATTTTCATCTGAACTTGGAGGTGTAATTGTATTTATTAATGTGCAATTGTGCATCATCGTTGACCGTCAGTCAACAATGTTTGTGGAGCTAGTATTGAGGCATAATGTAGCAAAAGTCTGATTACTACACTTGACAATGCCAGTGTAGTAATAAACATTGTAAAAAAAAAAACAATGTAGTCAATGGACTCAAAGAAAATATTTGTTTTAGGCTTTTCTGCCTTTTTATTGATAGATTAAAGTGGAGACTGACAGGAAAGAGGGAGAGAGAGACAGGGGGAGACATGCATACAGCCAAGGTTGTCATGAACGGGACTCGAACACGCAACGCGCTGTCAGGCCAGAGCCAATATGTGGCATGCGCCTGGACCACAAGGCCAGCGGGCACGCCGATTTCATGCTCATTTGTCTTAAAATAATATTTTACATGGCCTACCCTGCCACAGTGAAACAGTGGACACTGCTTGAGCAGT
Source organism: Protomyctophum parallelum (assembly GCF_964188405.1). Taxonomy (NCBI): domain Eukaryota; kingdom Metazoa; phylum Chordata; class Actinopteri; order Myctophiformes; family Myctophidae; genus Protomyctophum; species Protomyctophum parallelum. The sequence continues at coordinate 38,183,745 of NC_139699.1, forward strand.
GGGGCTGTGCTCGAACGTTACTTTCAATTAGGCATCGGGTCCCCATAATATTGGCCAATAATAATGTAGCGTGTACAATGGAACCGTCTCTCCCATTTACATCATCAACACAGCGTCAGCAGTTTCTCACGACATCAGGGATCCCCATATCTCCCTTTTTGATGATCAGTTGTATGGTACTGGGTACTGCACAGGGTACTCTGACAACATGTACGATGGGTATTGCATAACCGGGTGTGGCATGCATCCTGGAATTGCAAGCGTTCCTGATTTGGAAACCTTTAAATCTTTGTATGCCAAGTATGAGAGATCTCTTACTTTCCCTCTACACCCGTTGTATGCTAAGACTAAGTACGAGATATCTAGTACATAAAGCTGGCCCAGTTGCTAGGCGCGTGCGTCCCATAGGGTCCCATTCAAAGTAGGTTATCTCTGAAAAATGCGGCGCTGTCCGTGGTGGTGATAATCATCCATCCGAGGTTTGGATGTGATTTGTGATTTTATATCGCATTGCGCCCGACATGTTAACGTTTCTGGCGAAAGTTAACCATCGTGAGCTACTGCTAATATTAGCCACTTCTTACAATGGCGGTTCCAAGCATGGGGAAATAGTCCGGCAAGGAAGGTAGAGTTAACAGAGTACACGCTGTACCCGTCTGCCTCTCTGTGTCCCTTTTATGCCCATGGAGAGCTCTAGCTGTCTGTCTGCCTGTGTCCCTTCAAAACTAAATAACACAAGCTGTGCCAATTCTGTTCTGATTCCAAATAAGTCCAAAAATCTATTTAGCCATTAGGCAAATTTGTCAAATGACTCGGCATAAGTGGATCAGGATGTCTGTAGAATGTTTTTGAGTGGTGCAACCACTCCAAGGAACAGCAATGTCCCTATGTCCATCCTTATGTCTGTATGTCCCTATGTTTAGGGTACCAACAGGGGGCGCTGTTGCACCACTCACTTCAGACTGGTCAGATTTTTTATATTCAAATTTAAAATAGTTGACCGTTAATTATAACAATAACATTAAGCAATAATGCACACAACAGCAATAATTTATAGAGATTCCATGTCTCTACCACTTACCATCTCATGGGAATTTGCAATACAGCCGCAGGAGAAGAATCTACACAAAACAATGGGGTTTCAGCCCTCCGGGCTTAAATCCCTAATAAGACTCACCTTCAGAGAGAGAAGAGGATGTGTTCAGAGATAGGTGATTGATCCAGACAAAATAGTTAATTCTCTGGAGGTTGGCCTCTGTCTGTCTGTCTGTCTGTCTGTCTGTCTGTCTCAATTCATAGTAGTATACATTTAGGATGAAATGTATTACCTTAGTCTTATCGGATGAATGACCTTTGGGTAAACAGAGCTGGAACACTAAGCTACTAATGTTCAGCTGACAAAGGGAGCTGCAAGGCTATACGCTGTCATGCTAAGTAATAAGAAGATAGAGGGATCATTGAAAACATGGGGGTGGGTTTCTGGGTCATGGGGTCCCTCATGTCCTCCTTAATACCACTCCATAGACCATCCAAGTGAAACACCTTTGTTAAATATTCATCCCCTGTCAATAATTAAATGCTCATTATTTGAACCTGAAGAGGGCTGTGATTCCAAAATTAATGTGCATCTAATGCATGGTGAGATAGGTGCAACTAATAGCTAAGCTTCATGATAAAAGGTAGATGGCAGACAGTGGTACCCATTCTTTCTCTGTAGAACAGAGAACCATGTCTCAAATGAAAAATGTAGAGCCGTTGTCCTGACTTTTTGAAGAACATCTGAGGTTTTGTATTCAATGACTGTATGGGAATTCGAACAAAATGCCAGAGAAAAGAAGCTTGTTATCCCAAGACCCTTTCAATTGAGGTCATTTGAAAAGAGAGAGTTTTCTGGAGAACTTATGTGGAAGCTGCCACAGGAAATAATGATACAAGAGCCAATTTAGGTGACAAGAAACAAGCAGCACATGAATTCACGAATGCCAAATAAATATGCAAACAACAACAAGACCGGTTGCCCAAGGGCAAGGTATCCACATGATAATACAACTATTGTCCTGCAGCCATGTAGCATCCTCAATCAGCAGTCCTATCAATTAACTCGAGGAGGAAGTCAAGTGCAACTACAGTCTTCTGTTGAAAAACTTTGAAGAATTTTTAAATACATAATCATCTCACTCTGTCTTTGATGTCAGGCATGTTTCATTGTTGTTTGTTGTTAATCTAGTTTGCAGTGTGAACAACTGAGAATTCTCTGTTTTCACACAAGCGTTATTTCACAAGTGTGTGTGTGTGTGTGTGTGCGTGCGTGCCTTCATATGGCCCAAGGACCAGTCTGTGATGTAAACACTGGGAGGGTAAACGCATACTGTAGCACAGCTCGTATTATCCATTGTTATTACGCTGTTTGTATAATTAGCCTTCTAAACATCAAAGTGGAGGGGGTGGTGGGGGGGGGGTGGTTGGGCCACCTCTGTTACTGTTCCCATGGAGACATTTTTAACATCAGTGGGATAACAGAGGATTTAGCAAGCACACAAAAGTGCAGCCATGTCCTCTGGCAGTCACTTAAATCACACTCGCTGTGTCTGTCATTGATGGAGTGTGAGTTTGAGAGAGTGAGTTTCCTAGTTTCCAAGATGTTCTAACATAAAATAAATATGAAAAATATGTTTAGTTTTTAGTTTTTTTCAAAAGAATTTCAGCAATGTTAGAAAAAGAGAACAAAATAATATAGGTTAGAATATAGTAATATAGAATATAGGGTTCACCTGGTTAATTTATGCTCTGTCGAACGACATTGACTTTTGCTGAAAATAGCAAATCTACAAGTTCACAATGCATAATCAGTGTTCCCATCATAGTGAATATGATGGTGTTCTTTTTCATCTCTGTAGGGAATATTTTGGTGAATATTGTGGTATTTTCCTTTTTTGATAGGAGAGACAGGAAAGCGGGAGAGAGTCGGGGAGTGACATATGTGGGAAATCCACCGCCAGGAATCGAACCCGGGGCATGCTGACAGGCATCAGGTACACGCTTTAACCACTTGGCCATCGGCACCACTGATAAGTTTATTTTTCATCACCGCAGTGAATATTATGGTATGAGTGAATATTGCATTGCTTTCAAATATACTCATCACTCTTGGTTGAGATAGAGCGCTATCTGACCTTTGCGCCCTGCACTGAGTGTGCTGATGTCAAAGTCTTTGAGAGTACTGTAGGCTATAGTGCTGATTATGCTGAACTCGGAAACCGTGTGTGTGTGTGTGTGTGTGTGTGTGTGTGTGTGTGTGTGTGTGTGTGTGTGTGTGTGTGTGTGTGTGTGTGTGTGTGTGTGTGTGTGTGTGTGTGTGTGTGTGTGTGTGTGTGTGTGTGTGTGTGTGTGTGTGTGTGTGTGTGTGTGTGTGTGTGTGAACAATGATGCTGCATGGCTGCTGGAAGTGATGAGAGACACAAAGGGGTCGATTAAGGACTTCTATGTTACTTACTTCTATATTACTAATCTAATTACAGTATTATGATCTGGGGGCGTGTAGTATGTCATATTGCAATTTTGGGCATGTTAAGAAGCGCTTTTGACACCCCGCGGAGTGCGCAAAACGGCCTTGAATTAGTCATGGGTGTGTTTAAGGCGTGTTTGAGACGTACCCAATCAACATGTCCGTACTATTCTCTTTACCAGTCAGCTGATGTCACATACGGAATGCGCACTTTGGGGGTCGTGGTATGACATTTCTTCAGGCTGGCACCATAGAAGACATGACATGCCTTTGTCACATTTGGGTTAATTATTCCTATTGCACTGCATGCTGTCACCTTTATGCCTCAAAAGAACAGACCCACCTTTCAGATCGGAATGGAATTGCGAGTAGATAGCAGCATATTGGCAAATTGCCAATCCATGCGTAATTAATTAATTCGATAACGATAGAACCATGTACCATACAGCGAATGAAAGCAAGATTCCTAAGGAATATGGAGATTTTTACATTTAATAAAACGGTTGAGAAATGAGAGAACCATGAGTGTTTATAGGCTAATATCAACGTTTTTTTATGAAAGACAAACGGGCTGTGAACTTGAAGAGCTCAATCACCATCCCGACACGGAAGAAATATAGCCTAGTGCATGCATGTATATGCACTGTTGCACTTGCGTGCCTACACACGCTCTTTATTTGTTTCTATTGAAAAACACCAGTAAAATAACGTTTATTATATTTTATTTCATTCAAGTCAAGGAATGAGTTGAATGCGTGCTGTAATGCTGTGGCCCCGATGGTATGGTCTTCGCTGAGTTCGCTCGTAGCATTTTATTGAAGAAGACTTGAATCGGGTGTGATACAGCATATGAAAGCACATTTCCCACGGATTATGGAGATGTTTTTATTTATTTCTAAGGTTGAGAAATGAAAGAATTATGGCCGTTTCTAATCTCAACATTTTTTTTAAATAGACGCAAAACGGCCATGTCTCATAGAAACAAGTAAATGGGTCTATAAAAATAAGCGCATATAACAGGGGTCTGTAACCTATTTTAAATGAAGTGCCATGTTTTTATTTTCTAAATAGTGAGTCTGCCATATCCAGATTAATTTGAATGACACCACATTAAAATAAAAAAACATATTTTGATTGTCCACAAATATAAATTTCTTCCTTCTTTTTAAATATGTTCTTGCACATTGTTATAATGATCATTATATATCCCCCTGCAGTCAGAGTTCATAGTTTTAATGAATGAATGTGATGCATTGTGAGCTGGTATAGATCTGCTATTTTCAAAAGTAATCTTTTTATTTAATTTTTGGATTAGCTGTCCTTAGTTGGGCAAATGCATTCATCTGGGGATCCTTGACATGGGAATGTGCTTGTTTTGCACTGGTTTAAACAACATTAGGAGAAAAGCCCAAATAACCACTTTAGAAACAAGAAAAGCAATCACACAGAAAGCAACTTTACAGAAAAATAAGCCGCTTATAATAAACAGACATGGCAACACTCTACCAGCTTCCCAGAGCCGCTCAAGTGTCAAATCAAACAGTGCTTTTTGCGTTTATGAGGTGGTCAGACCCACGTCTAATCGTTATGCGCTGAGTGTCTTTAGGTCAAGGGGCTTAATAGCAAATTGCGCAAAGCGAGAATAATTAACATATGGACACTCCCACAATGCTAAAATATTCAGGGACGCGGTATGCCAAATGTGTGTGCGTTCAACACGGGCCGAGTGCGTTCAACACGGGCCGATATGCCTTTCATAATATGAATGTGCGCAGAGCGAGGCCAATTTATGTATTTCCATTGGTAAACCGCACCTTCAAAATCGACCTGAATGTGTCAGAGGGGGTTTGCACAAATGTGATTGACAGTACCCAAAGCTGCCACTGCCATCAATGTAATGGCAATTATTATTTAATGTACATTACTTAAAAGCATATGCAAAATTAAGATTTAGTCACAAAAACACATTTTATGTGGTATTTAAAGAATAATATGCATAATATATTGCATGTTTAATATTTATGGCAAGGAACTTCAAGCATTTCTTGTCTTGAGTTAGTCCTGAAAGCGTTGACTCTCATGATCTCAATTAATAACTAAGAAAGTAAGAAAAGGAAGAAACAGCACAAAACTGGAAGCTTTTTACACAGAGATAAAGCTGCCACAGGGAATTAATCTCAGAGTCAGATTCACTTGTGTGTAAGAACAAGAGCCTGGCCTCCTTGAGGGTAAAGTACAGCACAAAAGAAAGCACACAGAAACACATTTTGCCTACTCACGGCAGATATAAAAGGAGATGGATAATGTGAAAATGTACAAGATCTAGCAATCTTCCATGGGAAGGTAATAAAAGGTTTTTGATTGATTGAATATTGATTGAATACTGAATTAACAGTTTGCAGGTACAGTTATACAATAATGCTAAACAGATAACATAAAAAGTTGTGTTTGCAATTATGTTAAAAGACCTATAACATCAAATTCAACTTTCAAAACATATTTGTTTTTTGAGCTCCCCTATGTGTTTTCCATCCCCACAAATACGCAATTTTGAACATTCAGGCCCCTATATAATTTATATAGGGGCTTTTATGGAAATTGCTCTCAGGAACAGCTCAACTGATTTGTTCGTATGCGTGATGTCATCAGTATCACCCTACTTTGTATAATTCCTCCTCTTCATGTCTTTAGTTCCAAATTTGCATTTTCACTTTGTTTACAATGTCCACCATTGTTGATTTTCCAAGCTGGCATTGAATGGAAACAAGCCTGGTTTTATCTAGCATCAGTATTATAATGACTCAAATATTAAATAATCTGCATATCAGCACCCCACCACCTCAGGACATTGTGGTACTGCAGCTAAAACTGCTTCAAAGTCCAGAAGGAAATTGACAAGGACTGGTTATATCAGAGTGGTGATTGAGGCTCAAACCATTAGAAATAAGTTTGAGGGACATAGACAATATGATATTAAATATTTAAAAAAAAAAGTTTTAAAATGCATGTTATTTCTGCTTTAAGGTCTAGACCTTTTAATCAAAAGTGTAGGACATTAAACAAAACAAAATTAATGAACAGATTGTGGAAGAAATGTGTAGGACATAATAAAAATGTGTGAATTATACTGTGGTAGGGCAAGGCTATCTAGGCATACACACGTATTGATTTGCATCAAGCAAATCACTCAAACCATAGAAATTACTGCAGTATAGCTGAGCTCAATATGAAGGGAAAAAAAGCTAAATTGTGTAACAATTTACTTGAGCTGAAAAAGTCAAGTGTACCCTCAAGATTGACTGCTAGTATAGGTGTGTGACAGAAATTATATTAGTACTTAACAGGGGTGACAGCAGAAAGGTGAGATATACTGTATATGCAGGTGCCCTATCATGGTAAAGCCTGGTTTAAGACAAGTACTGTCAAGTACTGGAAATTGCTAACCTTTTCGGGATTTAGTGGAAGCAGGGGTCAGTCACTTTATTTAGTTTGGTAGAAAGGCAGGGCAAAGACATACAATAAAATATATAAATTATTAAACATTTTGAAGTTTAATGTAACTTAATAAGAATCTAGAATAATTAGAATATTATAATTAGTTTCAAGTATAAAAGTATCAAAGATCTGTCAGTTCTATAGACAAATGTAACTAGACCCTTAAAGTCATCTCTGTTTGAGACATGCAGGCAGAGGTGGCCCTGATACGTATAAATCATAATCTAATTGTTTTCTGAAGGATCTATGTGATAAAGTTAGCTTTTCAATTAGTGCAGAATCCTGCACCAGGTTATTGACAAATCCTAAATGCACACCACAGGACCACATTACCCCTATTTTATAGTAACTGTTCACCAATTAGGCTTGTGTATGTTACCACATTCTGTTCATGAATATCATGCCTTCCTCCTGTAATGTCTCCTCATTTATGTCCCAGAGACATCTGTGATATCTTGACATATCAACTTCATAATCACATGCTCATTCTCAATTATGTTCATTATTTAAACCACCTATTAAAGCATGACAGACTCTGTGTCCCGTGCATTGGTGCACTAGAGCAGGGGTTCTCAACCTGGGGGTCGTGACCCCTCGGGGGGAACCGAAATTATTTTGGGGGGGTCCCGAAATTATTTTCAAAATGTTTTTTTTCTTTGTTTTTGTTTTTTTGCAACTGAATGGCTAGACAATGGAAATTTACAATTTTGGCATTTAGCAGACACTTAATTAATCCAGAGCGATTTACGTTAAGCAAGTACAATAAAAAGTAGTTCTCATGAAACATGAGTAAGCTAAGAACGTAACAGTGGAATATCTATATAATGAAACTATACATATAAACTATACATATATTCTGTACTATGCTACACATATGTACTATGAAGTGCTATGACTACATACCATGCAATTCTAGTGCTGTCTACATAACATGCTATAAGTCTGTACTATCAAATGCTATCTAATTCTACAAAAAGTGCTATCTAAGGGGGTAAGTGCTACGGGCCATGGTGAAGTCTGAAAAGGTGGGTTTTCAGACTACTGTACGGCGGAAGATTGGGAGTGAGGCTGCAGTTCTGATTGTAATAGGAAGTGCATTCCATAGTTTTGGAGCCAGAATGGAGAAGAGTTTCGGACGTGCACGTTGTCCCCATGTTTTTAGTGAGGGTACTTCCAGTTTCCCTGCATTGGCTGATCTGAGTGCGCGGGAGGGTTTGTAGGGTTCGATCATACTTGCAAGATATGGGGGAACCATATGGTTGCTTTGAATGCCAGCATCAGAGTTTTGTATTCTGTGCGGGCAGTGACCGGGAGCCAGTGGAGGGAGTGGAGCAGGGGGGAGACATGTGAGAACTTTGGCTGGTTGAAGACCAAGCGAGTTGCGGCATTTTGGATCAGTTGGAGAGGCTTAAGTGCACATGCCGGTAGGCCAGTAAGGAGGGAGTTACAATAGTCAAGTTTTGACAAGACTATTGTCTGGATTAGTAGCTGGGCTGACTCCTGGGTGAGGAACGGTCTAATTCATCGTATGTTATAGAATATAGAGTGCGACGCAAAGAAAGCCAGGAGGCTATGGGTTCGTGACATGATTTTCGAACATAATAGATATCAGCAATAACGTGTAGGATATTTATCTTTTTCTCTCACTTTCTCTCTCTCCCCTTCTCTCCTTACCGCTCAACTCTGTGCAAAGATGCATAGCAATGGCTACATAATGTTTTGTTATTTCTTCTATTAAAAGTTATCTCCCATTTATGACCACAAAAAAATAATAATTGGTAACTCCCAGCTTTGGCAGATGAAATAATGCTTAATATGGTCCAGCTTTTTATTGTTGTTCTTGAACGTCAATGCTGAGTATCTAAGAAATGTCATCTGTGTTGAAAGGTATAGTGTTACGTATGTTGTATAAATACTAGGAAATACCGGCAATCCACCTGCCCACAGCTCATTTTAAGACCATGTGCACAAGAGCGAATGCCATGCATTACATTTGGTAATTATACAACGTGAGCACTGGGCATGAAAATGATAACTGCATTGATTGTAAACTAGCAATGACCATTGCACAGCACTTTGCACCGATTTGTGTCAGGTCACACTCGTCATAAAACCAAGTCAATCAAGTGTTCAATTATTTTGATAACATTTGCATTGTATTATGCATTTGACTATTATATCCGAAAGAATACAGCGACAAGGACATTCTTTGGCAAGTTGTATTGTTACAGTATCTGTAGTATTACAGTATAACTGTACTATTACAGTGGCTGTAAACTCAGGAACTGATCTCTTTGCTTAAAGAAAACACCTTACCATGTGATTCATATCGCTTCTATAGAAAATCCAATAGAGAAAAATAAATTTAGCCAGTGACTGCCTGTAAATATTATGATGCTGTCTGCCTATTATCTCTTTGTTCCATTAATTATATAGCATTAAGATGCTATTGGAGTGCATGACTGACACTTAGATGAGGGTTTGACTGGCTGTCATCATGCACACTGCAACCCTGTGTTAATATAATTAAATTATGGATGAGTGCATGAATATTATAGCAGTGTGTGTGAGCTACCAGGGAATTCAATGTTTGCTCTCCACTGTCAACAATTCTACCACTTCAGTCACCCTTGTTCATTTTCAACTTGCGCTAAAACACATTGTAAGGGAATTCCAACAAGGCTGTTGTATTGATTTGGGGCAGATCTGAGGACTGTGAATGTGAACTGTTCTCTGTCTCCACATAAAGCGCTGTATGTTGAGGAGGTCATTGGCTAAGAGGAGAGACCCAAACGGCAGATATACGTATGCTTTGGATGAAGACAATGAATTAAGGTTAAGAGATAAAGCAAATCTGCTTAGTTTATTCTCTGGGGGAGAAAGTCCATGAACTGACAGGCCCCATGTAATTCTTGACAGAGGAAAACTTTGTATACAGACAGCCTGAGCAACGTGTTATTAAAAAGATGAGCTTGGCCGTGAAAAAAAAAAAACTGATTAAATTTTAAGCAGCCGGCGGGCCGATAGTTTGCCTGAGGCATATTTGTCAGTTTCAAAGGGTGTTTTTATTAATTTTGTATTTTGCATTTTGTTAGTGGAAAGAGTCTACTCCACTGGGAGCGCCACAAGCTATAGCCAGCAGAGCCTATAGCAGGCAGAAAGGAGATGCAGAGCATGCCAAGCAGATTGTGCACACGTACAGCAAGAAATCAGCACTAGATCACCACTATATCCCTTCAGAACCCCAAGACACACACACACACACACACACACACACACACACACACACACACACACACACACACACACACACACACACACACACACACACACACACGCACACACACACACACACACACACACACACACACACACACACACACATGTGTGCATGCATTCACATGCAGACGTCTCACTACTGTATAGAAACATACACATTGTGTTCTGAATACTGAAGAACTATATCAATCATAGCAGCTCTTTCTAATCATTGTTGAGATTCCATTGTTCCACATCCTGCATGCACTACAGCAGTGATTCTCAACCTTTTTCATTTCAAGGCCACGGGTCCCTGGGACCCCAATTTAAACTGTGAAATCCATAGTATTAATTGAACTCTGTGTACAAATGGGACCAAATGGACCTGTAAGTGTTTAACTTGGTTCCATTTATACTCTAAGAGTTAATGATCCATAAGGGTCCTCACATGTATACAGGAAGGCTGACTTCACACAACTGACTCTGTACCTGAAGATACTCCCAGCATGCCATGCAGTAGCACTAACCAATCACAGTGGCTATATCTAACAGACGCTATAGAGCATCAATATAAGCATATTCTGTGAGAATATTACAACAGTGACCCGTGATCAAAATCATATAGAAACAACACATTAAGTACTTTTCCTCAAGAACCCTCAACCCCAAGTGCACAATATTAACAAAGCTACTACTTGAAACGTAATCTTGGTACTCAACGCATTGTTCCATGCTAGTACTCTTTGTGTACTTGTCTGCTCTCATCTTTTTTTTTAAATCTTTTTTTGAGTGGCCTATCTATGTGACGTTAATGAGCACCAGTATGACTATTAGTACCAGTAGGGGCGCTGTTATGCCAGAAACGGAGACAGAGAGAGAGTGCTGCACTGTTGCCTGCTAATGAGAGAGAGAGAGGGGGGGGAGGAATGCACCACTCAGTTCACACGAGTGTGATTCTTTTTGTGGCTTTCGCCTTTATTTTATATTTTTGAGTGGTGCAACCACTCCGAGGAACAGCAATGTCCGTGTTCACCTATGTGACGTTAACCTACCTATGTGACTATGAGCACCAGTATGACAATGAGTACCAGTAGGGGAGCTGTTGTGCCAGAAACAGAGAGAGAGATAGTGCTGCACTGTTGCCTGCTAATGAGAGAGAGAGAGAGAATGAGAGAGAGAGAGGGGGGGGGGGGAGAGGGGAGTTGCACCACTTTATGGAGGGATGGAAAGTAGGCTGATCGGAAAAGGGGAGAGAGATGCAGTACATGCAGTAAAGGCCGTCGGGATCGGGAGTCGAACCCGCGGCACACTGCCAGACTGGATTAGCAGCCAAGTTGCCTGGACCGCTGAGCCACGGCCCAGGCCTCTGCTCTCATCTTTAACTCATCTGGTCAATAATGGTAAGCTGGCTCCAGACCATACAATAATGGTCAATAATCAGCTAATACATACACACCTTTGTTACATCTAAACATTGAATGACCAAAATAGCCCAAGTGAGTGATTTTTATTACAATTCTCCCACTTTGCAATCTTTGACAGTTTCATTATAGTATAATAATAATAATAATAATACATTTTATTTATAAAGCGCCTTTCAGGGCACTCAAGGTCGCCGTACAGGTTTAAAACAGTACAAAAACACAGTTAAAAGCAGAACAAAACACAGTATCATTGACTCTTTCAAGTCATGGCTATCTAACTGTCTCAAGGTGTCAGGAAAACAACATGGTTTAGAGAGAAACTCTTGACATTAGAAAAACTGCTGTTATAACTTCTATACTGTGCAGAGCTATTTCATGATTGGCTGCCTCTAAGCCAATGGGAGTCTTTCCTATAAAACCCATAGTCTGAAGTTCTGAACGGCATAAGAACCAGGGGGGCAGTCAGCCAGATATTTCGTGAAGCCTCATTTGAAATCGGTAGTTCATATAATGGCCTGTTGTGGCGCTGGACTGGACCCAAAAAGCCCCATAGCTCCATAGAGGCCCATGTATTTTGGCCCAACTTCACCTAGACTGTATTACCTTAATAAACATGGTCATGAATACTTTCTTCTTCCAGTCACTAGTTTAAAGTCTCATTTCTAATGTAGGGTGTAGGGTTCTAATGACCATAAAGTCGCGTATGTTCTGAGGGGCGTGGCTACCGTTACCGTCTATGATCGGGATTCCCCTCCCACTCAAGAGTCTTCTCCTCCCACTCGAGTCAAAATAAAAACCAACGGAGAAGAAGGGGGGGAAGTCCCGCCTCGTTGTCTGGGCAGCCAATGGCCAGCTGGACCCAAACGGAGCCAGCCAATGGCCAGCTGGTCCAAAACGGATCTAGAAAGATGGCGATTTACATGCAAGGGATTTCAGGCTTCATTTTACGTTCATGTTAGACCCGGGGAACGCTTTGTCCATATTTTTTACAGTCTATGATAAGAACCCATACTCTGATCGCTATAAGCCCGCAACATGGAGCGAGTGGCAACAGAAGCTAATGTTATGAGCTAACTGGAGCTAGAGGAAAGCCATAACACAACACTGTGAGTGAACCAACAAAAGAACGTTGGAAACGAACTTGTAGAGACGTAGAAACGTCTCTACAAGAAATGTATTTATTTATTTATTTAACAATTAATAATTGGCTTATGCTCTGTAGCTCTCTCTATATATATTTTATTTCCTGCTTTAGAATTCATTTAAGTGTTTTATTCCGACCTACTACTAACAAAATATCATCCACTATGTTTTGTTTATGCCGTTATCGGCAGAAGCCAATCACTTTCTTTTATGACACTAGCTGCAGTATGTTGGTGCCATGTTTAGAAGCAGTACCACAACTGACTATTGTGTGAGAAGAATTTGAAATGAAATCTATATACCAAACAACGTGTGCTTTGACAAAGCACACATGTGCTGTGTAAATGTTAGGTTCTCCACCACATGAAAAGTGTCAGTAAGAATCAATGCTTCATGTAAATGCCCATGCCCATGCAAGGAGTATCAATGGATTAATGGAAAGAAGAAGGGAAAAAAACACTCAGTGCGTGATACTGGGAATTTCAACAAATTCCAGTCAGATAGCATCAAACAGTATTGAACACAGCAGCAAAGGCTGCCCTCAGGCTATCATTTGCAGGAGCTTTACCTGCTGCTGGTCCAGACTGGACGTACACATGAAGACAAAGCACCTCGTGTGTGTGTGTGTGTGTGTGTGTGTGTGTGTGTGTGTGTGTGTGTGTGTGTGTGTGTGTGTGTGTGTGTGTGCTATTAAGTGAGAGACAGACAGATTTGTGTGGATTTAAAGTATATCTCTCTGATCAACTGCCCATCACTTTTGTAACCTAGAGTATATGTTTAATTATTTGTTGCCAACATTCAGCAGTTGCAGCACACACCCTGCCTGTGCATACATATATCTCACAGTAAGCCAGGTTCTTAAAATAAAATGGCCTCAAAGACACTAAAAGGTATATTTGCAAAGTGTGCTGCTTCTTTAAAATACCATTTAATTTCTTTACTCTTAAGGTAGGCTATTTGTGTCAAAATCGATGTGCAGGGCAGTTGAAGTTCTCAGTACTTTGTTGTTTAAAGGTGAAGGAGTTAATTAGGTGATAAGAGACTGACTGAAGCTATGTGCGTATACAGTGCATAAGGGAGGTAAGCCAAGTAGGCTGCTAATCATGCTCTCCGTTTCTGCACTCCTGCATTCATCTCCAACCATAGGCTTTTGAAGTCAAGGCTGTCATAAGCGCTGTGACATGTGCTCGGTTTTATTGGATTCTGAGGGGAAATCATGCTTTGTTTATTATGGTTGATTCGGAATAAATCTCAAATGAAACACTAAATTACATTTAAGTGATGCGTTCAAAGAAGCCTCGCTTAATAGAGCAGGGGAGAGAGCGGGACTTTGCTTTCTTCGTCTCTCTCTATCTCTGGTAAGCGAGCAAGTGCATGTCCTGACTGAGCAGTAATGGGGCAGGGCTCTGCGCATGTTAATTTCAGCACAGGAGGATGAGGAAAAACAGTGACACACGCAGATATTACAGATTGATATACTGAGACTTTAATCAGTAATTAGTGTATAATATTAATATGCTATATCTCATAAACAAATTTCTGAGGCCTGTTGTCATCATTACTGATATTAATTGCCCAACAACAGACTGGACTTTACTTATTTATAGACAACCCGAAGATAGAAAATGTTTCACACCATGAAGATGACAGTACACAGTGAGAGGCGACAGTTAGGATGGTGAAATGGGAATAAAGTGACACTGGATCGGCAATCAATGCACCGCTTCAAAAAGGGTGAAACAGTCTTGAGAATTGTGAAAAGAAATGCTTGTCACATCTGTCTCATTAAACGGTTAGGTTGGTTTAATTAAACGTGTGTGTGTGTGTGTGTGTGTGTGTGTGTGTGTGTGTGTGTGTGTGTGTGTGTGTGTGTGTGTGTGTGTGTGTGTGTGTGTGTGTGTGTGTGTGTGTGTGTGTGTGTGTGTGTGTGTGTGTGTGTGTGTGTGTGTGTGTGTGTGTGTGAAAGAAGATTCCCACTGGAATCCAGCACATTTACCGGGCAGATCAGTGCTGCTAATGTAATGTGGTCTTACATACTGCAGCTGGAATAACTCTGGTTTTGCAATTTGATAGATGACATGAATAACTAGAAAAAGTGGTCCTCGGAGCATATGTCAGGAGCCAGGTTTGGTTATTGTGGGCCAGCAATTTTCGGAATTCACCAATCAGGATGGATTATGAAAATGTGTACCGATTTGCATGATGTTTGGACAAAATGTTTAGGACACCAAAAACAGATGTTTTGCAAAAAACGGCCTCCTGGTGGCGCTATGGGGCATTGTTAAAAGGGTGGCATTTGTTCCTCAACGTAGTGCGAATGTGCGTGGAAAGTTTCACCACATTCAGACCCTGCGGTCACGATTTGTAGCATTTTGTTCAAAATGGGCCACTTTGCGTGAAATTTGGATAAAGATCTGAAGGAGTAAATAGTAATATAATCAATGATGAACATCAATTAATTACCAGCTGCCTTATATCTGCAGAATTGTGCTATGAAATGTAAATATCTGTGTCTGTGTCTATTTGTGTGTGTGTGTGTGTGTAAAAAACAGGATCTGTCCAGGTAGTGTAGTAGCCTATAGATATTAAATAGATGCCTCATTGGCCGCTACAGTTTGTTGGAGCCATGTGTGGCGACGGGAGGGCGGAAGAATTTACACCAGGGTAGGTAGTACGCCGGAAGAGTGGAAGGCACACTATATGTCTCGCTGCCACTCAAGTGACTACAGAGCGCATCTTTTCCAGGACCTATCAGGCTGATTTGACAACATTTCAAGTTGCATTTTTCCTTGGCCTTGTGGGAATGTGCCATTGTGCGTGTAAAAAACAAAACAGTTACATATTCCTTATGTATTGTATACAGTACATAAGGTACTGTATACCTTATGTATAAGTACCCAATACGGTAACCTCGCGTCATTAGGCTGATCCGGTCAGGTCAGGAGCGGATGATATCGTTACGTCATGTTGGCTGGAACCATCATCTAGAAATTCCTTTCCCTCCAACCAGAAGAATAACAATAAAAGGGTGACTCTTTCTCTTGTAGCCATTCAGCTTTTATTGGGAAATATAGTCTTGAGGGAAAGGAAGTTCCAGATTTATGTTTCCGGCGTGATGACTACAAAACAATGACTACAACATGATGATGTAAAGATCTCATCCGCTCCCGACAGGATTATAAGCCCAAAAAGGAATGCTGCCCAGGCTACCCAATACGGCACCCACTACCTTGACCGATCAACCAAATATACTGTAGGCAATACGGATATATGGGGATCACGCATTAGTCAAATGCATAATAATGAAGATGGAAAAACATTTAAACACTTTGAAATAGCAAGTACGTTTTTCATGTACATACACATGCATCTGCATTCTGTGCACGTGCAGTTGTGAACACACAATCACACACGTGCACCCGTGCGAACAGCAGACAATGATGCTGTGAGTTGTTGTCATTATGATGGAAAGCTGCATCCACTTACTATAGTTACGATTTGGGGCAAAATCTGACCATGCGTCACACCAATGTCTGACTCAAGGGGGTCTCGTCACATTAAGGATGCCTCCTGTCTTAATCCCCTTTTATGCCCATATGGAGTTATTTGTCAGGCATGCCCAAATATGGAGTCTATGCAGATGTCAGAATGATGTCAGAAGTCGGTGGGAAGAACCCGTATTTACGTACCGTATGTCAGCTGTGGCTCCGGGCAGAGGCCTTGTGATGTCAGCTGTGGCCCCGGGCAGAGGCCTTGTGATGTCAGCTGTGGCCCCGGGCAGAGGCCTTGTGATGTCAGCTGTGGCCCCGGGCAGAGGCCTTGTGATGTCAGCTGTGGCCCCGGGCAGAGGCCTTGTGATGTCAGCTGTGGCCCCGGGCAGAGGCCTTGTGATGTCAGCTGTGGCCCCGGGCAGAGGCCTTGTGATGTCAGCTGTGGCCCCGGGCAGAGGCCTTGTGATGTCAGCTGTGGCCCCGGGCAGAGGCCTTGTGATGTCAGCTGTGGCCCGGGCAGAGGCCTTGTGATGTCAGCTGTGGCCCGGGCAGAGGCCTTTTGTGACAACCGTGGGTCCGACCGACTTGACACTAGGGCTGACCTTCGATTACGTTTTTGATGATCGACGCTTCGATATAAATTTGTTTCGATCGTCGACGCTTCGAAACCCAACGGGGGGATAGCGGAGAGAAAGGCATGCTGGGATTGGTCTCATTTATTTAAAACGATAAGCATTGAAGCAACAACTGGTTGTTATCATGAAATATCATGAAAGCAGTGACGCACAAATAATTAGGCTTAATAGTACATCCGACCGTAACAAGTCAACTGCCTGACGCAGGCATTACCTCTAAAAAAAAATATATATATATAGCCTATAATCAAAGCTTCTCTTCCGATTGAAACTCAGATGTGAAAACACCAAAAAAAACACCAGTCCTGGAGCTCCAGGCGCACTAATTTGCGCCGCGGTCTACGCCGCTCTCAGACCCTTCCGACGAGGCTCTTTCTTGGGGTAGAAAAGTGTGGATGACCGCGGCTCAAATTAGCGCGCCTGGAGCTCCAGGACTGGTGTTTTTTTTGGTGTTTTTGGTGTTTTTCCCCTGTCCCATGCGTGAAATTCCGATTTTTTGCCCCATTTGGGCCATCCCGTATGTGATACGCCAATTTCTTGTCACATAGTTGACACTGTACACCACTTGTTCTTTGTTCTCCTTGCATATTCTAAAATGCAACCACACTTTAGATTTATTTTGTGGCGGCATGAGTGCAGGGCAGGCTGCTGTGTGTGTGTTTGTGTGTGTTGACTTCCTTGTTGTTACCACGAGTAGTGAGGGGGAGAGGGGAGGAGGCGTTGCGGTGCTGCGAGGCGCGAGCATGGCTCGCGGACCAAATGGGGCCGTCTCGCGGACCAAAAGCGGCCGTTTTTTTTTTAATGACTATTCGATTCAAAATTTAAAAATCGATTCCCGTGCGTATCGATTGAACATCGATTAATCGATTTTTTTGGGTCAGCCCTACTTGACACCCGGCACTGCACTCCCTGTGGGGTGTGGAACGCGTGTGTTGAATTTGAAGTAGGTGGGGCGAACGGTTCTTGAGTTACGTGGATTACAGACGTACAGGTGTACACACACACACACACAGAGACTTGGTGCATTTATAGTTAGATAGATGTGTATAGGACCCCCTCTAAAACAAGATGCTGCATCTCAAGGGGCCATCCTCTCAATAATTCTGACGCATTCTGACAAAGTTCCTGTCCCAACTTTTCACCCGATTGATGCAATGGGGTGTTGGTGGTTCTCAAAGTGTAGTTACTGGAGTATTATGTGGACCTTCCAAGGTGACCACAGCAAAATGAACAGTTTAATCATGTAAGCCCAATTTGATCCTTTATCAAAAATAGCAGATTTACAATCCCACTGTGCGTCGTGGTTAATCCCCCCCTATTATGTCTAGAATGAATCAGTTGTACAGTATATGTTGTATGTTAGAATTAAATTCTCGTATGGGGTCCCTGGTACAATATATTATAATATGGGGGAAAATATTTGAGAACCACTGTTTTAGATCTGAGCAAACAGTTGACACTTTCACAATATAATAGCTCTTGTTGGTGGGCAAAATGAGTTAATTGATGGCTGGCTGTGATCCTATTTGCTATCATAGCAAGCAATTAAGATCAAACCTAGGAAACGATTATGAATTAATGAAAAGGGCATTAATGAATCATTAATGACAAATGAATTGCAGTGCAGCCTTTTGACACGTGTGTGTGTGTGTGTGTGTGTGTGTGTGTGTGTGTGTGTGTGTGTGTGTGTGTGTGTGTGTGTGTGTGTGTGTGTGTGTGTGTGTGTGTGTGTGTGTGTGTGTGTGTGTGTGTGTGTGTGTGTGTGTGTGTGTGGGGGGGGGGGGTAATAAATGGTTGTTTAACTGTATTAATCAGTGCAACCACACAACAGCCTATTTCCGTCTCATCAGCATGTGCAGGAATTGGATACAATATATGATAGAGGATGACTAGAAGGACTGTATAGAGACTACGTTATTTGAATGAGTGTAAGCTGCTTCCTAATCCTTTCACAAACTGACAAATAGTAATGGGCTTACATAGCACATATTGACAGACAGACTATCATGACATTCATGGCGCAATCATACGTGGATGAATTTCCAATCAGCTGCCATAAGATAGTTGTTAAACATTCAGATATTGTTTATTCAGTACTGACTCATGACATGACTATAAAATAGGAACTTTTATTTTCATTGGCCTGTTACTTGATGACACCTGCATGCATAATGTCATTCACTGTCTGAGAACTAGTGCAAAGATAAACCAACGTCTTTCCAAAATATATAGTTATTCATGCCTTTGTGATATGCCTATTTTGTAATAATAATAATAACAATAATACTGTTTACGGCTGTCTTCAACTGTCTCAATCCTTCTCCGTACATACATCAAATTGTATCTGATTTGTACATTGTGTGTGCCGTGTTAGATTTTGAAATCCACAATGTAATCATGTTTCATTCAACCTAATGTATTGTGTGATAAATCATGACAAATCCCACAACTCTTGAATGCATAAATTAAGAAAGTAGAATTTGCTATCCAAGAATGTATGTGGTTACTTGCGCTCAATGTTTCTCAAAACACCACTGGTGTCTCAGAGTAAATTGTCTTTGAAAAAGAAAAAACACCACACTTGCCTTCCATTTACCGTTTGCTTGTGTTTACAGAGTCCCTCATGACGACAAGGTTTTGAACATTTATTGCAGAGGTACAAGGCCTTGTTTCCGCTCTGTTCCTCCCAAAGCCCCAGGCCCCGCCACTGTCTACCAAGCTCAGTGGTGGAAGAAGTACTCACATTTGTTTACTTAAGTACAAGTAGCAATAGCACAATATGAAAATACTCTGTCAGGGCAAGGTCACACGGGCCGTCTCTTTTATTCTACCTACTGTATAAGGGGAGGATTCTGCCAATGCATTTCAATGGCAACGGAGAGGTTTTTTTTGTTTGTTTCTTGCAGAAATCCGGAAATGGCTCCATTCCTATTGAAATAGCAATGGCAGAATCTGCCCTCATACGGTAGGTAGAATAGTGCGGTGTGACCGTGCCCTTACAAGTAAAAGTCCTGTATTAAAAAGTGTACTTAAATTAAAAAGTATTGGCTTCAAAATATACTTACCAAAGTAAAATGACCAGGTACTCACATTTTTCAACATTTGTGAATTTTATTTGAAACTGTAAGCTCACAACACATCACAATGCACTGTGAGCTTGTATATAAACTATTTTCAAATAACCAAAGTGATAGGGCTTAAGTGGAGATGTAGTGGAGTAGAAGTATGAAATATCGAAAAATGGAAATAAAGTAAAGTAAATAAAACATATCTCCAAATTGCATTCAAGTTCAGTACTCGAGTAAATGTACTTATTTACTTTCCACCACTGTGCAAAGCTCCCCTGCCATATTTCACGGATGGAGTGGAGAGCTCACCAGCACATACAGCACAGCAGCATCTGCGTTACTAATGGAAACGTCCTGTTGTTGAAAGCCTCATGCCTCACTAAGCAATTAATTTGACACAATACCTCCATGTGTTGTTATTTAGAGATTTTAGACAACAATGAGGCAAGTTGAGAAATCCCACAAATGCCTGACGCTGCAGTATCCTCTAAGTTAATATGATACACTCACACATTTATTTAGTTTCCCTTTCCTAGGCTCCCCCATCCACCTCATACAAATTACTTTCACAAAATGTCTTTGGAGTCACTTCATTTTAACCTTTATTTACAAGCCAACGCTTATTTAAATGTTGCTCGTTTTTTTCCCTCACTCTCTTCTCTCCCTGCGATGGTGAATTGGGATTTTTTTTTTTTTTCTTAATTCCATTAACTTTGTATTGCTGCTCAATCTCTGCTTCCATGAACATCAATACTGTGGCTTGGCTGTCTTTTAGCAGTTCTGCATCAGTGATCTTGGATAGAACATGACAGTTACATTAATGTCTCCATGTAAATTGCTCTCTACACGTAGGCAACAAGCAAAGGGGGGAGAGCAAACATGGAACATTCATTGCTCCCATGACAGGAGGAATTACAACAACATACATTGTGTCGAAGTCCAAATGGCCAAGTCTATTATGGAATACAGCAATTTCACTGAGACTCCAGCCAGGAAGATGGACAGCAGGCCAGCGAGAGGGTAAAACACAATGACAGAAAGCATTCCCTATACGCCTTTTAACAAAGCAATGGAAAACTAAAGGAAATTAGGGGTCACAAGACTCCCTTCACATCAATTTCATTTTAGCAGCAGTTTTTGAAAATAATATGTCCTTCTGAATTATACAGCAGTATGTAGTATATGTGGTGAATGACAGCCATGCCTACCATATGTCCTTAACAATGTAGAAATGCACAAACTAGAAGAGCAATGGAGCACATCCTGGTTCAATTTCAGCTGTGCATCAGACACTAGAGTTTGGACCTTTATGTAATACTGTACGTTTAAGATGGACAGAATGTATTGTCCAAGTCAACGCGAATGTTTTACGCATGCCATTCGGTGTCTATTTCGGTTCTCTATTTGAAGGCATTGCTTACCCTTACCACCACAGGCCAATTTAAAATTACACACAAGGAAAAGCCAAGATAGGAAAAGCGATCACCACATCTGGTCATGCTAAACTGTACAACAACGGAAAAATATATAAAGTACATCAGGCTAGTGGTTGAAACACTGACACCAGCTGTGCAATCTCAGAATAGTTGCACCAGATGCTACTATTTTATTGTTGGAGAAACAACAAAAGAAAACAAAAAAAGAAAGTAAATGAAAACTAAGCTTTGAAGTACTTACCATCAGTAAATACACTGAAAGAGACAAACGATAAATGTGAAATAATTTATCCTCCTATCAAGTTATTTCGTTTTCATTTCCCCCCCACTCGAATGACCTACAGTATATTTGTAGTTATCGACCTACGCAACACTTTGTTTCAGCTACAGTACATCCAACCCAATGAGGCTTTGACAAAGACGTGTCATACTGTAACATACGGACTGTTACATCCCCAGGCTAGGGGAAACCTGTACATAACGTGCTATTAGCTGCGCAGTATGAATTGAAGTTCAGAGTAGCCGTTTATTAAATTGTCACAGCTAAGTATTGGCCAAAACAACAAACAAGTTCACTGATTGACCCTTAACTCTAGGGAGGCAGTGACATATGAGAGCGGCCGTGTGTGTGCGTACCGGTTCAATCCCCGGCTCCTGGCATAGGGTCAAAGTGTCCTTGAGCAAGACACTACTGCTCCCCAAATTCCAGATATGTACAAATGTACTTCATGGCCCCAACAACTACTAAACAAAACGTCCCTAAGAAGGAAGATCAATATAAACTAGAAAAGCACAGATCTCCGACAGGCTGGGTTGCCTACCCAGGGCATGCGAATTCTGGAAAGCCAATTCCAATTGGAATGGGATCTGAAAAATCAGACTCAAACATGTTGATCACATGACTCCAGAGATACCGGTTTATGTGAGTTTTGGACAAAATCTGTAGTATCAAAAAGTGTGTTGTGAAGAAAACGGTAAAAATGTAATCTGACACAACCTGTAAATTGTGTCGGTTCCAAGGATTCCAAGGAATCCATGGCGAAAAAGATGGATGGTTTAAAATGAATGCTGTCCAATTCATTTGAATAGACAAATCACTTGAGTCTACTCTACCTGTTTCAACACCGCGCGCACGCACACGCACACACACACACACACACACACACACACACACACACACACACACACACACACACACACACACACTCACACTCACACTCACACACAGAGGGGAGGAGAGCTGGACTTCTGACACATCAAAACAAACCACAACAAATATGATCCAGGGTCATAATTAGCAGAATGTATTTGCAGATACACTGAACTCCAAATGTGTGTGTTAGCACTGTATGTTGCTGGTATGCTGTAGGCACTGTGTTTCATTGTAAACCGGTATACAATACTATAATGTGCAGTAAATTATTCCCATGTGACAGAGAAAAGACAAGGCAGAACGAACATCAGTGTGTGATCTAAGGCTGCACATGGGCATGGTAGAGGAATCCAGGGGTAGGCTACTTTTTGAACTGACATGGGCATTCTACTGTACACTTCAAAGAAGTATCTACAACACAGTATGCAGTCAAGATGACCATGTCTCCCAGACATGTCTACACAGAGTGCTTGCCTATAGTGTAGGCAGTGTGCCTCTGTTGTGCCATCCAATTCTATGGCCTCTCAAACTTCACAGTCAGTTGTGCATTAAGACCAGGGCACATACAGTAGACAGTGAAATCCTGAGTTCTAATTTACGTCTGAAAGAGTGAAAATATACCTGAAAATGTACCTGCAGTAAATGCATTTTACTGATACTGTGTACTGTAGAAACCACTTTCATTTTGTGTAAACCCCCCCAATCAAACTTACCTTTATTGTCACATCACAAGTTTACACCAAGTATAAATGAGAGGGTGGAATTATTGATGAACTAAGACGCTAACGTGAGTGTACTTACTGTATGTTGTTGAGTTGTGATCGGTTAGCAGTATAGACAAAGTTTGTGGGGACTGATGATTCCAGGACCATGGACAGTTCCTCAGATAGTTCCTCGTACTGTAGCTCGTAGGTAGACTAATGAATTTGCCAGTGCATAATTATCAGCTAAAACAAAACCGATGTATGTTTTATGTATTAATTTCCCCTCACCATTAGTGAGGAAAGTGATGATTGTGACCTGGGAATGGCATCCTTCCATTCATTTTGGCACTTTGCAATTTGTATCTGTTCCAGAGATGTCCCTTTGCACTGTGATGGCATCGATGGAGGTGGGACCATACTTTCTTCTGTCCCTCCTGTAGTAGCCTGTAGCCTGAACAGTTCCATGGTATTCTTGACAAGTATGTGTTCTCATGACACCGCTGTGATCTGACCTAATCCTTGTAGGCTGTCTCGTCATTGTTACCATACTTGATAATAATGTTGGAGAGGGCCCAGCACGCCATCCTGTGGGGTCACGGTTCTGACGTGGTACTACCTATTCTCACCACCTGCTGCACATGGTCAAGTGCAGGCCTGCATCCCCGAGCTGTAGTTCAGTATTTCATTTGAGGGGCACAACGTCTGTCTTTCAGAAATTACAGCCAAGTCTATGGACTTTTAGTGTTTGCTTTAAGCAGTGACGTCATGTGGCAGCCACAGTGGGCGCCCCTCACTTCCCACAAGTGTGATTTTTGATGGGCGCTAGAGTGGGGAGTGTTGGCTGATGAATGAATATCAACATCCTAATACATCTGCTGTCAAAATATGACCCCCCCCCCCAGTCAAAAAACACTTTGTTTGAAATAGACACTCATGCTTTCCAAGGTGTGATTTGGGCTGGGAGGAGGAGTAAGACTAAGGCCCTATACGTCCTCTCTGGGGGGGTACTACCTAGCCCCTCCAATGTCTGGCTTTAGAAATTGTGTCATAACTGGCATCCAAGTCTATGGACTTTTTTAAATGTTTGTTTAGATCACTTTAAACAAATGCGGAGTGGCAGCCAAGTCTAATGGACTTTAAATTTTTGTTTAGAGCACTTTAACGGCCCGAACTTCTAGTATAATAATATGCTTATTAGCAGTACAGGTAGTACAGTCAAAGCTTATGCTAAAAGGATAACAGAAAAAACGTTTGTTAGCATCTCACCCACTGAATCGTTCCAACACAGATACATTGAATTACTCACCTAATGTTTCAGCTGTTCCATGTTTAAGTAATTCCAAAGTGTACTGTGTACATTGTTTAAGTGACAGATGCATGGGTTTTCATATCTAAATATGGTTGCTAACATCTGTTAGCGACTAGCACTCTGAACGGAATCAAAACAACTTTCCCTTTGAGTTTCAATAACTGTCATGGCAGCTTGCTTGTTTACAATCAATCTGATTTCTTCAAAATAAGTCCATGGTATAGTCAGCACTAGTTTTATTTCTAAAATAAAACTAGGCCCGTTTCCCGGCCGACCCCCTGGACGCGCTCCTGTGGGTCTGGATGTTCCGAAGACTCCCCAGGGTAACTCTGTCATTTCTCCACCGTTTCGGACGCGGGGGGCTCGCCAGCACCCTGGTTGCCTTCCTGGGGGTCTGGATGTTCCGGGGAAGATTAGAGTACACTACAATACAGTATAGAGCACAGTAGCTACATCAGTATACATCTACAGCTACATCAGTATACATCTACAGCTACATCAGTATACATACTGTATACAGTACATCAGTATACATCTACAGCTACATCAGTATACATCTACAGCTACATCAGTATACATCTACAGCTACATCAGTATACATCTACAGCTACATCAGTATACATCTACAGCTACATCAGTATACATCTACAGCTACATCAGTATACATACTGTATACAGTACATCAGTATACATCTACAGCTACATCAGTATACATCTACAGCTACATCAGTATACATACTGTATACAGTACATCAGTATACATCTACAGCTACATCAGTATACATCTACAGCTACATCAGTATACATCTACAGCTACATCAGTATACATCTACAGCTACATCAGTATACATCTACAGATACATCAGTATACATACTGTATACAGCTACAACAGTATACATCTACAGCTACATCAGTATAACAATACATGTATAGTTGCACCGCTCAGTTCAGTGATTTTTAACCATTTTTGAGACGAACACATAATAATTACTTGTGCAAGCAGAGCGTGCAAATACTGTAATCGGCTGCATATATCGGTTTTGTCCACCGTATGTCGGTGTTGTCCGTCGGCCAATACGGGACCACTGTTCTTGATGACGTAACTAAGGTAAGTTTGGTGATCGGCTGGGTATGTATGTATGTACAGTATGTATGTCGTAAGAATGGTGGTCTCTTATTGGCTGTTGATGGTGACGTAACTAAGGTACGTTTCAAGGTTGGTATAAGGTCAATATCGGGTCTAAAGGATTTAGAACAGCAGTTGGGGATCCGATGGTAATTCGGACGGAGCATCACTCAAACATGTGCTTGCGGTTATGGTTAGATTAGGGTTTGAGGATAGGTTGTCGGACCAATAATAGTGTCGGAACTAAAGCCTGTACCCCAGCAGTTGTAATATACATTAATAGCAGTACTTGCTGCGCTCTCTGCTTGCACACAAGTAGGCCATAGAGGGCTTTTTCTTTGCAAAGTTCTATATCAAATTAAATAGTAGAGTTGTTTTTTAAACAATATATTTATTGACATTCTTTTTCAATTATATAAAACATTACAGTTATAGCTCTCTTGTCACTAAAATGTCCAGAAAAAACACAAACATAACAAATAAAAATACAAATACAAATACAATCATAACAAACACAACTCAACAATCAAAAACAAAAACAAATAAAACAGATATGGTCCCCATTTTCCTCCCTACATTACTGTGGATTATCTAATACAGGTCCTAATGGATTGCTTTCCATAAAACGCATCAACTGTCCCCATATTTCTTGAAAGTCATGCAGATTTCCCTTTAATGGCTAAAGTCAATTTTTCTAGTGCAAGACAATTTGACAGTTCTTTGTACTTTGTGCTTAATGTCTGGTTTGTATTTACTTATACCTAAGATACACAGTTGTGGACAAATAGGAATATCTAGTTCCGAGAGATTATTAACCATTGTGATCATAAAGGGCAATTATCTGTATTTTTCTAGCATTTTCTTTACAATATAGAATAGATAGGAATACTGTATTGACAACCATTCAAAAGTATGACATTACCTTTACAACCTCAACATGGATATGACTCAAAAAAGCCAAAGCTTGTTTCTATTGTGGTGCTATTGTCCTCTTATCTCATATAAAAATGGAAAAGCTCAGCTGTGTGTGTGTGTGTGTGTGTGTGTGTGTGTGTGTGTGTGTGTGTGTGTGTGTGTGTGTGTGTGTGTGTGTGTGTGTGTGTGTGTGTGTGTGTGTGTGTGTGTGCGTGTGCGTGTGTGTGCGTGTGCGTGTGCGTGTGCGTGTGTGTGTGTGTGTGTGTGTGTGTGTGTGTGTGTGTGTGTGTGTGTGTGTACGTGTGTGTGCATGCAGGGTGGTAGTACTGTGGTGGAGGAGCAGGAGAGACTGAACATAATTCATACCATTACAATAGCATTTCAGCGAGTCTCCTGAAGAAGCCTTAACAATGTCCCTGTCTGTACGTGCCATCCATCAGGGTGATGAATGGCAGTGGTTTATCCTAGGACATAGATCTGGCTAAGCCCCACCACCATTGTGACACAGCATTTAATTACAACGCATGTCTAATTGAAAGGCCCCCAGCAAATGGCAGGGATGACTCTGTCTGCTGCAGGGTTAAGAAACATTAATTAATTATAGGCCCCGCCCTCCCTCTTTTATTCTGAGTCGCCGGTGTCCCTGCCTCAGTGAGCTGATGACATTTTCAGCCTGCCTTTCATCCCTCCGAAAAATGAATGGCGTGGCTAGAGCGTTATCAAATGAGCTGTACAGCTAGCCAGTGAATATGTCATTGAGTGTGACTGCTCCCTGAGTGAATTGTGATTTATCTGCATGGCTTCCTCGTCATGCTAACTGTCTTGCTAGCCAACCCCCCCCCTACCCACCCATCCACATGCAACCCTCTGTGTTTGACAGGCCCGGTACATCATTCAGGGGACCTCTGGTGCAGTGTTAGTTCATGCCGTGTGGGGCCTCCCTAAATAGCAACACCTCCTGCATTTGAACCCAGTTGGCCCTTATGTCACAACACTGCATGGAAAACATTTGAACTGAACCCAGTGATAGATCCAAATGTGTACACTCTCGGAATCCTGTCTTAAATTAACATAGGATATTATACTTTTTCCTTTTGCTTATTTGCTTATTTCTTGCCCTTAAATGCCCAGTTCCGTGCCCAGTTAGGATGTAATCATCCTGTAGTAGTGTAACACATTACATAATATTACTTTCATGAGACAAAATAAATAATATTAAGCGTTACTTATATAATATGTAGGTCAGGAGTGGCTTATTGTCGATATCAGCAGGTAAGACGGAGTCTGTCCCGCTTACAGTGCGCTAGAGCCCTGGGAGATGGATGCTGAGGTGGAGTGCTACACCTACCATCAGCTCCCAGTACGGACCGCACCCAAACGGTGCGACTCAGCTGAGTCGAACCCATGACCTTGTGGTCCAAAGGCGAGAGCTCTACCGACTGAGCTATCCGGACACTACACTGCTCATATGAATCGTGTATAGTTTAATATGAAAACCTGCATTTCCCGCCAGTCTGTCTGTTACGCCTCGTGACACGTCACACATAATACTGTATAATACATTACTTTTTTAAAATATATTATCAAAATTATTCTGCATTACTGCATTTCTTTCTGCATTCTGACATTCTGTCTGTCTCACTGGCTGTCTGTCTCGTTGCCCGTGGCTCTGTCTTGTGACATTATGTGACAACGGCAGAATTTAAAGAATTACTTATTTTCTATAATTTGTCATCAAATTATGTATTAGATTCCATGAATTCAAGGAATACATTTAACTCCTGTGTTAACTGTCCATTAGGACGTAGGATGGGTAGGTCAGGTCTACGCCAGGGTATGCCTTGTGGTACACGAACGCCTTCTAGGGAGTGCGTGACATCAAAATCCGGTAAACCACTGTTGTAAGGAGATGTATAGAGCAGCTGCGGGAACTGCATGTCTCTCAGTACAGTGACATTCTGTGATTATTTGCCATATTCATATAAAAAATATATAATTTTCGACAAAATACAACGAGACTTAGCGCTGGGGGGAGCGTCAGCTAGGTCAGGAGGTAGCAGGGGGTGCACGGCCAATAAGGTTTGGGGACCGCTGGTCTACGCAATATAATTTATAATAATCATTACTCTTGCTCAGACTACAATATATTACTTTAAGGTTTTCATGATTTCATGTTTTCATTCATGTCCAAGGTTCTCAGCAGGAAACCGGTGGATTGTGCAGTCCGGGTAGGGAATGAGGCATTACCCCAGGTGAAGGAGTTTAAGTATCTCTGGGTCTTGTTCATGAGTGAGGGGGGGGGGGACGGAGAAGGAGATCAGCCGGAGAATCGGAGCGGCAGGGGCGGTATTACAGTCGCTGTATAACCACACTGTTTGAAAAGAGAGTTGAGCCAGAAGGCAAAGCTCTCTGTCTACCGAGCAATCTACTCTCACCTACTGTATATGGTCATGAAGTGTGGGTCATGACCGAAAGTATAAGTTCGCGAATACAAGCGGCCGAAATGAGTTTTCTTCAACGGGTGGCTTAATAATTTGAAATACAATAATATGTAATATGTAGTATATTGTATTTTTTAAGTAACTTCCCCAACACTGTGCCCAACTTATATTACCTTGTGTTTGTTTGGGGTATCACTTTCACAAGATGAAATGTTAAGATAAGATACAGTAAAGATAAGTAAAGCCCATCACACACCGCCTGCGACCGCCGTGCGTCAAAACAGCCGCCTCCATTATTTTCAATTAACCTATCGCACACCGGCGGCGTCCGCCTCGCCTGGCGCGCCGATAGAACCAGTTCTATTTTCCAGGCGGCGCCGCGCGGCAACGCGTCGCGCCGCGTCGGACGGAGCCGGTGTGTGTTGGGCTTCAGTAAGATCAATCTTCAAAATTCAGGTGCCCTACCCACCTACCAACACCGGCTGTTTTCTGGCATGGAAATCTGCTCATGGGAGGTTTTCCTGTCATTATCGTTATTAGTTAGTCTCAAAAAAGATTTTGTCAGTAGCATGATATTATTATTTTTTGTTTTAACTAACGGAAACTTTGGCGGAATTTGAGTTAAGGACAGCTTGACAAGGCACTCGCTATCTCCTACTACAAAAAAAAGACATGCACTTTAAAGTTGTTTGTTTAAATCAAGTTTGTGTGAATAAATGTGTTAATCAGGCATCCACAACACTCTCAGCGCCTCTGTCTAGCTGTCTAGCAGATGCAGCACTCACATCAAGTAAAGGGGTTGCACAGGGACAAGTGAGGGGGACCATGGAAAAACTTTCTTTTGCTTCAAAAGGTGGCGCCCCACACCCAAAAAAAGAAAAAAGGAATAAAAAAGGAATCCATTGCTTGCTCCACACATCTGTGTCATCGCCATGCCCTGCCACACCTGGGCTTGATTAGTGAACCCTTGAACCTGAGGTGTAGTTTTGAGAGGCTGCCAGCAGACACTCAGCATCAAATCAAAAGCTTCACTGTAGAATCAAAAGAATTCAGTCTATCTCTGCATAAACATGAGAGCAGTGGAGGTGGTGGCGGGCCTGATGGCTCTTATACACCAGCTGTGTTGTCACGCATCCTTCTATCCCTGCCATCATATTCAAATGTCCTTTTATGCCAATTAAAATGGGGCAGAGGCAATTTTATAAAGCTATACATTATGTATTTTTGAGCTGCGCTAGCCCCTCTATTATCAGCTATAGTGTAGATTCTGTATTAACACAAACATTAAATGCCATTGACAATAAATGGAGAATTTACGTCATACTGTATGTGTCTGAGCAAATCGTCTGTCGGAATGTCTGTGGAAACCCTTGACCAATAAGGGACCACCATTCTTGGTGACGTAATTAAGTTGTGTTGTTGTATGTTTCAAGGTTGGTATAAGGTCATTAATTTATTAGAGTGCTCCTCACATCACACAGGTGTGAATTTTAATATTCTTACTTGCCATAAAAATACCTTTTTTCTCCTGGTGCCTCCTTCGTTTACTGATGGTAAGCCTAGTAGTGCAAACATTCTCATAGAATAGTCGTCATTTAGCTAAGCTATACTGTGGCTAGTTAGTTAATTTGGCTGTTGATTAAATATAGTTCTAATTCTAATACAGGGTGGGGTGGGGGGCTGAATGTCAGTCAAGTTGGTGTATTAAGTAAGTAATAACAATTTATCAAAAGTCAAAAGGAATGACAGCCATTTATTTATTTTCTTCCCATGAGGGTTAAAATGTAAAAAGAACCACCGCTCATCCACTGAAAAAACTTAAGAGAGGTGCTGGAGCCACAAAGGGAACATGAGAAAAAAATAAAGGGAAGCTCCAATCAATGTATTTATTTAGCAAGCTTTCGGTCTACTGACCTTCTCATTCCCATGAGGGTTATAATGGAAAGACAAGTCTAATTATCAGTCTCTCTGCCTGAATTCCAAAATCTATATCTTATTCTAAATCTTGTAATATTATTTTGAAAAACATACAGTATATTGAAGGAGTTTAATAAAAATTTCAATTACGCAGAAAATTGTATCGTGCAATGTCTATTAACTGATCGTATATAGTACGAATATATTTGTACCCCCTAGCTATGGGACGTTATCAGCCAGGTACAAACATGTTCGCACCCCGTAATTAAAAGGATCAGTCAGTAATTGGTATTCCTTTAAGTTTCCTTTTATTTGTATACATATTTGTGACACCATTTAGTGAATCAAATCTTTGGCTATTCTAAACTAATTCGTTAGTCGTTTTACAGTAACTGTATTCGAGTATCTGTCTGTCAACGGTGGGGACTGGCTCATTGGCTCGGGTCATCTTAATGTCTTTGGCAGTGCCCTGCTAGTCTCATTCTCCTGGCTTTTTCCCTCATACAGGATCTTGTTGGTAACATGTACACTCTTGCACCCGTCTAGAGGCTTTTGCAAGGTTGGCTTCAAGGTCCAGCGGTGGCCGAACGGTTTGCGGAGCAGTCTTGATATCGGAAGGTCGCTAGTTCGTATTCCCGGTCCGGCACGTTAAAATTACCACCGCTGTGCCCTTGGACAAGGCATTGAACCCCTACCATGAAATGTTCTATGAGCAGGGCCTGGCTGTAAACAAGTTCTTGAGCTTAGTCCAGTTACCCTGGGTAAACATAGTACCTTTCCTTTCACTGCCATATCCTGTAGAAGAACAGACTCTACCGTTGCATAGAAGAAGCGGTCACGGAGGAGGTTGGAGTTCCATACACTAGTCATGCCATCCAGGGCCCTCCAAGTGCCTTCCTCACTCGGTTGAGTTGACCTATGAGTCCTTGACTTCCTTCAGAGCCGTGCCTTCTGTTGTTGTCAGAGGTGGGTGTTCCGGTGAGATCTTAAAGGTGAGAACCTCAGTCTTCTTGCCATTCAGCTAGAGGCTCTGTTCTGGCCATGTACTGTACGTTAAATGACGTCAAAGAGAACAGGAAGTACAAGGGAACAATGTCTGTCTGCCTGTTCTCTTGTCCTTTCTATAGGCCTGATGGCAACATCAACAACAAGAGCCTGAAGCATTATCACATCAACAGATGCATCTATTCTTCAGCAAGCTTTTTTCTCAGATCAAGGTACAGTACGAAGTAAGCGTAAAGCAAAGGCCACAAACATATTTAAGTACACTAACCATAGTGAACAAAACAAGCTAGATTCATATACGGTATAGGCTATATTGCTGTTCACCCATGTATACATGCTTTCGTATTAACTCCAGCTCTGCTCCTGCCAAATTTCACCCAAAGAGACGGGTCATTTACATTTTTGATAAAATGATCCTGCATTTTTTAATTGTCTTGGAAATTAAAGACTTCTTTAATCATTGTGGATGGGAGGGGACTTAGCCGATGTACTCATGTGTTTCTGATTGCATTAGAACTGATGTGGCATGGCATGATGGATATTTAATAGTTGCGCTGTCCCTCTGTATCATGTCAGGGGCTTGACACACACAGATGCTCTGCAGCACCGCACCATACAGAATTGCTTTAATAATTAGGCCTATCATCTTGTCTTTGAGAGCAAGAGAGGAGAGAAGAAAAGTGGAGAGGAGAGGACAGGAGAAATGCCTCAGAGTCAACGGTTGTTTGATGAGGCAGGAGGTCATTGTACAAGGTAAAGAGCATCAAAATGTGGTATCAAACTGACATGCCATATCCTGTTTAGCTGAACAACTAGATGGGCTTAATTGCTGAGTGTATTTGTAGAGGCGCTGAAGAGCCCACGGCAGCCCTGTAGAGCCCCAGGCTGTGTGCTCATCAGATTCAGATCTGTCCTGGTGCAGTAACACTGACTGTCATCTTTCACAGCTATGGGTTACATATTGTAGCATCTAACTAATTTACTTCATTAAGAAGTATAGGGATGTCCCGATCACGTTTTTTTGCTCCCGATCCGATTCCGATCATTTGATTTTGAGACATACCGATCTTTCCCATTCCGATCTTTATATTTTCATATAACACTTAGCAAATAGCAAATATCCTAATGTATGTCACTCTAGTCTAGTCTGTTGCCTTTCAAATATTTAAAGGCTTATAGAGAGATGACTTCCGCACAACCGGTAGGTAATTTGGAGCAGGTGCGATGATGACGAGGCATATACAATGTGGAAAGGAGAGACACCCGCACACCGCCACTTGCTTGGTTCAGAGCATTTATTTAAGAAGCAACGTTTCGGTCTTGCGACCTTCCTCAGGCCACTGAAATTATTGAAAGGGAAATTGTGACTATACTTTTATTAGAATGACTGTCATTGTGTTTTCTTTCTTTCTATGAAAGCATGGAATCATAGCAAAAATAATGATGTATTGGTTAATTAGAGTGAATACAGTTCTACAGCTTATAGAACTGAAGTCAAGTTAAAACTCTTAAAGAGTATCTCTCTCATTCAGAGAGAGTACTACAGACATCTATGCCATCATGCATAGGTGTCATTGAGGCAGCGGTGGCCAAACGGTTTGCGGAGCGGTCTTGATATCGGAAGGTCGCTAGTTCGTATCCCCGGACCGGCACGTTAAAATTACCACCACTGAAGTGCCCTTGGACAAGGCATTGAACCTCTACCATGAAATGTTCTATGAGCAGGGCCTGGCTGTAAACAAGTTCTTGAGCTTAGTCCAGTTACCCTGGGTAAACATAGTACCTTTCCTTTCCTTTTGTCTTTCACGCCTCTGAGTGTGACTAGTTTTTGTTTGATGATCTCTGACTGGGACCAGAAGGAAAACAACTAACATAAACACAACAGTTTTTACATAATATCATTGCTTATACATCTTTCTTTGAGATTTACATTAGACAATTAAAAATCTGATCTTTTCTCCCCGATTCCGATCTTTTGAAAATCATGTGATCGGAGCCGATTTCCGATCACCCGATCCGATCAGGACAACCCTATTAAGAAGATAAGAATGTACAGTATATAAGTAATGCCTCAAATGAAAAATCACTACTGCATGTATATTACAGTGACATCCAGCACCTGGCCTAAATATAGGCTTTTGAGATGTGCACACACTCCTCTCTGTGAACAGTATAGTGACACCACATCATTTGTAACATCACCACAGAAATGTCCTTTTATGTCTTTTTTGGTACTGGTTTTCAAAGTGTGGTCTGAGGATCCCCAGTGGTCCATAGAATTTACAATGTAGGTATTTAGCAGACGCCATGGGTGGCCTTTATTGATTACTAAGGAGGAATAAGAGTAGTTTCATTTCACTACATTTCAATATGTCTAGGAATGCACCGATGTATCGGCCACATATCGGTATCGGACGATATTTGCTGTTATCATCAGTCAATATCGTTATCGGCAAATAAAACTGGTTTGTTGGTTATCTGCAGCCTACCAAGCTATAGATTCTGAACATTTATTTCTTGTACTAAAGGTCTATTTGTTTCCCTGGCACAAAAGGGAGAAATAAAAACAAAAACAAAATGAACATATATCGGTATCAGTATCGGCTATCAGCTAAATTGTTATTTTAAACATCTGTATTGGTAGGCCTATCAGCCAAGAATTTCCTTATCGGTGCGTCCCAAATATTACAACAATACTAACAATACGTTTCAATATCACCATGTACAATTATGATGTTTACATGTACAGTAGATGGTTGAATTGAAATTCAAACTAAAACATCTTTTCATATCAGGGTTTCTAGAACATAATCATTTGAAAGGATCCTGCAAACGTCAATTTGGTCTCTATGGCCTGAGAAGGTCCTGTTCTACGGAAATGAAACGATGGCTGCACAGGGCAGCTTAGAGACTGTGATTATGAGATGAAGAACGCAGTCACACTCTTATGCTGGCACCTCCAGCATGCAGGCCATCTGCACAGAGGGCCTGGAAATGAGAATGACAATGCTAATCACTGCCATGGTGTCCTGACTGGTGGAGATGAATGGCTCTGAACACACTGAGTAATGCTCATGTTTCTGTCTCGGCCTGCCAGGTCCACACGCTTCCCTTTCCTGTGCATGCTCTGTCACTGTGTGTGGCTTCCTCTTGGTCCATGGCCCAGTCATATTGGACTAGGCAGAGGACACTTAGTCATTTGGCCCTAAAATTACATCATTATCAGGTCCTTGTCTCTTCAGCACTTGTTTCTTTGTTTCTATTTAGCCTTCTGCGTGATTGAGGTGATATGCACCCTGTCACTGCAATTACAGTATCATAGATAGCAACCAAAAAAAGGAACTTCAGGAGTTATTAACACTGTGTATATTTTGTGATGGACAGTTCTCACAATAAAGGGGGTGATAATGGTAGTAACACTGCAGTCAAAACCAAAATGAACAAAGCCAGTGAAACGTTACAGAGAATTAGATCAATGCTGTGATGCATTTCTAGTATTTGATCTTAACACTCGTCCACGACTAAATCAAATAAACACAGCTTTCAATAAAAGGAAATGACTGCTTAAATTCTTTATCCGTGGAAAAAGCAAAGAACAAATTAGGAATTGCACAATTATATGAGCAAATAAAATATGCTGCCAAGACTGAGTGTTTGGCTCATGGAGAGCTTAGCTAAGGAGTGGAGGCCTGCAGTGTGGCTTTTCATCCTGATGGTTTCCAGCTGTGGTGTGGTGTCATTGTCATTTTCATATGGCTCTCTTCTTGCGGGTGTCCCCCATAAGCGAATGTGAAGAGGAGCAGCTGCATGGCAGTTTTGTTCCTTCTGTTCCCAGCTTGAGGAACCAGTAAACCTCCAGGCTCTTATTGCACTGGAAAGCCCTTTTGGGGTGACCTCACAGCCTGTGGCTTGGCTCGGTTTACAAGCATACAACAATATACAATGGCCTTGCCTAAAATTACAGGGAGTGGTAGCACAGAAATGTCACTCAAAAGTATCTTGTAATTTTCAAACTTGTTAAAAAAGACCACGGAGTGCAGCAGCTCTAAACCAGGGAGAGTAGTGAGGTCCATACAGGAGGTTTGTGATTATTATTTTTTATTTCTGAAATAGGAACCAAGGTTATCCCTTCCTGGTTAAAACCGAAAGCGAGAAAGCACTATGAACTAAACAGAAGCTGATGTTCTATTCGTTACAGCACAAGTCCTTTTATTGTGCTGTATATTTATGGTAGTCCTATACTTAACTCAAAACTGAATAAAATACGATTGTAGCAGAGAATCAATAAAATAGTACCATTAGTAAGATGAAAGAAAACAAACCAAATATGACATAAAAAATATAAGATTATAAGTTTTCCTTCAATATACAGTTCAACAATTCTGAAGCACAGAACATTTCCTAAAAAAGTTTTCCAACATTTTATCTGGACCGGGCCGAAGCTCTTTTCAGCGTGTGAGAGGAGGCTGTATAGAAGGAATACACGCTGCCGCTGTTCAGCGTTCATGTGGGGTCTTGTCGGAAAGCACTTCATTCTAATGTGCTGTGGCTTTTCAAAAGCCAATCCCATGTAAGAAATAAAAGCCCAGACAACTGCATTACTGTCCAACCTGTCAGCTCTGTTAAATATAAGCTCCATCCTGCCTGCCAGGGCCCTTAAAAGCTGAGTTGGCAGATCGAGAGTGGGACTGCTAGTGACAAAAGCAGATAGCTGGAGCTGTGATTTTAGAAAAGGAGAATGGACACTTAAATGTATTTTTATACGTTTACAAGGAGTTCATTCTGTTCCCCATGAATCAATAATAAGCAGCGTGCAGTAGACCCAGGATACAATTATCCTCTCAGAAGTACCTCCCTTGTCACTACAATGACTTTTTTAAAGTCAACATGCTGTCAGGTGCAATGGCATTCAGCTTTCCTTATGGCTGCAGTAAGCCCGTCTCAAGGGGAAAGAACACAGCCAAACATCCAGGGAACAACATATTCCCACTTCAAAATCATAGACCTAAAGAAAAAATGAAAATGCAAACCTATTCCCTGAAATAAAATGAATTGGAATTAATTCTATATCTTTCACTAAAGGTTACATCCAACAAGTACACCAGATAAGGGGACCAGAACCAGCTGTTCCTCAGATTGGCTCATACCAGATGTTAGATCTATGCGTGAGTTGTAAGGCTCTGATGATTTACTCAACACCTCTTGGAAATTGAGATGTTTCGTGCAATTATGAATACCTCATTGCTCACATGGAACATCCCTCAGCTCAATCAGTGTTGATCTTCGGGTTCTTTTGCACAACATCAATCCAAAGAAACGTTCTGCTGTTGTCCATGGAATTGTTTGATCGCGCAACACATGTTATAGAAGAACAACTACGCAAGAAAACCCCCATAGGATGAGGGACTCAGAGGGAGGCTTGCTTTTTTCCATCAGTTTTATTGAGCCGCATAAATAAATGAGTAAATTTAATCCAACTATATAATAGGTGTATAATGGTATTCCCTTAGCAAGCAAATTCTCCACAGAATTCACAGAATCCATACTCATTGATATGGGCTTGTTTTGAGCTATGGAACAAATGGCCATGTTGAATACATATGTCAATCTAAAGACAGAAAAAATATGAGGGTAGGAAATAAATCAATACATTCAAGTGCAAATCTTCAAATCGTTCAACATGGGAGGTTTAAGTGTTCCTCTGTTATATAATTTCAGTGACAGAGGGACTAAAGGCTGAGAGAGTGTCTTCAGGCTGTTAATGATGGATGCAAATATAGATCGTACTTACAAATGTGTTCATAAGGAAATAACCAGCAACAGACAATTAATTCCAACATGTTTTCAGCATATTTAATAAATGAAAATCTTTGGAAAAAGCAGATTAGATGAGTAAAGTGTCTGAAGAATGATATTTGGTTGTTTGAATGGCTGTTACAAAGTGAATATCTACACTGTTCTTAAATTTGATCCATGCAATAACATTGAGTCGTTGTCACCCCTTACCCCAGAAATAGTAGAACATAACTAAACACCTGTTTGAATATGTAATTTCTCAGTCCATTATGTTTATATACATTATGTTGGTCATTCAACTATACTGTATATTGCTATTTAAAATTGTCCAGCAGCATACACACACACACACACACACACACACACACACACACACACACACACACACACACACACAAAAACCCAGAATGAAATGGACTGGCTACATTATGCCTGAAAGATGAGGAATTCACCCATTACAGCCATTTGCTGTAAACCTTTTCTACAAAGTGCTGCAAACTGAGCCATTACACGATTGAGGTAAAATATTTGCTTTTATCACCCCTCTATTTGAACAGTGGCCACGTCCCCAGCAATTGCTGTGTGTAGCAATCACAGTTTTGCTTTGCATGTCATCCTTTTTCAAATAATTTACCAACTGCAATTAATCATGTCTGTCATCTCTAAGCTGTGAACTCTATAGAACTCTATAGTTAATGGCTCCAAAATGTATGTATAGTTTCATGTATATGTATAGCATAGTAGTAAATATGTATAGTTTATATGTATTGTGTATGTATAGTTTCATTATATAGATATTCCACTGTTACTTTCTTAGCTTACGCATGTTTCATGATAAATGCTTTTATGTGATGTATTCCCATGCTTTGTTCTTGCTTCAATGTAAATCGCTCTGGATTAAGAGCATCTGCTAAATGCCTAAATTGTAAATTGTAATTGTAAATTGTAATGTATTGAAGAAAGCAACTGTCTATTTTAAAACGTGCGTGCATGCGTGCGCGTGTGTGTATGTGTACACTGGCACACATGCATTACAGTATATATATACATACATACATATATATGTATACATATACGTATATATACATATGTATACATATACGTATATATATATATATATATATATATATATAGATCACTGATGATTGCTCACACCAATTGAAATAAAAAGGACCTCCATCTGACAAATTAGAAATAAACCTGGCAGGCCCCGTTTGGTTAGAACAAATGTGAGACATGAAAAATTGTTTGACACACTTTCATAAAAGCAAGTGGAGGCAACCCATCCTTTAGCGTGTGGTAATGGCTTCTCGTTGTTAGATTCAATGGAAAAAGCTATTCATACTGTTGTGTGATTGAAAAGAAAATTGAATCCTTTTGATGTTATAAATGTGTCTATTACCGCATTTGCACACAAATTTTCTATGGAAATTATAGAGAAAGGAGTGATTCTCTGGGGGAAATGTTTGGGAGTGACATATTGAATTCTATTCCAGCCTGAATATCAATATAGTGTATGCCTTCTAGAAGAAGTCCAAAACTATATGATTTTTCATAGTGGCGCCATGGGCTGAAAGGCTAAAATTACTATGCTATATGAAGGGAAAAAAATGTTAATGGATATATATTTCCTGTTCTCTAATGAACAACCTCTTTACTTGACTAAGGTTTGGGGAAACTTTCCATGCTCTCTGCACTACAATATGCTGTAGGCCAGACGTGGTTCTCTACCTTTACTGGATCAGGGCCCACTTGAAAGTCGTCCCACCCAGGCTCGGCGCATTTTCAGATCTAGCAACGAATAGTGTTCCGCCTTGGATCAATGGAACTATAAGTTCCTATGTTTATCAGTATCACAATGAAAACTCAATTTGTACGGTTTTAACTCATTTAGACCTTCGAAAACCTAACCTAAGTTTTGTGTCTTATTACATTTTATTTTATTTGTATTTATTTTATTATGTTGCTACATGTATAGCAACAACTAATGAGACACAGAGGTAGTTCCCGGATTTAAAGGTATAACAACCTATATGTTACAACAGTTTAAAGCAGGGGTTCTCAACCCGTGGGTCGCCAAATTATTTTGGGGGGGTCCCCAAATTATTATTTTTTGCAACTGAATGGCTGGAAAATGGAAATGAAGAGTTTACATTTACAAAATTTACATTAGTAACCAGATAATCCCTAATGATTATCTGGTTTCAGTATTTATTTATGGTGTATTATTAAGGTTATTGTAGCAGTCAATTTATATTGGGGGTGGGAAGGGGCGGGGGTCCCGAGACATTGCCAAAGCATCTCCGGGGGTACCCGGCCAAAAACGTTGAGAACCCCTTGTCTAAAGAACAAATGCCATAACATACTTTTTACATAATTGTTTCCCCCTTTATGTTAATCATCATTAAATAGTTGAGAACCACTGCTGTAAGTGCATTGCAATTGCCGTACCCATTAAAAAAAACATAGATTCATACACAGTAAAATCACATTACTTACACAAGCCTTTTTACATTTTATAGGGGGTTTATTTTACTTTCTCTTGTACTCAGTAAGAGATAATCGATGTAGTGGCATGTCAGCATGCGTATGTATGTATGTATGTATGTATGTACGTACGTACATATGTATGTATGTATGTATGTGTGTATATATATATATATATATATATATATATATATATATATATATAATGACATGCCCAAAATAGGGATGCATTGTGTTTCATTTGGAGCCTTGTCAAATGCCTTGTTGATGTCATTAGATAAGATATCCAGTTAATGCTGGAGGTTTGCAGTTAATTCTAGGTGGAGGGCAAATGCACACAAAGAATCCTGACAGTGACTTGATGAAAGTACTCAGTTTTGAAGAATATAGCCACCTGACATTTTGAAGGATGAAGGATTAGCAATTCAATACATCATATAAATTCCATTGTTGTTAATTGTAAATAAGAATTACAAGAGGACCAGTCTCAAAGGTGACAAATAAACGGTGTAGAAATCCAAGTACAGTTGCAACTCAGGTCTGTTTCACTAAGAATCTAGTCTGTTGCATTTGAACAGCCATTGGTAGACTAAATAAGTTGCAATAGTGGCAACAGAAATTACATTTTGGCTGGGCAAGCGAATGTGGCTTCCCCACATAGGCCTAATGAAGGTGCAGGCCTGCGCGCATAATGTGGCTGAACTTACTGGTGAGTACCGACCCAATTCGAGCATGTCTAATGTTGTTCATCTTGATTCCTCATGAATAATATTTCCAGACAGTCTGGTTGAAAGAAAATGTCGGAGCGGCAGAGTAAGCTACACAAAACAATAACAGGCTAATTCCCAAAGTGCAAATGTTTTAAATTAGTTTAATAATAACAACAATAACAGACTAACTAACAGTCCAAGAGCAGTGCACATGTTGTCATTGGTAGTGTAATTAAATAATAAGAAATAATGCTCACAGGGGATTGGGAGGAAAATGTTTTCTCTCTTTTTTCCCCCAATCAGCTAACTGTCTGGGCCCGATGTCTCCCTTTTGACTGATACCTGTCCATTTAAACTCTAGACGGGCCTGCCCCAAAGTTATTAGTGCAGCTGCGCCAGGCAGCCGGCAAACATTTTTGTTCCTACCTGTGCCCTCATCAAACCCTGTACACTTAAGACA
This sequence comes from Protomyctophum parallelum, assembly GCF_964188405.1. Taxonomy (NCBI): domain Eukaryota; kingdom Metazoa; phylum Chordata; class Actinopteri; order Myctophiformes; family Myctophidae; genus Protomyctophum; species Protomyctophum parallelum. The sequence goes on from NC_139699.1 coordinate 38,225,224, forward strand.
CTGCCCCCGCTGCCACCCTTAGATCTCCATATATGGAGCTGAACTGTTCTGACATTCCATATGTTGATCTTACCTCATCAAACCCCCACAAGGTTCAAGTTTATTTAGTGTCCCCGAAGGGCAAATTGGGTTGCAGCATAGACAGTACATTAAACAATGAATGAAACAGTACAGACAACAAACAGTTCACATAGCGGATACCAGAGTAAAAGGTGCACACAACCATTAAAGTGCAGGCGTTTAAAGTGCTATGCGATAGGTCATAAAAGTGTGTGTGCATAGACATAGGCACAAGATAATACAGTAAAAAGTAAAAGTGCTCATCATAAGGTTATATCCTCGATCTACGCACAGCAGCATTCAGTGTGTGAATAGAGACCGGGACAAAGGAATGTTTGTGCCTGTTTTTTGTGGCACAGGGGGCTCGCAAGCGAAGGCCGGATTGGAGAAGGATGTACTCTCCGTATAGTGGGTGAGCAGCATCAGATCGGATACACAGGGCTTTGTTAAGTACCTGTTTCTTAAAGATCTGGTCTAGGCCGTTCATTTGTGAGCCAATGATTTTTGAGGCCACTTTTACAATTCTCCCTAGGGAATTCTTGTCTCTGATGCAGAGATTAACATACCAACAGATAATGGAGAAAGAAATGACGGACTCGATGTAGGCACTGTAAAACAGTTTCATCAGAGTCTTGTCGACATTGAACTTAGCCAATTTCCTTAGGCAGTACAGGCGTTGTTGACCTTTTTTTTGCATCACATCAGTATTTAGGTTGAATTTCAGTTTGTCATCAATAATTGTGCCTAGATACTTGTAGCTGGGCACAATATCTACAGTCTGTCCGTTGATAACACTCTTCTGGGGGGATTGTGGGGAACGTCTAAAATCTATGCATAGCTCTTTTGTTTTTGAAACATTAAGCTGCAAGAAGGCGTTGTCACACCAGGATAGAAAGTCGTCTACCACTTGCCCGTGACAGTTCTCATCATTGTCAAGCAGGCTGACGATGACCGAGTCGTCAGCGTAATTAATGATGAATCTATTTTGGAAATGGCTAACACAATCGTTGGTATAAAGAATGTAAAGAAAGGCAGATAAAACACAACCCTGGGGCGAGCCAGTAGAAGATGTCAGGAAGCTAGACAGTATTTCATTAACCCTTACACGTTGAGATCTGTTGGTTAAGAAGTCAAGAATCCAGCCCACCAGACAGGGATCTACACCAAAGGAGTTAACCAGTTTATCAACCAAGACATGGGGCTGTATGGTATTAAATGCTGAGGAAAAATCAAGAGCAGCCTAGCATGGGTTTTACTACCTTCAAGGTGTTTGTGTAGGAGATTCAATAAGGTGGCAAGTGCATCTTGAACACCCCTTCCAGCCCTATACGCAGACTGGAGGGGGTCCAGTAAGCGCTCAGTTTTTGCCACAAGCTCGGACTTGATTAGTTTTTAAAATTGTTTCATGATCAGGGAAGTTAGAGCAACAGGCCTGAAATCATTGAGCGTTTGGGGCTTATTGCTCTTGGCCACCGGAACTATGGTGGACTGTTTCCAGAGGGATGGCACCTTCTGCTGGAAAAGAGATAGATTAAATATATAATAAAAGATAGGGCCTAGTTGTTCAGCGCAAGTCTTTATCAGGTGACCCCCAATATTGTCTGGGCCGGGACTTTTCCCAGGCTTACAGCCTTTAAAGGACTTGATGACACTCTGTTCATCAAAAAAGGGTTTTAAATGGGGGGGGCTGACTGCAGACTGTTCCTTAACACGCAATGGTTACTGCTGAAGTCATGGACATCGAATCTGATATAGAAATCATTGAGGCTCTGAGCCAATTGATGATCAGAGGTAAAGTTGGGCAGCTCAACCTTTTTCCTTTCTCCCTCTTTCACCCCTGTAATTGTTTTCATCCCTGCCCAGGCAGAGCCCAGGTTGTTTGATTTGAGTTGAGCTTCAATTTTGTTTTTGTACTTCATTTTACCAGCCCTGACTTCTCTTTTAATTTATTTTTGCAAATTGCGTAGTTCTACAAGGTTCCCCTCCTTAAAGGCTCTGTTCTTCCTTTGAAGAAGTGCTTTGAGGGACTTAGATACCCATGGCTTGCAGTTGGGATACACTTTGACACATTTAGTGGGGATAACAATGCTTTCACAGTATGAGGTCCAACTAGTGACAACATCAGTCAACTCGTCAATGTCAGCAGATGATTCAACAAACATGTCCCAATCCATCGAGTCAAGGAGACCCTGGAGAGTCTGACAGGCATCCTTCCAGTTCTTATAGCGAATGCACTGCACTTTACCCCTTTGTAATGCGGTGCGGTAGATAGGAATGAGGTGCACACAATTGTGGTCAGAAGCACCCAGGGGCGGGAGGGGTAGTGATTTATATGCATTTTTCACATTACTGTAGCACAGGTCTAGAATCTTACTGCCCCTAGTAGGACATGTAACGTGCTGGTGGAAGTCTCTTTATGTGTTTTTTAACGAGCAATGGTTCATGTCACCGATTATAATATTCGGTGCATCCGGGGAGATTAGTTGTAACTTTTGTGTAACCTGGTGTATCTGCTCACATGCATTCTTTTCGTTAGCTCTTGGGTGGATGTACACTAACGTAATGAATATCTGGGGAAACTCCCTAGGCAAGACACGCTCCATATATGGCCAGTACAGAATTCAGTCCATATGTTGATCTGACCCCCTGCTGTCACAGAGCAGATCCATGCACGTGACTGTAAAGGGCGAGGTCGCTTCTCGCCCTCAGGCGTCTTACTGGTACTATGAAGCAGTCCTGTTGTCGCTATCTTGGATGCTAACACTACCAGAATCAATGCTATCAAGTTAAAGTTAGGCCAATCCTTAGAAAGAGGAGCTCTAGAAAACGGCAATGTTCCCATCGCGATCACCGGATAATCAGAAATGACCTCCGAACATCGCCGATCTATTCAAAACCACAGACAGCGGCGTAGTTTCCAAGAAATGAGTGTACAAAGGCTGCAGCTAAAACAGAAGCTAATGGCTATGGACCAACAGAAACAGTGCGGCCGGGGGCTTAGCAGCCAGGTCTAGGCACCAACGACGTAGAGTCTGTGGGGGCCACGGGGCCACAGCCCCCATGAAGATTCCCAGGGCCCCTTTAGGCCCCCATGAAGATTTTCGTGGACATTTTACATTTACATTTTCTGGGAATTCAGAACATTTTGGACCTCTCCGCCGGCAATCTGAGAATCCCATCGTCAAATATTCGGGAAAACAGCGCCTCCCCTGTTGTTCCTCAATAAGCGAGGCAACAGTCTGTCTTGAGAGACACCGGCCGTCCAAGAGGTGTTAAAAAGTGCTAATCGGGTTTCTTTTGTAGTTGTTCTTGAGGCGTGACATAATAACACTGATCAGGAATTCACCAAAGAGACCTAACCCTACACAGACTAGTGAGACTACACACTGACTCGAGAAAAGACCCATATCGTCCAAAATAGGCTGATCAGTCGCTGTCTGTGTATAGGCTAATTCATTGGTAAAAGTATGCTCGGCCGCGACAGTCCCCCCCCAACACAATTCTGTAGCCTACCCAAAGGTAAAACGCACCCGCCGCCTATGATCTCTCTCTCTCTCTCCCTCCGTATCTCTCTATATCTCCCTCTCCTTCTCTCTCTCTCTCTCTCTCTCTCTCTCTCTCTCTCTCTCTCTCTCTCATAATAATAATAATATATTCCTGAAAGTCCTCACCTTGGCTTGGACATTGGCCTATAGAAGCTGCTTTAAAAGTACCAGCGAAAACAACATATTTTTTTCCGCGCTGCGGCGGGGGACGGGAGGCGGGGAGGCGGGGCTGCGGGGGGGGGGGGGGGGGGGGGGCGCCTTGAGGATTGATCAAACTCTTCGGCTCTGCTAGGCACCGAAGAGCGATTCCAAAAACCTTAAAACGAGCCAACTCGTCATGAGTGCCACGCATAATTAATTTATAGGACGAGTATAACTGTGATTAGCATCAAATGTGTTAAAGGTCTTGCAAAAGGATTTGGTAATGCATTTGTCACAAATGCATTTAAAAAACAATAGTAATTTGAACACATACAGGCAGGCAGGAGCGTGTTTGGCTTGAAATGCTGCTAAAACAGGAACAAAAAAGCATCTGTATTCAAACGAATGCACCTCATAATGTAACCCATCATTGAACAGAAGATGCTTTGTGATCACTACACCACAACATTATTCAATTGCCTTAATGAGTGCTTTTAAAGACTATTCAACTATGGTCATATTTGATGTTTCAGGCCTGTTGTAAAACATTTTGAAGCAAATGCTTGTAATAGCTTCCTTTCAAAATGGCTGTAATCATTATGGATGTACTCAAATGAAAGTAGATCTCCAGACTGTGATGTCAGTCACTGTGACTAACTCAAGGGCATCCATCATGTTCCTGAATCTGAGCGATACACTGTCTTGTCCCTCTGAGGCCGTTTTGATGTCAAACACAAAATAATTATAATTGCTTTAATTAATTCCAAGATAGACACTTTATACTCACACTTTCAATCAACTTCCAATCTAGGATCAAAACAAAGTTGTTTACATTATGCTCAGCAGTGATCCCTTCTCCAGACTTACAGAATTACGGAAAATGTTTAGTATAGCGTACATACTATAGAAAAACAGATGGCAGTCTGATTTTACACTCATTACATTAAAAGGATGTACAAACTAAGTTTCTAGCCCCCAGAACATCACAATGATTATAAACAAATCATAATTTCAGCAGTTTGTAATAATGCTGAGAAGTTATGTTTAGTAAAGCATAAAAATATAATGGGGCAATAATTAAATAATAAATAGGAAGACCAGGCAGTTATAAACTCTCCTTTTTCTATAAATGACAGAACCCAAGAATCATCTCACTCTTGCCACAATGTTAATGGAAGGATTGTGTGCTGTGTTAACATGATGGATGCGACCTCACGAGGACAAGGGGATCTTCATTTGCATGTGATTAGCAAGGCTGTGATTGAGAGGATACAGAAGTGGGGTGCTGTCGCCTGTTGTTGCTATGTCATGAGCTTCTCCTGTGTGTGTGTGTGTGTGTGTGTGTGTGTGTGTGTGTGTGTGTGTGTGTGTGTGTGTGTGTGTGTGTGTGTGTGTGTGTGTGTGTGTGTGTGTGTGTGTGTGTCACAGACTCAATGGCTGCAGGTGTGAGAGTAGCCTAGGCTGTGAACTCCAAACACACTCTCTTCCTCTCTCACTTCCTCTCTCCTCTCTCTCTCTCTCTCTCTCTCTCTCTCTCTCTCATTTATATTTCCTTCTCTGATTTGGTTTTCCACTGTTCCGCTCTACTCATTTGCATCTGCTCCTGCCACCTTAGTACCAATCACAAGCAGCACCCTGCCCCAACTCTCTCTCTCACACACTCACGCACGCACGGCACGCACGCACGCACGCACGCACGCACGCACGCACGCACACACACACACACACACACACACACACACACACACACACACACACACACACACACACACACACACACACACACACACACACACACACACACACACACACACACACACACACACACACACACACACACACACATTCACAACTTTTCCCATCTTTGGAGTGCTGGAGAGAGGGGGAAAGTCATACGACAGTGTACTATACTGTCAGCAGAGAAGGTTTTAAATTAATCCTTTATACTAGTGTATCATATCCTGCATATGAATGCAAGTCAAACCGCTACCCTGCTCTGAGCATAGCACTTAACATCAGCTCAACCACCATATAGACATTAGCAAACATTTTCAAGCAATCGTTCTCTTTTGCACTTGTGCCTTCTCTTGGTGTGTGTGTGTGTGTGTGTGTGTGTGTGTGTGTGTGTGTGTGTGTGTGTGTGTGCGCGCGCTCGCGCACGAACGCGTGTTTGTGTGTGTGTTTACATTCATATGCAGTATGTGTTTGCGATGAAGATGCAGGGTTGGATGCACAAAGGAACTGATAATCAAATCTTTAATCAAATTAATTTATCCAAGCAGCAGAATGAGCACTGTGAGAGTGCTCTGATGAAGTTCAATTGAGACACAATGTAATAATTATAAACTGACTCGAGAGACAAGGCAGGGTTCATTTCTCACAGGGCTATTCTTCTGAGGAACAGCCTGTTTGTGTTAATCACAAGTTAACGGATAAGTAAGCATACAGATTCCCATCCAGTTTTGCCCACTGACTTGTGTAGGGAAATGCAATGATTCCCTGATTAAAATGCTTTTCAATGCCACAAAACACTCGTCTCCGTGCAGATAACTCAAGATGATACTGAGGCCAGTGATATGTAACAAATTAAATAGAGTGTAATGTATTCAGAAGCCTGTTCTGCCATGTGCTTATGATCAAAACAACGTGTAGGTGCAATCATGTCACCATGCCAGTAGATGTTTTGAATTAATAAATGTATTATAATACCAATTGTGCTGTAAAGGGATTCAACTATTGTTGGAAATCATGCAAGTAGTAATTGTAAACAAGTTAATAAATACTTAAAAGCTGTACATCATCACTGTCTTTTTTAATTACAGTAAGTATGTTAGGGAGCTTTAGATTGAATGTAATGACACTTCTTGTCACACGTTCTTCATAAATATTTCACACCTTCCTCTGCACTTGCAGGCTACAGGTCCGGCTAATTATGTCTTCCCATAAGAAAAAAATAAGTCTGGTTTATCTCATACAATCATGCATTGATTTTCTAAAGAGAGCGTGTTTAATAAATTTAGCTACAGTAGCAGGACCAGGTGGTCAATCATTGTCCCATTCTGAAAGCCCTTGATGAGAAGGGAGAGAGACCACAGAAAAAATACCTTATTGTTCTGCGTAATTGCAGGATGTCACAGACAAGAGCGGATTTGCATTTTAAATAAGCACTTGTTCTGATTGAGGAACAATTGTTATAAATTTCATTAAATGTGAGCCACACAAAGGGCAGATTGCTGCCTCCAGATATGTGCGTCTATAAAACAGGCAGAGAAGATAGACAACCAATAGAATATATCTGTCTCGCTGAAGCACTGTGCACTTTGCAGGTCAACATAGTTTGTTTGTTTTCATTTATTTTTCACTTATGCATACTTTAGTGATATTTTCCCTCCCACCAATGATTCATTTGGTCTTGCAGCCTCTTTTAGGTCTTCTTCTTCTTCTTCTTCTTCTTCACACAGGAAATAGTGGGTCTAAAGCCCGATTTATACTTAGTAGTATGACGGTGTTCCTGATCTACAAGCACTCGATCTACAAGCTCACATCGCATCGCGATGCAATGCGTTGTGACATTGTAGATCTGCTATTTTAAACATGGGACACGATGGCATATATAAATTAAGTATAAGGGGGGAGGGAGAAAAACTGGAACAAGAGTCTACAATCCAATACGCTTTTGGAGTTTCTGACTGCTTTCTTACTATTTTCAAGTGGATTTGAAGCAGGGCTGGGCTGCTTCCTGAATATCTTACAGCCGCCTCAGTGTCTTTATGTACAATTCCACTTATTTACAGATCACTGGAGGAACATCTGCTCGAACACTTGCCCCCAAATCTGTGAAGTGATGTTTTGCAATATAGCATTTAAAATTTAATGCCGATATTCAGTTCTCCTTCAAAACACAAGAACTTTCATACATAAGAGCCTTTTGATGACAAACAACATCCAATAGCCTGGAAGTTTACTGGCTTCCGAGATATAAACAACACTGTAGCAAGCAAACAACTAATCGTAAACATAGGAAAACTTTTGAATATTTGACATGGTATTAACAACATGAAAGTAACACTGTGGTTTATCCTTGCCATAAACAAGTCTGAATAGATTACATTGTTGTTAGAGTTCTAGTAATGATTGACAATGTTATAACAAGAAAAGCATTAATATAATTTGAGATTTTAAGTGAAGCTCTTTATGCATAGAAACCTCACTGCATGCAAGCGTGGCCTCAAAACACCTGTCATACAAATAAAGCGTTTTAGAGTGAGATGCCTTATACAATTACACACAAGTGGCTGCATGCTATTGTTACTGGTCCATTCTCTGTTTCTCAGACAGGCGCAGGGAAGTTCTGATGCACCTGCATCCGTTCATCCCCACAACGAGATGAGCTGGCCCCCTGCCAACACTCACCACTTCAGCCACAGCCAAATATAATATGTATTGATTTGCTACACAGCATAATAGGCCATCAGCTAAATTATTACTGAGGAGATGTTTTCTCCTGAATCTCTCCTGTCGAGCATGGCAGAGAACGAGAAAGAATGTCTCATAATGCCGACTTTTGTATGTACGCCTTGCAACAATGGAGCTCTTTGGCTCTCTTTGACAGCATTCCAGAACTACTGAGCTGCGTGCTATTGTCTGCCTTCATATCGGTGAACATTGGAAAGAGGGTACACAGTCTGGAAGGACCACAACAGTGTCCGCTGTCTTGGTGATTTGTACATTGTGAAATCTGGCAAGAACTTCACAGGGGGTTGAGAGCTCGCCTCCTCAGTCTCAATGCAGTTTGAGTGATGGGGCAGTGCTCATTAAAGTAAGCAACCATTAAAAACTGAAATGGATGGCTGAAAGAAAGCTCAGACATTTGATCGACCTTATAAAGGATCAAAAGTGAGCCCGTTATTATCGTTCCATAATGAATACGCTTTTCTGTTCCTATTATTAGCCTTTATCAAACTCAAAATGAATAACATTTTATAATCCCAATATGCATATTTTAACTCATTGTTGCATAGTGTTTGCATAACTCCTTTATCAGTCAAACCGTTGTCTCAATGCCAAATTTAAATACAGAACTACAGTATGAGCACATAAAGTATTGCAATTGCCTCCACATTAGATACACAGTATCTGCACTGACTGCACACAAATACAGTACATGCACAAAATATAACCCCACTTTTTCCGTTAGGATATTTACAGAGAAATTTCACAAATACTGGTTGAAATGGATATTATACTTGGGAATAGACATCTAGATATAGAACAGAATAGAAGAATAGACAAGGATCTTTGTATGAATGAATAAGAGGTGAACGTGTTATATGGGATACTTCTGTACATAGGTTACCTGGTTACTTATTTATACATATTCAATTAAACGGTCATTAACAACGTCATTATGGTATTTGTTGTGCTCATGTTTTTTGTCTTTTGTTTATTCTTTGCTTTGTTTAGTTTTTCTCTTCCCCCTGTTTTTATTTTTCACCTCCCTTCATAATTTTTCATTATCCTGTACATTGGACACGAAGATCGATTAATAGTAGAAATGTAATTCCGATGTATAACTATCGTGAACTCTGTCACTGGGAGCGAACGGACTAGGAAGGACTGAAACTATTCAAATAGGAGACCCTTACTCCTAGGACTGTATGACCCGTAACACAATGAATGTTAATACTATAAATGTAACAAATGACGTGTAACAATTACGAAATGTACTGTGATGCCCAACATGACCCACCTGTTATAAATAAAAATAAAAACAAGTTTCAAGTTTAAAAAAATATATATATAACCCCAAATACAACTTGGTACCACGTTATCATCATTTAGCTATATCATCTCCTACTTAGATCACTTTTATAAAATATTCTACGACAGTTAACCACATCTCAAACCAGCCAGTCGGGGCTAATGCCATTGTATTATTTTGGCAATAATGCTTTTAGTCAAAACATTTTGTATTGAAAGCAACTCAGCACATTTCACAACAGCACACAATTTATACATGCTATATACAGTACTATACAACCTCACCTCGAGGGGTGGGGTGCTATGCTGTACTATACGACCTCACCTCGAGGGGTGGGGTGCTATACTGTATACTATAGACCTCACTTTGAGGGGTGGGGTGCTATGCTGTACTATACAACCTCACCTCGAGGTGTGGGGTGCTATACTGTATACTATAGACCTCACCTCGAGGTGTGGGGTGCTATGCTGTACTATACGACCTTACCTCGAGGGGTAGGGTGCTATGCTGTACTATACAACCTCACCTCGAGGTGTGGGGTGCTATACTGTATACTATAGACCTCACCTCGAGGTGTGGGGTGCTATGCTGTACTATACGACCTTACCTCGAGGGGTAGGGTGCTATGCTGTACTATACGACCTCACCTCGAGGGGTGGGGTGCTATACTGTACTATACGACCTCACCTCGAGGTGTGGGGTGCTATGCTGTACTATACGACCTTACCTCGAGGGGTAGGGTGCTATGCTGTACTATACGACCTCACCTCGAGGGGTGGGGTGCTATACTGTACTATACGACCTTACCTCGAGGGGTGGGGTGCTATGCTGTACTATACGACCTTACCTCGAGGGGTGGGGTGCTATGCTGTACTATACGACCTCACCTCGAGGGGTGGGGTGCTATGCTGTACTATACGACCTTACCTCGAGGGGTGGGGTGCTATGCTGTACTATACGACCTTACCTCGAGGGGTGGGGTGCTATGCTGTACTATACGACCTCACCTCGAGGGGTGGGGTGCTATACTGTACTATACGACCTTACCTCGAGGGGTGGGGTGCTATGCTGTACTATACGACCTTACCTCGAGGGGTGGGGTGCTATGCTGTACTATACGACCTTACCTCGAGGGGTGGGGTGCTATGCTGTACTATACGACCTTACCTCGAGGGGTGGGGTGCTATGCTGTACTATACGACCTTACCTCGAGGGGTGGGGTGCTATGCTGTACTATACGACCTTACCTCGAGGGGTGGGGTGCTATGCTGTACTATACGACCTCACCTCGAGGGGTGGGGTGCTATGCTGTACTATACAACCTCACCTCGAGGGGTGGGGTGCTATACTGTACTATACGACCTTACCTCGAGGGGTGGGGTGCTATGCTGTACTATACGACCTCACCTCGAGGGGTGGGGTGCTATACTGTATACTATAGACCTCACCTCGAGGGGTGGGGTGCTATACTGTATACTATACAACCTCACCTCGAGGGGTGGGGTGCTATACTGTATACTATACGACCTCACCTCGAGGGGTGGGGTGCTATACTGTATACTATACAACCTCACCTCGAGGGGTGGGGTGCTATACTGTATACTATACGACCTCACCTCGAGGGGTGGGGTGCTATACTGTATAGAGCGGCGCAGTCCCTCCCCCTTTCAGAACAACGAACGGCCCAGGAAATGAAAACGCAATGCATTTCCCCATAGGCAGTTTTTATTTAATGTATTTAAAGACCTTTTAAGCGTCGTACAAAGCCAACTCTTGTCGTGACAGATCATGACAACACACACAATATTTTGGACCAAACAAATAATTACAAAGAAGAAAAACAACAAAAAAAGTGTTGTAACCTGCCGTTTTTTTCTACTTTCTAATTCTTTGTTTGGCCCGAAATATTGTGTGTGTTGTCATGATTTGTCACGACAAGAGTTGGCTTCGTACGACGCTTAAAAGGTCTTTAAATAAATTAAATAAATGCTGTACTATACGACCTCACCTCGAGGGGTGGGGTGCTATGCTGTACTATACGACCTTACCTCGAGGGGTGGGGTGCTATGCTGTACTATACGACCTCACCTCGAGGGGTGGGGTGCTATGCTGTACTATACGACCTTACCTCGAGGGGTGGGGTGCTATGCTGTACTATACGACCTCACCTCGAGGGGTGGGGTGCTATACTAATCGGCAGTTGAAGAGATAAGGGGCACAGGTGCACATTTTGTTATTGAACATGTTATTGCAATATTTTTGTAAGATATCATGCATCAGAAAAGGTTGGCATTTGGCCAAAGCTGGAAAGCAATAGCTGTGCTTTAATTCTGATGCAGCATACTAAACATTTCTCCTTTTGTGAGGAGACTGAATGATCGTTTTCTAGCACAATGTACTTGTGAGGAGTCGGACAAACACTGTACAAGTGCTCCCTTTCTCTGCCTTTTAACATGGGTTCTGAAACATCTGTGGCTCCTCTGTTCACTGCAGCCAATCGCGGACTGTTAATTCTATAAGCAGCGGTATGTGGTAGGAGGGAATAGGGATGAACTCTGTCCCTTGGTGAATTTGTAGCTTTGAGGAGGCGACAGCTTTATTCATGTCGGTAAACAGAGCAGCAATCTCCCAAAGAAATAGGCTTTGTATTTGTGTAAGTCCCTGTGGAACCAAGCTTCGCAGAGCCTCAAAGATCTTTCCATCTAAGTCTGCCTTGTGAACACTGAACACAGAGAACAAGTAGGGTCCATTCCCACCGTAGCTGCCCTTTCCTGCCCCCGGCCGCACAGTGTTTTCTTTGGCATGGCCTATGCATCCACCACAGCTATAGTGGTCTTGTTTTGGACTGGAAAAGCAGTAAAAGACAGGCTGAAATTTAGAAAGGTATAAATGTCAATAAAACAAGATACCTTACCATGGACACAAAAGCAAGCAGTGTTCACGTTGATTTCCAATAGCTTTAAGCAAAGGATTGGATTTGGTTGTAATTCATCTACAGTAGTAGGTTTCAATTTTAGATTTATAGTTTTTGAACTTCGGTGTCCTCTATGGTAGCAAGTAGTGTGGTTTTCTTGCATTAACCTACATCACATGCTGTAGGTAATTATTATTAGGAATTGGGAATTGTACCAGATGTGTCTTTCTGCAGTCTGAAAAATAACTCCAGGCTGGATGAGTTCATTTTAATGAAACTTGAAGGAGGCTGGATCAAAATAAGTTGTTCACATGTACCTGCACACAAGATGTAACAATAAAGCCTTGAACGTTGAATTTGATAGAAATTAGGCTTGAGGACAAGATAAAAATTACATAATCTCAGGTGGAAATTGCATAATATTGACAACTGCATTGCATTGGCAGATGTATGCTCTCTACTGAGTGCAATCTTTCTAGATTTAATGATTTATTGTAAGTGTATGCACACATAACTAGTACATACTACATTGATTCAAATGGCTGGCAAACATACACATACTCAAGTGATATGATAATCACACTCCTGTATAGAACAATGAAACATCCTGGCCTAATTGTGAGATATACTGTATATATATATATATATATATATATATATATATATATATATATATATATACATATATATATATATATATATATATATAACACCAACACTGCCTTCTTCTTCTTTGCAAAGTGATTTTCTCTTATCAAAGTTTTTTTTTTTACTACCTACATCTTGATGTGCAATAACTATATAGGCAAAGCAAAAGTAAAGAAAATGTAATGTCTTTTTTTTAAGAAGAATGCATTACTGGATTCTGAAAGTTGCATTCACTCAGAGTAATGCCTATTATTGAAAGCTTTCCATTCCACATACATACATAACTGTACATACAGATACAGTATACTTACACTTAAACATAGACCGTAAAAGCATGCTCCACATTCTGTTTCTCAGTGCATACATCAACTGAGTGTCCACTCTTTGGCTGTCAGTGATGTCATTGTCAGTTGCCTCATGTTGTTTTGACAGCTCTTAATCACACTTGTTCTGTTACGGAGAGCACCCATTCAGCGTCGTCACAACACTGCTTCTTGTATCTGTCAGTCAGTGGCAATCTGTGGGCCCCTCTCTGAGGAATCGGTTGTCCATCAGAGCCTGCTGCTGGGCGCAGTATTCAGATGTAGGCTTGTCAGCCCAATTTGGCCTGGTACCATGTAATACCTGTCTGTCTGTCTGTCTGTCTGTCTGGCCTCTCTCTCACTTTCTTCACCTCGGTTCCTCTGGTTCAAGCTGCTGGCCTTGGATTCGCAATGCAACAACATAACTCAAACAAAAAGAAGAAAATAAAAAGAATCCTAGCTCTTTTTACTTTCTCTTTTAGACAAGAGGGATCAATACATTGTGCACCTCACGTTGGGACCACAAAGGAGGAATATGTAAACTTTTGTTTTACACCCAGTGTCTTTGGGAAAAAACTTCAAATAGAAAATACATCAAACAGCACCAGCGCACTTTGATCTCACACTGAATGCAATGAAGTTATGTTGCATTAAATTTTTAGCGCTGGACTTGAAAATAGAACACTGCAGAGAAACCTGTATATTCAAAAGAAAGTTGTACTGTACTTTTGGACAAGGTGAGATAAAACACACATCTTTAGATGCCAGATGTCAGATGTCTGAAGCCCAAAGATGTGAACAAGAGCATTATGTGCAGACTACATAGTCTGCGTCTAGATATGAATCTAGATAAGCATTTCTAATGTGTTTATTTTTATTTCTTTTACATATTGCAGACTTGCAGTAATTGCAATGTTATCGTTAATTGTATATTTGAAGCTTTGAGTTGCTCCTCCATGCAGAACCAATAAAAGTCAATTATTTTGTATGGTCAAAATTTTAGAGGGATTGCTTCATACGAATACAATAGTTTTGTTAAAAGCAACAACATCCTATTTTCCACTGCTGTTATGTGAGTTGCCAACAGGCATCAATATAAACTGACAAATGACCATGGCAGGCTGGGCAGCATAATTTACCACTGATTAAACAGCAGAGCTCTTAACATAGAGCTGGGGTTCATACTGTCAACACAACTCATCTTTATGCAAGCATATATCATTTACTTACAGGGATGTCGTGCCCCAGCCGCGACCGAGTAAATACAACAAACATCTAGTTCTGTCTGAAATGATTTATCTTATATTACTTTGATTATGTAAAAGAAAAAGAGAGGAATGTGCAACCAGCACCAGGTAGAGTAATACGAATATTCATGATCATGATGGTGATGATAGTAATATTTAAAATAACTTGTAGTTCTCCCCAAGTGTCAGCTTAATTCAGTTCAGTCTTTAATTGCCCTTGATATACAATATTATTTTCTCTGATCTAAGGGATGCTTGTGATATCTAAGTCAACTCTTCTGCAGGTACATTATCAAATTAAATGGAACCAATCTCTAATTGCCCTGGGTAAATTTACTTTTCTGATCTGAAAGGCAGGACTGGAACAGCAACTGTCACCTTACAATTACAGCTGTTAACGTATTTGACAATAATTAAGTTTGGAGGTGGGCCTGTATTTCGGGTGGGGATCTTTTCCATTAGGGTGTGATTAAATAATGATAAGCTAGTGAATATTTACTGTGCTATTACAGTGGATGGAGTCCGTGACCCACTTTAAGCTTTCACATCTGAAAGGGATAATCCCTTTGATAGTTCTTTGAATGCAGACACTATTTGACAGTCAGTTTGGCATATTAAAATATGCTTCTCCCCATGTTTTTCTGCCTTCCTCTCTTGGTTTTGTTGCGGATGCGTAGCGCCAGGCCACGGAGACATGCGGTCGGAGGTGAATGTGACTGAGTGATGTCT
Organism: Protomyctophum parallelum; assembly: GCF_964188405.1. Classification (NCBI taxonomy): domain Eukaryota; kingdom Metazoa; phylum Chordata; class Actinopteri; order Myctophiformes; family Myctophidae; genus Protomyctophum; species Protomyctophum parallelum. Next base: position 38,240,571 of record NC_139699.1, read on the forward strand.
CATATAATCTCTTGGACATATCCACAGAAGGTTATTCCAGAGGAGGACATGAAACATTTATCTGGGAAGAGTAACGCAGCGATGGCAGAGAGATGGACTGACAGCACGGAAGAGGGTGAGAGGGGGGAAATAGCAGGGTGTGCCTACAGCGCATGTACAGCACACGTACCTGTGCATGTGTATGTCTGTGCATTCCTGTGCTTGTTTTCTTTTGGCTTACGTGTTGAAAGAAGATGCATAGGAACAATATTCACCGTTTGCAAAATGGAAAGTTAATAGCACAAAAGATGCATACTGTAGGTTTAGCAAAACATTATCATTTCAATTATATAAACGACTACATTTATTTTTTGGGGCTGCTGTGGCTCAGGAGGTAGAGCAGGTCCCTGGGTCGGCGGTTCGAATCCCGGCTCTTTCTGTCCACATGTCGAAGTGTCCTTGGGCAAGACACTGAACCCTACATTGCCTCCAATGAGTTGGTCGGTGTGAGCTTGCCACCATTGGTGTGTGAATGTGTGAAGTGAGGACGCTGGCGTCGACTATTCGCCACTTCACCTCCCAATGCGCTTTGAGCACTTGGAAAAGCGCTATAAAAATGCAATTCATCAAAACAATTTCATAAACTACAAGCAAGCTTCCTTTTTACTTTAATGATCAAAATGAAGCATACAACAACATATTATGGCATCAGAGATGTCTTGCAAACAAAGTGTCAAATATGCACACTGACATGTATACGCACACAATTGCACATATTGTACACTGGCCCACGCCAGTGTCTCAAACTGTATAATTAGCATTTCCATCCTTGTTCGAATCTCATAATTTATCTACGTCTATCTGTATCATTGTCCTTTTTTTCCCTCTGTGACGAACCTGTGAACAGCGCTTTATAAATAAATCTGACATAGCTGTTGTTGGTACGCATCCAAAGTACACGGCGACGATGAAATAAATGACTGTGGGCTAAGGATCCTGGGAACGATTGCTCATCTTGTCTGTGAGGCGTCATCCTCCTCTCCGCTCCCAGCAGCGTTGGCTGTGCTTGGCTGGCCTGCCGTGCTGTTCCACTACCGCCGGGCCCTTCAGACCCTGACAGAGACCAGAGCCTAGTGGGAGCCTTATGGAGAGGCCTCTCTCAGGAGGAGGAAGGCCGCTCCCACCCAGACAAGGTCATGCTGGCCTCTGGTCATTATCCTCTGAACAGGCAGGGGAATAGCATTCCCATCCAGTAACCATTAGTACCAGGCAGAGACCAATTACCACCAGGCAAAGGGCAAACACTGAGGGGACATCGTTGAAGCCCAGACAGGCCAAAGTGGTCACACATCTCAGTGGGCAGCTTTGTCATAATTTCAGATGAGCTTGATTTGCAAATAGCTCCTTGGATAAATACGAGAAGAAGGGTCAAATTAGGTATACACAATTCCTAATTCCAATAAAGGCGACCCATTAGGTGATCGTTATTGATATAGAACAACACCATTATCATTATCTAAATGGTCAGTGTTCACATTCTCTTCACAAAACCCAAACCCATTTGCAGTGCATTGTGCAATAAGAGGTTGAAGATCAGTGGAGGCCTTGATTGTTATTGAAGTAAGGTTAATGTTTTTGTGTTTATCTCTGACAGGTTACTGAGAGTGAAAGAGAGTGATAGACTGGTATGCTCAATGTGATCATAATTAAGTAAAGATACCCTGCATGTACTACATCTCTTGTTTTACATCTCTTTATTGTGACCTTGACCTTTGACTGTTTTACCCAAAACATGACTGTCAAATGTTTGAACTAATTTATTTAATACATTATTGTGTGTGCATTTTCTTGAACTTATATTTCAACTGTACAGAGATTACACAAAACGGAGGGTGAAGGCGAGATTTATTGCAGACAGATTGATTACAGTATGGAGCTGGGATTGAGTGAATGGACAGAACAGGTGACTGATGCATGATAAACAGAATGATGAGGAGGAGACATGGTGAAGGAGCTTTGGCGTGAGCCCCCATGAGGACGGGCCGGAGCCTCGGCTCGGATCCTGCCTGGCGAAGGCAGGGGGGCTCTTAAGCCTGCCCCCCTGGGGCTGACCTGGTGGAGCCTGCTGCTGGGCGGCGTCGGGGAGGTGGCGGGTACCTGAACGGAAGTAGCCTACAGATGAATGACGGGAAGGAGAGGACGTCTTTATAAAGGGGCGCGGATAAGGTAACGTTGATCTGATTGGAGCTGTTGAGTGACGCTATAGTTCCATCTCTCAGTTGAAATTACGTATATGTGACCAGTGCCAGTGGTTTAATATACAAGGGGGCCATGGTCATTTTTCAGTTCTTTACATATTATGAAACTGCACACTGTAACCTTTCATATGATGTATTGCTCATTGAAATTGGGGGGGAAATGAAGAAGATATGACCATTTGAAACTTGTTGAACCAGAATTCCCAAATTAGAGCATTCCCCCTTCAAATATTTCAGCAGTGATCTATGACTTTAGGGGGCGCTGTTTTCCCTTCATTCCTCCATTATTCAACCAGCAGTGTTGCCATGTCTGCTTATTATAATTAGTTGGCCTTGTTTCTAAAGAAAAATAATGCATAGGCCTACTGTACCAATTTTATAATAATTTATAACCTGTTACTAAAAATGTATTTGACAAAAAATAAAGTGTAGTTGATTATTTGGGCTTGTTTTTAAAGTGTAGTTGATTATGGAGAGTTGGTAACCAAGTGGACCCTTATTAGATCAGGCCTATGTAAATGTTCCAGATGAGTAGCCTACAAATAAAATAGCTATATTAGCCTGTTATTATTATTTGTCTCCAGGGACAAGATTTATATTGTTGTAGATCTGCTTATTTTGGGCTTGTTTTCATATACCGGGTTGCTTATTTCTCAGAACCTGGCAACCCCGCGATAGCTTTTTAGCTTACGTTTAGCATTATATTGATATCAATCCTGTAGCTAAAACAAGTACATATCGCGCTATATTACATATCGATGTGATCTGCGTTATTATGACCTTAATTTTCATGGCAGGTACATTCCAAAGTAACTAATAATAGCCATGTTATGGTGACATAATGTTACAATGTTTACATTGTGTTCTTCTTCTGCTATTGGAAACAGGAAGCCATTTCAACATGTTCCATTGTTCTGATTCACCAGTGCCCCCATCTGGAACATTAGCTTTAGGCGGACCGAAAATAAACACACTTTTTACAAAATACGATGGTTAATACTACTTTCTCTGCTATTTCTGTTAGCCAGTTAGTAAAAGACTAGTATTATCTTCAAAAACGATTGTGTACAAAAAGCGGAATTTTAGCGGAATTTGCATACTTTAAGAGGAAAGCTCTATTTTCTGGTTAGCATTGGTTAGCATTGGTTAATCCAATCGTTAAAACATTACACATAGTGACATGTTTAAGCAATTAGAACGACTTAATGACACTAAAACGACTTTCTGATGGAATAAAAACATTCTTTAACATTCCAACTGTGTTAATGTGGCTAAAAACGAAAACCACCAACAAAAAACAAAAAAAAGTATTTTGTTCAATTGTGAAGTTAAAGAATTGGCGACTTGTGGTTGAAATCACTGGACTGGGACACATATAACTAACACTTCAACTGTGCAGAGATTACACAAAACGGAGGGTGAAGGCGAGATTTATTGCAGACAGATTGATTACAGTATGGAGCTGGGATTGAGTGAATGGACAGAACAGGTGACTGATGCATGATAAACAGAATGATGAGGAGGAGAGTAGTCTTGTATGGCTGCTGGTTGGTAACCCTTTTTTTTCTTTTTAAGATATTTTTTTGCGGCTTACGCCTTTTATTGATTTTTTTTTTAAGGGACAGACAGTAGGCTGACAGGAAACGGGAGAGAGATGGGGGATGACATGCGGTAAAGGCCGTGTCGGGTCCGGGAGTCGAACCCGCGGCACACCGCGACTGGATCACCAGTCCGGTGCCCAGACCGTTACGCCACGGCCTGGGCTGGTTGGTAACCCTTTTGACCACTAGTGGCGCTAGTGAGCAATTAATGCATAAATTATGCAAATTAGTAATTAAATTCTTTACATTCCATAATCATAAATCATATTGTATATATCATAAATATCATAATTATAATTAGCATATGATCGTTATTATTAAATAATAAAAGCTAATAATAGTTTTTATAATGTATGTGTGTGTTTTAAAAGCTTATCATCTCTCTCTCCTTCCATGTGACATGTCCCAAGCCTACAGACATGGCGTCTACAGGTGTTAATAGAACAATAGAATTGTAGATGATGCTCTGGGGGTGAGGTGGGGGATGGTCTCTAATCCAGGCAAATCTTGTTTATGGCCAGGGCACTGTCGAAAGTCGTTTGAAGTTGGGTGAGGTGTGAAAAGAAACAATAGAAATGTAGATCCCGCTCTGGTGGGGTGGGGGCTCCACTCTTTTTGAAGCGCCAGGTGTCGGTTGTAACTTGTAAACCCCCCTCAAAACACAGTCGCTGTGGTAGTATGTGTTAATTTGATTAACATCAGGGGTGGGGGTCCTTATCATTGAAAGTGGCAGGTGACAGGTGACAGTTGACAGGTGACAGATGACAGCTGACAACAGCTGACAGTTGACAGGGAAACACACGGCTTTTGTTATGGTTTACCCCCTAGCATTACAATTTCCAGGTGCATATATATGTTGGTGTAATGGGATGTACAATAGGTGTACACTATTGAGTACAGGTAGGGGAAAAATAAAAGTATGAATACAATTATGCAAACATTTAAAATGTATTCATGCAAAAATAATAATAATAATAATAACAATACAAAAATAAATACAAAAAAAGAAAATTAAATAAGTTTAAAAAGTTTTTGTGTAAATGTGATTACTCAATTGTACTGCTTACAAAACATATATATTGTTGCTCTTGAACCAGCAAGTGGCAGTGTGCGGGTCTCTCTTCTCCTACCTACAGTATAATGAAATGCCCCAAATATAAATAATTTTATTGTATTATTAGTTTTAGCTATATATTTACACACACACACATTGCACCGCTCAGTTCGCACAGGTGTGATTATTTTTTGCTAATGCTTACCATCAAATGCCTTAAATAGCAATGCCAGAATGAAAGTGGCTAATGAATGTATTGCTGCAGACAAGAAAATATGTGTCTATATAATGCGTGTCACATGTTACAAGACGTGGGTTGAGATGCACTCGGTGCTGGAAAAGTAACATGAGGTAGAGAATATGCCGAAAATGACTGAATTTTAGGTTAAATGCAAAATTCCAGGGGGTGGTAATGCCCATCCTGGGACCCCAAATGACACCCCTGCAGAAAACGGAACTATATACTCTTGATACAGTATGAAAGGAGGACTTAATTGGCTCTTGGCTGGCTGGGTGCGAGCACTGGGGGAGGAGAATATTACAAACTCTATGCTCTATGCTATCTTCTCTCTTCTCTTCTCTTCTCTTCTCTTCTCCTCTTCCTGGCTGGCTGGAGGTGAGAACGAGAAAAAAGCTTCACCGTAGCCACCACAATAATAATAATAATAAACTTTATTTGTATAGCACCTTTCATACATAAATGCAGCTCAAAGTGCTTCACAGGGCAGGACACAAAAATAAAATACAATAAAACACAAGTAGTTAAAATGATAGAACAATGGCATCAAAATTGAATATAAGAACATAAAATAAATAAAAACAAATAAAAACACCACATGCAGCAAATCAGTCAGGGCAGGGTAGGAACGTGCATAGTAAAACTCAACTAAAAGCAAGGGTGAAGAGTTGAGTCTTGAGTTGAGATTTAAAAATGTCTACAGAGGGTGCGTGTCTGAGCTCGAATGGAAGTTTATTCCAGGCTGTTGGGCCGTAGAAGCAAAAAGCTGCCTCACCATATTATTTTGTGCACATTCTTTTAGGCACTTCAAGTAGGCCAGCATTGGAGGACCTGAGGGGGCGGTTAGGGACATATCTAGGTAGGCAGTCACGGAGGTACGGAGGTGCGAGACCATTGAGAGCTTTATAGACAAGTAACAGAATTTTAAAATCAATCCTAAAAACAACCGGAAGCCTGGAGTAATATGTTCTCTCATCTTAGTTCTAGTTAAAACTCTATCTGCTGCATTTTGGACAAGTTGTAATCTAATTATTATTATTATTATTATTATTATTATTATTATTATTATTATTATTATTATTATTATTATTATTATTATGTGTACTCAGAGTTAAATTTACACTGAAGACATTACTGTGTTATACAGTATGCAGTCTATGCACTATTTATTTGTGATGACAACACCAACAGGATATTAATAACATTCTCCTGGTTTGTTGTCAGAGCTTAACAACATCAATGTCGGTGACGGTCCTTGTTATTTTGAACAGTAGGCTAATGAAGAAGTGCTTTAGAAAGGGTGAAAAAGACCAAACGGCATCAATCTACAGTCTTTTGTGCACCTGATCCATTTTCCATCATCTGCCTAAAGCCTAGACATGAAACAAGACATTTTTAGTTACACTCCTCCCTGTCTGCCCTCTCCTCTCCTGCAACACAGAGGTGATCAGCTGGAGGAAATCAAGCCCCTCTCTAAATTTCCTCTCAACTGATTAAGATAAACTGCTTTTCAGCCATGGTTACCCACCCCCAACCAATCAATTAAAGTAATCAATTAAAGGCCTGCCGGCTGAGCCTTTGGTAATTGAGGGTTGAATAAACACTGGCTGCTGATACTGACGATAAACTGTAACAAAAGGCATGGAGCATGAAAAACGGGCTTGAAAAATGTAATTTCTGGGATTTGAGTAAGTCTCAATTGTAAGACATCTAAGGCGAGCAGAGGTTTAGTTATTTATTTCATTTAGTCCCTGGAGCAGCTCGGGATGTTCTGCTCTGCTCTGCCAGAGATTCTGCCCTAGGACGTTAAATATTGAATGTAATCTCCAGCCAGGCCCGGCCAATTGGCTGTGGCTACTATTTGAAAGAAGTGCCAGTAGAATTCAAACATGGCACTGTGTCCCAGCATGTCCTCTCCAGTGAAAACAACTCCTCGGGGTTGGGTGGTGAAAGACCGTTTGGCCAGGCTTGTGTCCTCTCTTTCCTGCATGGCTGCAGGTCTAAGAGGTCTGTTATTCAGCATCATCTTAGGACAGCAAAGTCCTCAGTGTAAAGGATCTTAAATAATTGTGATTATTATTCATTGCAAACATGTCATGAATTCTCATCACTCGATTAATATGTTTATTAAAAGGTTAGTTACAGTAAGTCATGTTATAAAATAAATACATTCAAAATAAGAATTTAATTATTTCAGCGCACTTGCTCTTCTGGACCTTTATTTATTTTTTAACTGTTTTAAGTCATAAAGTGCAGCGTGGCCATTTGGTTTGAATCAGTGTCCTTTTGTTGAGGTTGGGGTCTGTTGGTCCTGAAGCACTTTCCAGGTTGGCGCTGAGCTAGTCTCTCAAGCCAGACAACTCTTCCACAATCATAGAATGCTACAGAGAGTCTGTAATTACGCCCGCTAAAAGTTCCACACAGGAATCTGTCATCTGTTTGTCATTTTTGAATTTCCATTTCTGCTAAGCAGAAAGCTAGATAGGCTTCAACTAATTTGATTTAGAGTAGGGCACGCACATGCAAAGGCGAAATGGAAGTTGTGGGGAGGCGGGACATCCGCTGTATTTTCTGCGGCTTGAGCCAACAGTGTGTCTCCAGAGAGAAGTGCTAAGCAAACATAAGAGTCACAACATTATGAGCTGCTGAATTCTTCTTCTCTGTGCTGGAGTGTTTGTGAGGGGCTCATCATGTCCATGGCTTCCAACACCAATCTGGTGCACTTCCATAATGTGACCCTTATCCCGAGGTCGCCCGTTTACATGCCTGCACTGTCGGGGTGAGGATCTGGGCACATGGCCCTTCGTAAAGTCAGCTTCCATGTTTGTGTTCACTCGCAGCAGGGCATAGGAAGTGTGTGTGCGCGTGCGTGTGCGCGTGCGCGTGTGTGTGTGTGTGTGTGTGTGTGTGTGTGTGTGTGTGTGTGTGTGTGTGTGTGTGCGTGCGTGCGTGTGGGGTATTTTGGATGAGAGAACCCTTTTCCCCCCAATAACAAATAAACAGAAGTACATGTGATAAAGTAGTTCAAATGGCACAGAGAATGTTTACAGACAGAAAGGTCATGCTTGAACAGCTGACAATGATCTTTGTAATCTGGCTCTGTTGAAGAAAAATAAGTCCCCCCTCTAAAGTATTGGCATCAGGTGATATATCCTTGCATTAATGTATGGCGTCTACTGAGAGCACAGAGGAAAGTGCTCTGGCTGCTCCAGCTCATTATCTAACTGCCACATAACATAATTTAACATTTCCTTTGTGTTCAGGGACACCAGGGCAATTAGCTAACAAGTGGGTCATCCATTAACCAGGCCCATGGCCCTGGGAGAGATATAGGCCTCCAGGGCAACACTCAACAATTCTATGTAATAGAATGGCTAAGAGAGAGAGTCCATTAGTAAACATTTAGGAAATCACTGAGAAGGCAGGTCTCCACGGGTAATTATATTACCCATTATTTACAACAAATACACTTGGTGTTTTGATGTTGTTGCCCCCCCCCCACCCCCCACCCCACCCCAATTGTGTTAGTTTCAACTCATCTATTGTAATGTGCACAGGTTCAGTTCATGCATGCTACCTGAGGTATTAAATAAGTTGTGCGCCGCAGGTTGATGTGCTGCTGTACTGTATTTAAGCTTGTAAAGTTTATTGGTGGAGCAATTGTTTACGAGGTAAATAAACAATTCCCACCTGAACCACAGCTGTTGAAATGAATAATGAAAGCTTGTTGTTCTTCCAGAGATTGCAATTATGTCGTCAGTGTTTGTGCTGCTCTTGTATTTTGAGTGGTTAAAATAAGCGATGCAAAATTTATGCTCTGTCGACACGCCAAAAACCGCAGTCACGCTTGCAAGACTTGTAGATCGGCTATTTTATGAGGAGCGGGGGCGGGCGGTTGGGGGTAGCGAGTGGGCAGCGAATATAGCCAATCTACAAGCTAACTATGTTGTTTAGCTTGTAGATCGGCTATTTTCCCACAAAGATTTGTTGTACAGTGTGTGTTTGTGTTTATGTGTGTGTGTGTGGGGGGGGGGGGGGGGCTACTATGGACCCCTGGAGGACCCTGGCTAACTAAGTATATAGGTGGATGGCTGGATGTTGCACTGTATAAATGGTATCTCACCAGTCATCACTCAGATTCCATTCTGCGGCTCAGATACACACAAAAGATGGCCATCCATGCCTGACCCTGGTCTCGGCTGGGACGAGATGATAGCTTGCTGGAGACCCCCCCACCCCTTGAAATAGTTTACTTCAAAATAAATACTTAATGCAGCGTGTGTTTTCTGATGAAATAATTCATCGAACACACTAACATTTGTAATGGCTAAACCCAGCCTCTCACAACGCTGGAAGAGTAGGTCTCAAGGTTGATCAATAGAGGCCTTAGGGGTTTTTGTGTACTGTTCCTTGATCAAGGCTGCCAGATTAGTATAGGTACAGTGTAAATAGGACGGCTCCCCGAGCATAGACGGCGGCTTGGCGGAACAGGTTGAAGCGTCGGTCCCTCATTAATATGATTAGGAAAACAGCCTCTGGGCAGTGGGGATGCAGAGCAGCTCACTCAAGGCTTGGTGGATGCCACAACAGTACAGAGGCACAATAGCACCAGCTCAGGTTGTTATTTTATTTTTTATTTTTTTCTACCAGGCCTTACATTTACAAATCCATAATTCTAAAACAGAATTTGTTATTGGACATACGGCGGAAATACATATGTGTGACCATGAGCGGGTAGCAAAACAAAACACAACAGATGTATACTTTATGTCTGGGAGAGGTTTTACAAATGCATGGTCTCTGCTGTTTTGTGGCAAGAGATAGTATTTTTTTTCTTTTTTTTTAAAATAACATGATTAAATTGTTTTTCTATGTTTCTTTCTTGCTTGTCACCTATCATAGCCTGGACTGTAAAATGGACTGTTTGGACTTTCTGCACAGACAAGCACACCCACCCACAGTCTCTCCTCCCTCTCTTTCACAGTCCAGGCTCCTTCGTCTCACTGTCTGAGCATAGCAGATGAAAATGAGGATGCCAAGGATTCAGGGTTTTGTTTCTTTTTACTTCTTATGATCCTAATTAACCATTTAAACCTGGCATCCCAATTTTTGACATGTCATTATAGCTGAACATTTGAAATTGTAACAATTTAATGACGAACGACACTTATTTACAACAGGGTCCACATTTTCAATTCATCAGAGCATTTAGAGACATACAAATATACACTTCTATGAAAAAAACCAGGAAATCATCATATACAGAAAGGAAAAAAAGGAAAAACTGGTACAGTATGGGGAGAAAGGGGTGGGGGGAGCTCAGACTTAATTTACAGGGGCCAGTTTTGAATTGCAGCCGTCCGTAGGTGCTCTTTGAGAGTGGTTTTGAAGGAGTCAAGGGAGGTACGGCGTTCCACATTTTATTGGCATAGGAGCTAAATGAATTTAATCCCTTGTTTGAGCCGAATCTGGGTTGTACGTGGTTTGTTGAACTCCCTCTCGTGTTATGAGTGTTGACATTAAGGAAGTATTTATAGGTACATGGGTATCTTGGTGGTGTAGCGAATCTAGACCAGACCCATTAAATTGCAATGCAGAATGCTGCGCGATGCATTGTGAGGTTGTAGATCTGCTATTTTCAAAAAAAGAATTCCCCGGTGGTTAAGTGATTAATTAATGACTTAACTCATAATTTGTATTACATGTTTTGTGAAGTAGAGAAGGTGAAATGAATTGAAATATATATGAGACATAATATAATTGATTAGTGTGAATAATAAGACGTTTTATTCCTGTGCTTATTTGTGATCCGTTCAGTTGTGGAACTCAGGAAACATGCTTTTGTTATCTCATGAGTGATTCTCAATGGCCTGTCTGTGTGTCATAATCAGGGAAGGGTGGCAGCAGTTTTACTGTTATTTATTCTTTAGTGCCGATGACATCTCCCTGCCAGCTGAAGCAGATTGTCACCACCTCTCTCTGGCAGACTGAAAAAGTGTTATGAATACGTGTTGCATAAATCAGCAATATATAAAGTACATGCTGAAATCAACATGGCACACTAATCACATAGTAACAATAATCATGATACAGATCATTTCTGAGACATGCAATGCTGTTTTGTGGTTTAAGTGTAGATAATATGGAATATTATGTGCATTTTTATTAGGATAAATAATATTACAAATTAAAGAAGCTCCTGTATATCTCACCAAAGATAAATGATTATGTAACAGTGAATAAAAATACATTTGCTTTCACAATAGCATTTATAATTTCTTCATGGACAAACGTATTTGTTTGTGGCTATATATATATATATATATATATATATATATATATATATATATATATATATATACACACAAACAACTGTAATATATATATATTACAGTTGTTGTTGTTTTTAATATAATATCAATCTACAGTATACATAGTTGAGCTTGATACTGAAACATTAATCTGTAAACTATTGTTTAATCAGAAAGGCAGTCTCTGAAGGTCAGTGGAGGATTCAGTACCTACGATTGCCAGTAGATGGTGCTCTACTGTGGGGCTGCATTATAGAACTGTGTGAATCAAAGGATATTGGATTCTGAGTCTCATTTAATGTCAGGGATATAAAGTCCTCACAACCTCACATAATGCATGGTTCACTGAAATATATTTTTCTAAACTCAAATGGCTGTGTGGCATGAGTTATCTAATACGTAAGCTTTTATAATGAGAAAACAGTAAAACACACATGGTAAAAATTCCAGAAAGCTTTCTCCAAAGTTAACATGAATACAGATGCATCAATGAGAGGCAAAGAAAAAGACAACTCTTGACAATTCACAGAACAGAATGGTCAGGGTGGATCTGTCTCTATTGGGTCCAAGTAATAGACATCAGATAGATGGCACCTAGCCAGATCCCTGTGCCTGTCAGCAAGAATGTTAGGTGGAGTTTACTTTCTCTAATGTTGAGTGATGGAAAAGCCAGATTATTCTTGTCAAAGCGCAGGCAACAATGCGACCCGGGTCTTTGTTTCCCCATTTTCAAAGCCGTTTGTTCTTTGATAAGGTTCCGGAAACAGTTAGTGACATGCTGGTGGGAACCTATGGAAAATAATACACTTTCTATCAATTGTGCTGTTCTTATCCCCCAGTGGTGTTCGGTGGGTGTGGGAATAGGCAGCATTCTGGGCGCTGCTGCTCTGAGATAGCATTCACCGGCCAGAGCACAGTGCAGGCTGCATTCAGCCTGGGGAGCCAGGGGCCCTACACTGCAGAACTGTACACAGGCATGGACAATATACACTATCTTTGGTGTAGACACAAAGAACCAAGGGAAGATTTTATTGTAAGGTTTGGCGGGAGGGCTTGGAGACTCTCTCTTTCTGTCTGTCTCACTCTGTGCGTGTACGTGTGTGAGGCTGTGAGCGTGCCTGTGTGTGTGTGTGTGTGTGTGTGTGTGTGTGTGTGTGTGTGTGTGTGTGTGTGTGTGTGTGTGTGTGTGTGTGTGTGTGTGTGTGTGTGTGTGTGTGTGTGTGTGTGTGTCTGTGTGTGTGTGTGTGTGTGCGTGCGTGCTTGCAATAGAGAGTAATAAAGAGAGAGAGAACTATGTTTTGGGGAACATGCACTGTTTCATTCACTCTTGTAATTTCATTACATTTTATGGCCTGTGTGCTAATGCCCCACACACACACACACACACACACACACACACACACACACACACACACACACACACACACACACACACTTTACAGGATTCATTAACATTGGACAGAGTGGAGTCTCCATCTCTTTACTCTCTGAGTGCACGAGAATAAATAAAAAAACATTTCCACCAGAGTAATGTAAGACCATTTTGATGTTCTGTTAATTCCATGTTAATTCTTATTGTGTACAACACATGCAATGTCATTGCGGGATTTCATTTTCAAATATCATTGGGGAATTAGTTTTTTATTTTATTATTTTGATATCATTAGTAATCATCTAATTGATTATGACCAATAATTGCCATTTTCGGATGTAGAATTTCTTTGCACGCCATTTAGTGGCGGAGCTCATCAGTTGACGTAAAGGCTAAGCACTTTTAATAGAACTTGGACCCACTGCTGCCACCCACAGTGACCCACAGAGATAAATACCCGTTCCACCTAATTAATCCACCACATCACAGGGGGATGTGACACCATGAGCCCAATAGATCAAGGAGCAGAGATCAAAGGCAGCACTGCTGTTCCAATCCTACACAGGAGAAAAAATATGATATTTCTTGTTTATTTCTATGTACAGATGGTCTATTAATTAATGGCTAAAGTATACAGCAGTATATGAAAATGTATTTATTAAATGTTAATTGACGGACATGGCATAGCCATGTAGCCTATGGCATGTCAGGCAGTCGAGACGTAGGACTGAAGTTTCAAAGCTTGTAGAACGTGATTGTTGTTTGGACAACGTCGTTTTACTCATGATCATTTTGTATACACAACTGATGTGTGCCACATGGTATGTAAAATGTATCAATATTAATTGGATATGCTAATTGGTCCCTTCCATTTGAAGGCTTCCCATTGTTCATGCTCACTACACTGGTTAGAAAGCTAGAAAGCTTGGTCCAAGAATATCACAATGAGAAGTCAGATCATCATTATTATTATCTTTACAGGCTCTAAAATATGAACTAAAATGTATATCTCCCCTGAGATTATCTGCACTGAAAGGATAAGGAAAACTGTTAAATGATTTACACCCACACATTCCCAGACTATATCTGACCCGTTTGACTGTGTGTTTTCCTTGTACATTTTCACGTTGTTATTGTTATTCTTTTGTGCTATTGTTATACTTTTGTGGTGATGTTTTTTCTCATTTTGGGACTGTATGCAGCAACGGTCTGTGAAATAAGTCATGGTTGAACTTAAAACGTACCCAAACCAGCGTTTTTAATGTTTGTGTTGCATCATATTGTTGGTTAGGAAAGCCCTTCATTACAAACAAAGCATGCGTTCAAACTTTGGCCTATCCTAACACTGACATAAGAAACTAGCTAGCCGGGCCTTGTCTTTATTTAACACAAATTGGCTGTGCTCTTGAAAAAATGTCACTGTCCTGCCAAGTTTACCACATATTCACTGTTTACTGCTGGCTGTTACACATGTGGTTTTTGCATATGCTCTCCTCTCCCAGTTAAATCATCTGCGGTCCCTGGGCTTTCTTCTGACATGTGCAGCATTGGTGCTGCCATTGCGGCTTCAAGATTTCAGGAAAAAGAAAAGGCATTTCTATGAAATAATAATGACCATTTCAGACATTTATATTTTCTGAGTATGACTGTCATTTTTGCTTCCTTTTCTATCGGCCAATCTATCGGTCTCTCTCTCAACGTCTGGCGCACCACCACCTTTGTACTGTACTGCTTCCTTTATATTCCATCACACAACGTGTGCGGGAAAACAGTAGATCTACAAGCTCACAACGTGTCCTGATTATATTTGAAGTATGAATCAGGCTTACACCTCTATGATCCTTCTGTTGTGTTTTTGCATTGGCCTGCCATGAATAGTTAATATTATTTGGGGGGGTTTTGTCAGTGTTCGTTTCAGTGTAATGAACAGACTGAGGAGGCTATGTTCTTTGTTTACCCTCCTTGACCCCAAATGTAAGCCTCCATCATCCAACCCCCATTCTCCGTGATCAGCCCCCGGTCTCCCCCGTCATTCCCTCTCCCTCCCTCCACCCTCCTTGTGATTCATAATGACCTGCTAACTAAAAAAAAATTCACAACCGTAGCCTCCATCCAGCCAAACTCAGAATGGGTCGTCCCTCTCGGAGGACCCGGCTCCCTGATGTCAGAGATCTGGGTTTTACTGGACTATCTTACTGACTTGGGAATACAATCTGCCTTCAATAATTCATATGAGCAGTATCAGAGTGCTTCATTAATATACTATTTCATGGGACACAAGAAACAGGACGATCCATTATATGTACATATTCTCTTGAATAGAATAGCAGCTACAATCATTGAAGTAGAGATAATAACAGCTATAGGGATACATTTTTAAAAAGTAACATTTCATGCAAGTCTTCAGTGGGTTGCAGTGATGAAACAGTGTTTTCTTTAAGTTGAATTCTAAAAGTCTACACACACAGAGCATGTTGTGAAATTCCCACCTCTGTCAAAGAACATCAAATACAGCACCCAATTGTTGTGGCACGCCATCGCTTTCAAAGAGGCACTATTTGTTTTGCCCTTGTATTCCTTTTGTACGGGCATGCCTACAGTCTCCACAGAGTGTGGGTGTCACAATGCATTAGGAAGTATGAGATTCAGGATGTTCCATTTAATCTCCTTGACTTCCCCAGTTAACAGAGGAGCTGAACAGCAGCCGAGGGAACCCCGGCATCGCGTAGAACAAAGCTGGCTGACATGCTCGTAGCCTGAGGGGCCCACGTCTCTCTCTCTCTCTCTCTCTCTCTCTCTGTCTGTCTGTCTGTTTCTCTCTCTCTCTGTCTGTCTCTCTCTCTCTCTCTCTCTCTCTCTCTCTCTCTCTCTCTCTCTCTCTCTCTCTCACGCACACACACACACACACACACACACACACACACACACACACACACAGACAGAGTCTGCAAGTATGTATTGTAAAACAATGACAATCCAGTCTGCTGACAGGAGCGCTAAGCTGCAGTCACTTTAGATGACAACAGCGCATGAGAGACACAGCAGCAGCTTTGGTCTCGGGACCTAAGAGCAAACAGCTATTAGGGCAGACGGCCGGCTCTGCCAGAGCTGTCAGTCAGGGCTTCTTTAGTCACATCATTCTAGTTTATAGTAGTCATAACACTGTAGGCTTTACACATGGAGTTGTGACAATATTTGACCTATAAATCAGAATGGCCTGTCTGATGTCTTCAGATTGAAGCCTTCTTGATTGTAAAGGGCGGTGAGTTAAGGGCAGTGGCTGCACCGATCGCCCAGAGAGGTTCTTCTGAGGCCTGGGGCTAAGTAGGAACACATGTTCCTGCCCCCAGGCACAAGGTTGTGTGATTCTCCACAGCTCCAACCCTGGATACCTCTCAGGTAGCTGAGTTCAGTTTCCCCATGTAACAACAATCCATGGCAAAATGACACAATTGACCCCCTGACCCCAAAAAGAAAAGCTATAGGAATTATAATCAAGGGACTTGTTTGGATTGACCTGATTTGATACTCAGCTGATGGAAATCCTGTTTGCCCTGTAGCAGTGTCTAGTTAACCCTCGAAAACTTACCATCGGGTTCAAGAATCAATTGAGTTCTGTAGCGTCACTGTGTTTAACAGAGAGTGATATTTTAGAATTCCATAATGAAAAATGTAAAATCAAAGACGGAAAAAGACTTTTTTGATGATACACATCCTGGCTCATATTAAGATGCTGTCACCACCAACTAATTCAAGATTCACAGACTGACCCAAAAACAGCAGAGGAGGCTCACTTGGCCCTTGGCATGGTCTTCTCGTACCCTGTGGTATCTGTATCAGGGCTACATGAGGCTCCCCGACATCCACCACTTCACTCATTAGCACATGGCTGGCTGCGAGCTGCTGCTGCGGCTGGCTGGCGGCTGCATCCAGGGCATGTCAGGAGCCACGTCTAGGAGCCACTTGAAAATGACAAGAGGAGAATGAGGGCCAGGGACGGCATATGGTGCTGATTAGCAGTGACGTTTACAGGGGTTCACTCCATCCACCCAACATAAGGTTTCTGGAGGGTGGAAACCTTGTATGTCCAAAGTTGCTACTTTTCAGGGCATGTGGAAGAATACCCTGTGTTCCAATGGATCTATTTATTCTCTTTTATTGTCACAAGCTCTTGTTAATACGTTTCGTTGGTTCAATATTTATAAAGCACACGGACAGACTTAACCACGTTCACAAATTTAAATTTAATGAGCAAAGATAGCAGATCTACACACTCACAATAAGTCACAATGTAAGGCGTTGTGAGCTTGTAGATCTGCTATTTTTTGCTACTTTTGTGCAACACTGTAGTTACGTATGACAAAGTACTGTAGGGCATTAATAAATGGAATAACATAAAAAGTTGAAATATGGAGATGCAAGGTTTCTACCGGACGCAATGCTAATCACATGCACACTGAACATCAGTGCACATGCAGCATTTCACAACGTGTCACAACTAAACTAAACCAAAATAGGGATGGAATTGATTTGTAAGGGTTGGCTCTTGATTTTGCTGTGCTTTGAAAAGAACATTTTTCCAATAGTTTCCACTTCTGGGTTATAATGAAACCCTAACCTCTTTTAACCTGGGTCTTTGATTGAAACAGATATGATATGAATCTGTGTATTTCTTGTAAGGTACTGTACACTATTGGAATTCATGAAAATGAAAAACTAGCTAGTTCTCAGTCAATCTTACCCCAAGGGACGTTGTAAAACGTTGATGGATTTCAGTGTGCACTGACAAGTAAAAAACCAATATTGAGGGAAAAAAATAAATCAAAAAACTATTCTACATATTAATGACTGATTTCAAACAGCCTCAGACTGTGTGGGATATGCCCAGCCATACAAGCCCACCCCAGCACAGAATGCTGAACTCCCCTCAAACAAAACTTTCTGTGCCACAGCCCAAGCAGCAACATCTGGCTCCTCGTGTAGGCACTTATTAGGATCAAATTAAGTAGAAATGAATGGGATGATACATGACAGGGTGCAGATGTTCAAAGCCGCCGTGTGAAAATCTGGGGGCAGAAAACAGCTTAATGAATTCTGTGTTTTACAGCAGGGGTGAGGCTCATGAGCTCACAGGTTAAAAAAAGGCTAATTAAATTCCAGAGCAGACACACAAGAAATAAATGTTTGTGGCTCTTTGCTCCCCTTATTCAACCATGGCATGTTAAAGGGGCACAATGTTTTGATTTGTTGTTAATTGAGCTACAGTTACAAGGGAATGTGGAACGGTCTGCTAAAAATGTATGGGCAGGTGTGCGTAACAGGCATGATAATGTCCCTGGTGAAAAGCTTGCCAGATCCTTTTCAGAGTGACTTTGTATAATCCACAATGACAATATAGCTGCACCTGTGGGATTACCTGTGAATTGTTGGATGTGTACTTTGTTTCAGTGTCTGGAGCACAATGATTTATTTTTTCATATGTTTTTTTTTGTTTTGTATTTCTCTCTTCTTCTTTTTTTTACCACTTTCAAGCTGGCTTCCCTATTTTGTATAATGTCAATGACGTCATTATAGGCAAACTATTAAAAAAATGTTAAAGGACCACTTTTCAACCTATCTTCATATAATACGTCCTCACTAATAATCATGATAAAATGGCACGTTTTTTTCCTACTCAGTCTGTGTCTCATAGGAGGGCTGTGGGCAGTTTAGAAACCGTCTTCCAGTGACATCATCATTAGGCAGATAATTTTTTAAACACGATTCTTTTACAAAAATGTTTAGATTTTCATTATCGTGAGAACGATGGCTTCCATTTTCGCATTGCAACCTTTCAGGACTAGAAAGCCTGCAGTTTGTATTAGCTTGTATTCCCGAATCCCCATCGATGATGTCACTGGAAGACGGTTTCTGAACTGCCCACAGCCCTCCTATGAGACACAGCCCAAGTAGAAAGAAATTGCGCCATTTTTTATAGGCAGCAAAAAGATCAGATTTTCTAAATACATTTTACATTTACAATAGGGTTTAAATGGTGAAGCAAACATGTACTGTACAGATGTGACTTAAACACCTCCCAAATACATGCCAAATATATCCCTGTTGTCCTCCAGACTACATCTCATACAGAAAGACAGACAGCCCCTCTACCCTCTCATGTGTACACACACACAGACACACGCACGCACGCACAGAGAAGTTTCTCCTCAGTACATCTACCTGGCACGTTGGGGTGGGGGACATCACAGCTCTGAGGTGACAAAAGGCTGCTTATAGAAGCACGAGACTTCAGCCAGACAGGGAAAATCCAACTCTGTGTGAATAATGTCACCAGACATCCAAATGTGGTTTTTAGCCATGCTGTGGCGCTTCAGACTGGATGACTCGATCATGACTTCATTGGTGAATCACAATTCTCTTAATTACATCCTTGAGATCTATTATTTGAGTTTATTTCCCCTCTGTGGTGGGGGCTGCTTCTCCTCTAAATCACCAAGCTTCCACCCCCTCGTTAATGTCTGCTCAGCCAACAGACTGAGCTCCACTGTTGCACTGGGCCAGGTCCAATTTACACATTTTCACCGGTATGGTGTGGCGCGCACGAGTGTGTGTGTGTGTGTGTTTCTGCGTAAAATAAGTTATGAGTTTGTAGCTGTTTGACACTCTGGTTAGGGTTAAACAAACTATCCCTTTGCTGCCTCTGAATCAAGTGACACGTGTAGATCTTTATAGGCTGGTTTTTTAACCAGTGTTGTGGGAAACGTGTTCCTGAGAACAGTTCGCAGATAACTTTTTGCAGTGCAGTGCCTGTAAGATGTTTTATTACGGTTCTTTTCCAAATATTTATCATACGTTTACCATCAGTTTTGATAACTTAATTAGGCTAATTACCTCATAGTCTATCCTCATTTGAATGTGTTCTGTTGAATGTTTATTATTTGATACTAAGAAGAACAAAAAACAAAATACAATACATTTTGGATCATTGAGTGCATACATCACATATACTGTACTTCTGATGCCTGACATCAAGTCCGGCTGACCGGCTACGACAATTTTTTTCATGTCCCCTAGTCTATCTCCATGTTATCTGCCCCCTCTGCACTGTATAGCCTACTGTAGTAAATAGGCTCAGACTGATATTTAAAAACAAAATGCAACTTTTCTATGAAAGAACCTATAGCTCAATTAGATTCGAAGGGCTTTATTTTGCGTGTCTTAAGTACCAGGTCTTATTCCCTAACTTGAGTAAATTAAAGACCTGGAGGCGTGATCAATGCCATTTGGCTATTCTGAGTGGCCAAAGAGCATTGATCACGCCTCCAGGTCTTTAGTTTACTCAAGTTAGGGAATAAGACCTGGTACTTAAGACACGCAAAATACAGCCCTAAGGCTTCATAAGTAGGAGATATATAAATGCTTGCTTACAATAAAATGTTTTTATATTTATGGTGCTTTTAGTTAACGGTGGCCATAAAAGTGCAGTGATTTCTGCAGTGCAGTGTTGCATACATAGTGTCTCATATTTAACAGTGGCCAAACATTAAATTCAAATGTTTTTGAAATGCTTCCATATGTTCCGTATTAACTGGAGCATAATGCAAAGTAGTTAATAAGAGACGAACACTAATGGAGAAAGACAAGTAACTGGGGGTTCATGTGTGTCCCATGTACTTTATCCAACGACTTTCTTCTGGTTGCGTCTAGAGGGAGCATTCTTTTTACAATTCCAGGTGGGGGGCAGGTGACTTATTTCTTTGGCTGTGTTTTGCACATTGCTGTGTTCTTGCATATTACAGAGCAGCCAATAAAGCTTTTTAAGTGCAGGTCTGCTCCCCTAGCTGCTCCGGAGATGTGCCGGTGTCCGTGGCACACATTCGAACACACATTCACATACTGCAGCGAAGCTACAGCTGAGACAGATACAGTAGGCCTACTGCACATTTGCCCCAGTCACTGGTTCTGGTTGTTCAAGAAGTATACATAGGCTTTACACCCGGACGAGGAGGCGTGGATGTCTGCAGTCCTGCAGACCTTGCATGGTGAGATGAAGCAGGGAGAAAATGGTACATGCATGTACAGTACTGTACGTGTACACCACACACACACACACACACACACACACACACACACACACACACACACACACACACACACACACACACACACACACACAAATTTCCCTAACTTTCTAGCACACTCAATCTTTCTGGGCTGGCACTTCCAACAGGAAACTGACAGTATTATGTGACACCACGGAATGTTCTAGAGAGCTGCAGCCTAGCAGCACTGACCTACACCCAAAAACAATGCCTCTTTTTGTACTGTTTCTCCCTCCAAAACTCAGCTCCCCTCTCAAATGCAGGTGGTGCTCTGCAATATACATGCTTTTTTTCAACAGTCGTAATTAAAGGACATGAAGTCAGTGTTCTTTAGCTCAAATCAGGACACTCAAGGGAATGACACAATTCTTTGCTTTACAAGTTAAAAGAACAGTGCAGTACACACTGGTAGTTTAGACTGAGAACTATATATATAATGGTGAACCAATAAAATAGAAAGAAAAGGGTGGTAAAGAGCAATGACAAATGTGTCAGCATTTTGGTTGTGGGTTCCTCCAAAATGTATGACGTGAGTTCCGCTATAAACTGCCAATAATTCCATCCATCATTTTATAATTCCTATGTTTTATAATGCTTGATTTAACATCCTAGCAGTATTAGCATCAACACATGAAATTGTACAGAACTAAAACAACATTTAACAAAGTATCTTTGTAGTCCATGTTTATGCTATGTTGATGAATATTGATTAAAGGACCACAATGGAAACAAGTCCCCGCAGCTTTTTTGTGTTATCCTTTTAGCCTAAATGCTGTTTACATTTCTAACTAATAAGCAATCAATCAATCCATTTCTAGACATTCTAGTTTTTTACTGTACTGTACATGTTTTATTACATGTCAGTAAATATCTCTTGTAAACAAATAGTTTTTCATATATACTGTAAGCCCTTTATGGGTTCCTTGTCTCACGTGCAGGTGTTGTTTTTATATTGTGCGAAAAAAGAAATATAGCCTAGTTGTTTTCACTTATCATTTCACTACTGCTCTGTGCATCTGTTTGGAAATGGCTCAACAATACTCAAGTGGAGGAGTTAAGAGGTTTGGATGCGAGGTAAGAAAATGTATACTTGGCTACTGCCAAGTAGCATGAAGCTTGAAGACCAATTTTGGATTCTTAGGGGCTTGAATTTCAGTCTATTCCAACTGCTGCTTTTTTCACAACATGATAAAGTAGTAGTGTGGGTTTGACAGCGGTGAGACGTTGTCTTTAGATTATGAGTTAAAATTATGATGAAGTGTTTTCTTTTGAAATGATCCACATACCCAAAACCAAGACATATCTGGGCCCAAATAAAAAATAATTATATTTCATTCTGTCTCAAAACAGTCTTGCGTGTGCGTGTGCGTGTGTATGTGCGTGTGCATGTGTACTGTCCAGTTCAAGATACTGTTGTGCTGACATCATTCTATAGTATAACCTGGAGAATTTGTAAAGAATGTTGGGGTATCGGTTTATTTGCAAGTAGTCTTTGACATTTTTGGCAAACTTGACATAATACGATACTGCTATTCTTCTTTTATTGTTTTTCCTTTTCTGCTGTGTTACTGTTGCTGCAAAAACTGGAACCATAACAAAAAACATTTATGTACCAAATCGTAGATGTAACAATACAAATCTTGGATCTCAAATGCCTTCACGTACTATAGATAATGCCTGATGTAAAGCGAATAAATCTCATGAAACATTTCCTTTACATTTATTAAGACATTTTCCTTATATATTCCTGTATAATTAGAGTTAAACCTTTTGTCCGTGGTTTGACTGAGCTTTATTTCACTGCTAATATGAAGGATTTGAGGCTTGTCTTGGCTTCACTGGGGTTTCAGCCACACAGTGGGAAGAAGATAAAAAAGGGCTTTGGTGAAGGGAAAGAAAAAAAAATCACAGCGCATTAAAAACAAATCTACTGGGGAATCCACCAGCAGCTTAAGAGAGCCAAGACGATTAAGGGGTCAGTGGTCCGACACTGCAGGTTCAACATACCTGATGCCACTCACCTTGGGCCACAAGAGCCATTGCCAAAGCCAATCTCTCAAAATCAAAAGCCTGCAATGGAGAGACACAGGGAAGGTCATTGAGAAAGTTACAGTATATACTGATAAACACTACATCAGCCACTCTGTTTGGATGGATGGAGGGATGCAAGGATGGATGGATGGATGGAGGGATGCATGAATGGAGAGAAGGATGGATGCATGGATGGAGGGAAGGATGGATGGATGGAGGGATGCATGGATGGAGAGAAGGATGGATGGATGGATGGATGGATGGATACTGGTAGATGTACAGTAGAGAAGAAGCAGTTCACCCTGGATTTCTTGTCACACATGGAGGTTTTTCTGAGCTGGACGACAGTGACTCAATATTCCCCTGTATCAAATAGGGCCCCTCTCTTCCTTCTGTCTGGTGTCACCAGTGGTGACTCTGAGTGGCTCCCCAGCCAAAGGCCTGCTTTATCAAGCAGCCAGTTTAACAAGACAGCTCCTTTCATGCTTGTTGGCTTCTCCAGTGGTAATGGATTTCCTCAATGAGTGTCTCTCTTTCTCCAGGTTTCACACTTTTGCCCCTGTGCTGCTGGGCCTCAGGCCAGGCCAGATTCTTTGCCATTGACTTTGATTTCCTAAGGTAAGTGATCCATCGCTCCAGGCCTCACCAGCATTGCCTGAAATCTGGCCCCACTTTGGCTCCCCACGCCTGATATTGTACACTCTAATGCAAAGTGAAGTAGCACGTCTAAATAGCCTGTCAGTCCTACCCTCTCTCATACCCCAACCCCCACCCCCTGTGTCTCTTTCTTCACCTCCTTTGGTTTCCAAGCTCCCCAGCTGGGACTCATTTCCAGTGTGCAGGGGAATGTAAACGATACAGCGATATTAAGGGGCATTAAACTAGTTGATGACATTTTGGTCACATTAATGAAGACTGGCACTGTGGACTAGGTGGGGAGACGTATGAGGGACAGCAAGCATACTGGTCTGATATGATGTCATGTCATTCAGTTTGGGCAGAAAAGAAAAGCAATTGTGAAAACTTTTCTTGTTTATCTCAGTTCCGCTCTGAAAGAACTATAGCCTTGGTTGTGTGATGAGCTTCAGTACATTTTTGTCTGATCGGCTCTGGCAGACTTAACTTCTACAGTACACCTCTTTCTTGCTGCCAGCATCCTGATAAAACTCTACCACTGTACATAATCTAAGCAACTCTCTTTCCATGTTTTCCTTCCACATTTGGAATGATCTCCAAACCTCTGTTCCTCCTGATAGGAAATGCAACCCAAGATGTGTGAAAACAGTGTGTACATTATATTGTTGTTTAATTGGCCAGCACTTCTGCTCATCCCCGGGCATAGTGCGCATGCTGTATGGGTGTGTGTTTCACAACAGGAAAGGATAAACCCCAACTCAAATCATAGGAAATACACCAGATCTAGCTCTTCAAGGCCCAGTTCCCTGCCATATGATCTCTATAAACTAAATCACTGCTGGCTTCCTTACAGGCAGTCAGGCGCCTAGGGCATGCTCATAATGAAAGCCAAATGTAAGTGACAACATACGGGCTGCTTGAAATAATGGAATATCTCTATGCTTTAGATATCCTTGCCCAAACCTCCAAGTCTATATTCATTCACTCCGTATTGCTGTTTCAAATAGATAAACATATGCTGTGTAAAATAAAATAAAAGGGGAAAAAAAGAAAACAAAAACAAAACGCATACTAATAATAACAATATAGATATGTGTGAGCCGGGGTTATTATTAGTCTTTTGTTGTTACAGTTTCACTGCAAACCCGTGTTCCACACTATTTAATCCATTGTCTCCCCCGCGTAATACGCTAAACCTGCTATTTGTTTTATGTGTTTAATTCACCGTTTTGTAATAATTTAAAAGAAATAACGGATTTGTCGCGGACCTGGTGACGAGGACGACGTGTTATGATGACATAACCGGAAATCAACCAACCGCCGGTTTGCAAGGGCTTCTGGGAAACTGAGTCCAATGCAAAGTGAACGAGGAGGTGGGGACGATCTTAGCTCGCTTTGCTCTTTGTCTATGACCCGGATCACGGAAGTGGCTTTTTTGTCAGCTCAATAACAAATTAAACTGTGTTTTCAAGAGGATTTTCATGGATCAAAGGCGCAAATACTGTGAATACTCTATATACATTTTATTCCAAAACAAATACACTTTAAGCATTGCTGTAAATATACCATAATTATTTTTGAAGCAATGTTAATCTGTCATGCAATTTTTGGCTCTCCCACACTCCGCCCATTTGCAGTAGGTTGACGTGCCTGCTAACACTTAAACCAGGCAGGGCAGGCACACTGTCAGAGGCCCATTTGAGCACTTGAGGCACCGAGTGAGTGGCCGTGCTGAGGTTCTGCTGAGTCAGCACCGTTCAAGTTGCATAGGCAGAGAATCATAAATCATCTGTCCTCGTTAACATGCAACACGACAGGACAGGTCGCAGGGGAGTACCCGTCACGGTCACGTCAAACAGGTGACGCTGCCGCATTTGTCAAACCCTATCCCAACTCATCACCTGTCTGGTGTGAGAATCCATTGCTGCAACAGGCTGCCACTCCTGTAGCGCCTGACATACACACCTGTCATTACATTACTGGACCAGAGTGACTTCTCATAATCATTCCTTTTTTTATCGTAATTCATACGATTACATATTAGTAGCTATGTCTATCTTTCATTTGAATATTATTCTTTTTTCATGTTTTTTCATGTCAAGGACCCCCAGATTATGTATTATGTATTTGTCTGTGGAACCACATAATATTATTATGCCAGGGACCCTCGATCAGCTCAAAACACATGCGATGCGAATAAGGTAAATATACATTGTGGGTTAATAATTAATAGGACTACATATTTAATGGTTATTTCAACTGGAAACCATCACTCCTCCAATTAAAGCAACCCCCCTCCCAACCCCAGTGGTACGGGGAAATATTGACTACATAAAGTGGTCCTTGATAAAAAATGTTGAGTGACGTTGATGACGCCTGCATTCATAAAGAACATTACAATATGTATGTTGAATATCTAACTAACACAGTTCCATAAAGACTATATTACCTGCGTCTGAATTAAGTTATTGTTGCATACCGTAGGATTAATGTGTTACTTCTCTTTCACCCCATATAAAGTTTTCTGGAACTTAACTGGTATAGCCACTACGTGAGGCCAAGGATGGTAGAGTGAAATAGATAAAGTGCCCCTCGGGGCACAGGTCTCCACCAGGGCAGGTCAGGTTGTGGCCTCCTGGTGGCGCTTTTATAAGCCATTGTGAAAAGGGTGCCATTTCTTCTTACGCCTTGGATGGCAATTGGATGATTTGAGACATTTTGTTCCAAAAATGTGTTTTGCAAAATTCACCTGTTGGTGGCGCTATAACAGGCCAATGTGAAAAGGGTGGTATATATTCCTCAGCCTAGTAGGAAAGTCTGTGAAAGATTTCACGTAAATTGAACGCTGCGTTCATGATTTGAGGTTTTTGTTCAAAACGGGCCAATCCTGCAAACTTTGAAAGCCAATGTTAGCCAATTAGGATGGAATATGAAATATCTGACAGATCTGGCTTGAACAAATGACCATTTGAAGCAGAGGTTTATCGTTAGCATCCAGTGAGTGTGTGTGTGCAAAATTTGGCATCGACCGGGTTAGCTGTACACAGACGGACGGACGGACACACACACACACACACACACACATGGACGGACGGACGGACGGACCGACGGAGTGCAAAACATACTCTCTCCCCATGCCTTCGGCCTGGTGGAGACAATCATAAGAAGCCATAATGATGACAACTGTTCCACGCAGGACTGTTATAATTCAAGCCACATACTGTTACATCCTCAACGGTAGGACTCATATACAGTAGGCTCTGGAAAAATTGTATTGTAATTTAGGAGACTACTTGAAAGGTTTTAAAACCAATAGTTTAACATGAAACAGATGGCAATGTTTGATTTTGCTGCAGAGATTCCAGAAGCATGTGTCTCACAAAGGTGCCAGATTTCTGACACCTTAGATCATGAGTGCAATTTAGTTTAGCTTTTTTTTTTTTTTTTTTTCCCCCAGATTAGCAAGGTCCTTTACACTTTTCAAACACACACACATCATATCTCACTTATTTGTTATTCATGTTTGTATAGTGTTGTGAATTCATGTTAAACTGTATCTAATCACATTCTGGAACACTTTCTTCGTAGAAGGAATAATGACATGTTGGAGGTTGGCCTGCATTGTGATACAGCATGGCCATGTACATTTAAATTAATTGTATTTCATTTGTATTTCTCTGATCTCTCTCACTATTAAAGATTTGCTTGGCAATATCAAGGCGATGGCACATTAATGAGACATTAGAACCGCAGTAGATATTCAAGGAGCAGGGCAAATCAAAAGCTTTGGCCACCTCTGGGTGGAGGGTAATTGAGCTGGCTTTCTTTATACTGCAGCTCAGTGGGAATGGGAGACAAAGCCATGCTAATCATGCCACCATAAGTGATGTTGAGACCACTTTTTGTTCCACTGGTCATGCCGTGGGCATTGGGCAGAAACCCTAACAATGACATTATTCACCACTCTACAGTCTCACAATAGCACTGATCAAGGCTGTGCCTTTGCCTCAGGGATATATCTACTGTAATTAAAATGAAAATAATTGAGCCTCATGCAACCAGTTTCAATGGTTGACATTAATCACTCTGAAGAGTTCTTAATACTGTTTTTTCAATATTTTCCGTGTATGCTTTGTTTGACCTAAGATTAGTCAATTACGGTAATAATGACAAATGTCTTTTCAATAGAGAAATTAAACTGACACATTTCACAGGCCAGTATTACATTTCTGTGTTAATGATAGCTGCATCTCTCACTAAATATTCCGAGATCTATTATGTTACTGTCTTGAGTTTTTCTTCAGCTATAACCAGAGCATTCTTGTTGTTGGCCCTTAACAGATTTGATGAATATATTTTTACTGCACTTAGCCAGGGCTAAGTTAAAACACCATAAGATATAAGACACGACATTTAAAAACATGAATAATACAAAATGGGTATCTTTAACCACAGGAACCCTAGCACCCTTATTCTAGACATGTCGTAATAGGCAAACATCTAGAATAGAATAAGCAAAACATTTGCAGAAAATTGGCAGACATTCAGCAAAAATAGGGGAATTCATTGAAAATGGCAGATCTACAAACTCACTATGCTTTGCAACCTAATGTGAACTTGTAGATCCGCTACTTTTGTTATTTGATGTTCCACTAAGCACTGCATATCAGGTTTAAGTGGTTTTGAGTTCTTCCCTGTTGATGTGGTACTATTCCTCTGTGTTTCAGTATGTTGAAAGCCTTTGGCAGCTCCTGTGATATGGAAGTAATCGGCACCTCCTCCTGTTTATAACAAAGGCTTATGAGGGTATCAACCTCAAATAGCATTTTGTGGGGCAAGTACACAACACGATCATGCCAACTTTAGTGTGCTAATGAATGGATGTGTGCCAGTGTAACAGTCATCAGTTAGAACATCTCCTTTGATGCCTGATCGAGCAGAAAGCTCTTAAACAAAATGTTTGAAGTGTCTGCCTGTGTAATAATGATGTATAATTCTCTTGAACTAATGCAGAATTTGCTGATTTTTTTTTATTTTTTTTAATAAAAATAAATTGTGCCCGGAGGGTCAGGCCATGATTCAAAACGAGATCACCCAAGAGCAGCAAATGATTTAATAAGCCACCAGCTCCACTATAGCAAGATGGAATGGAGCAGAATGGAGAATTTCAAAGTATGTCTAATTAACATGAGTTTATTACTGCGTCAATCTCTTCAACCATCAGCATGTAGACTGTCTTTTCCACATATGGAATAATACTTACTGCATTTATTCAGTAAATATGACAGTCTAAACACAAGCTTGACAGACAGAAATTTTATTTAGCTTTTTTTTTCATCTTCGTCACAAGCAGACAAAAATATGAATCTCATTTCAGCCAAGCTTTTAAGCTTTGTTAAAATAATCATTAAAAATAGAAAACAACTTGATTTTTCCATCACCATTATTCCTCAAGGATCTAGCAAATTAATATTTAATATCACTTTCCTCTACTGTATATGATTGCATAGTAATGATCAGAATCCAAAATGCTTGACAACCTAGCTGTAATATCATTTTTAATGCGTTACATTTGCAGGGGAGACAATGTTGAATTCCTTAGGCTCTACATTTTAATCAGTTTCTCATCTTGCCCATCATGTCTACAGAGACAAGACCCCTACAGAATGGAGCAAATCTAAAGAATCAAGAATCAAGTCATGCCAACGAGGAGGTTTTCTCATACTTTGCTCACTGCTGGCTTTGAGGAAACTATTTTACTTGTTTACTGTGGCTCTCTCTGCACTATATATTCAGGTCACAGTAAACTTAAACCCCTACAGAAATAACAGGAAAACATGACAGACCTGAACGTTTCACTTGAGCATGCGGACATTCGGTTGCATGAAGTGTGGAACTAAATTATCCAGCCCTTGAAGTGGTGAAGGAGGAACCCTAACTTGGCTCTTATAGCTCAAGTTGCAGAGGGTCACTTTAAATCTGGGGCTAATTAGCCTCTAATTTGGAGTTTAGCATGGATATTAGCAAGCAGAAGTGAGCCTGGGGCATGGTAGCAGGATGGCTATGGTTAGAAAGTTAGACGACCAAATCACATTTTGTGGTTTACCTCTATTCATTCCTGGAGTCATCCGCAGGTTTTACACCTAAAATCAAATGCAAGACGTAAGGCCTATGTTAATTATTCTGACTAAGATCCAAATTGTCCATGAAAAAGCCAAACTCAATGAATAAAAGGTAAAATGAGTAGTACAGTTAACAAATGCAAGTAAAACCTCATTCTCTCAATAAAATGAAGCTCAAGTCGATTTGTAATTAGCTCATTCACCAACACACAACTAAAAAGAGTTTTCATCAACTTACAACAAAAACAATTAGGCATACTTCTCCAATATACCAAATAATTTATCTTTTCAGTACACTGTCTATCAAAGGGGTGGTCAGTGGATGCAGCAGTGCTTTGCTGCTCTGTTGGCATCTGTAGTATTGACTCATATGTTTCAGAACAAGCCCACTACTGTATGCCAACACTAGCGCCTCAGACAAACGCCCTGAGCAAGAGTATGACCACTGAATCTAAATCAAAAGTCTCACACCCCATTATTCACAACTAATACAGTTTGATTAAAATAATCCCGATGAATGATTTAATGTTGCACTTTTGAATTGTAAAGTGGTGTACATTATCGTGATGGCACATTTGTTTGTTTCTTTTAAGCACCCCCCCTCCGCCATCCCATATTTACTGCCGTAGAGAGTCCCCTGGCGCCCTTTCCTCAGAGTACATTCATGTTTACAGCGACGGAGCCCCCTGCCCTGCCATTTGCATAAATATATTCCTTGTCCAATTGGGAGGCAGGAACAAAGTGGCTGTCTCTGTGAGGTACTGTAGCAGACTGTAATCCCCTACAGGAAAGGCAACATCGCCCCGCTCCTCTCTGCCTCTCTGCCTTCATGTTAAATTCATCGTCCAGCCATGTGCATTGGTCAAAACATACTGGTACAGTATGTATCTCCTTACTCTTACACAGCTCTCTGTCTGTAGTTCTCCACGAGAGGCTGATGATTTAATAAGGGGGGGGGGTAATCTAAAAGCCACACACACCATGAAACCCCCCACATCATGATACACAGACACAACATCAGCATGTGTCATTTATCCTGCCTGAATCTCATACATTTTACACATTGTTTGGGTAAATATCAAGACAGAGCAAGTATGATTCACACATAGCTATGACACAGTTGTACCACCCATACAGTACACAGAATACATGTGCTACAGTTGACATGGGGTATGTGTCATTGTGTATGATAAGTGGGTGTTTCTTAGATAATGATCGAGTAACTCTCTGCACATTATTTTGTTGGAGACAATAAATACTGTATTTAAGAAACTAACAGATACATAGTTGACCCAGTAAAGCAGTGGTTCTCAAACATTTTCATGTAAAGGTCCCCCAAATGAATATATATTTGGCCACTGAAAATATTTTGTAAGATGGGCTCCTATGAGCGACACGTTATGAGCTTGTTCATCGGCTATTTTTGAAAAGCCAACGTTTAAAATAGGGTTAAAGTGGTAAACCCATAACTCATTTTGCTGGGGACCCCCTTGGGGACCCTCTTCACGGACCTCTGGGCCCGGGCCCCACTTTGAGAACAAATGCAGTACAGTACAACAGTATCCCTTAAACCTATACCTGGTTGACATTAAAGAGTCCCTCAGGGCTCCATACTAGTGCTTTTCTAAACAAGTGTAATGCTTTATTGGGTAGTCCACTCACAGTTAACAGTTTTTGTGTTGAATTGTACTGTAATTCTGCAAACTGTTAATAAATACTTCAATCAATCAATCAATCTGTTTTCACTCTATAACTATTATGGTCACACCTCGTGACATTACGCCACCTGACACGTCACGCTATATGGTCGTCTCCATATGAAGATCATGACATTGACCTCATCAAACTCTGGATAGCCATACATGGAGAAGACTGGATCATCACCTAGATCTGAATATTGTATGGAGCCGGCCACAAACTCTACATCTGACCTCAAACCCTTAGATCTCCATATTATAAGTATGGAGCTGTTCTGACATTCCATAAGTTGATCCTTCTCTCCTGTCCTTCCTCTTCGATGTCCATTCAAACTCTAGACAGGCCTGGCCCAAAGTTATTAGTGCAGCCTGGTCCAGCAGCCAGTTCTCAACCGGAAAATTAAGGCTTGGCCCTATCTGGGCCCTCATCAAACCCTGTACACTCAAGACACTGCCCCCGCTGCCACCCTTAGATCTCCATATATGGAGCTGACCTGTTCTGATTTTCCATATGTTGCATGCATCTTACTGGTTATTATTGTCTCCACTAGGCCGAAGGCATGGGAAGAGAGTATGTTTTGCCCCCCATCCTTGTGTCCGTTACCAGCTGATCTGATCAAAACACGGATTAAAGAATATAAAGCCTTGGCCCAGGCCGTAGCGTAACGGTCTGGGCACCGGACTGCTAATCCAGTCGCAGTGTGCCGCGGGTTCGACTCCCGGACCCGACACGGCCTTTACTGCATGTCATCCCCCATCTCTCTCCCGTTTCCTGTCAGCCTACTGTCTGTCCCTTCAAAAATCAATAAAAAGGCGTAAGCCGCAAAAAAAAGAAAAAAAAAAAAGAATATAAAGCCTTGAAAACGTAGGCTACGCTGTTGGCGGGCTGCCAGATAAAGGTTAATCTACGCTTTCTACGCTTCTGGCGGGCTCCATATGCTAATTGGCTAATATTGGTTTCCAAAGTTTGCAGGATTGGCCCGTTTTGAACAAAAAACCTCAAATCATGAATGCAGTGTGCAATTTACGTGAGATTTTTCACACACTCACTCATCATCCAATTGCGTATTCAAAGGCATAAGAAGAAATGACACCCTATTCACATTGGCCTATTATAGCACCACCAGGAGGCCACAATAACCTGACCTGACCTGTGCCCCGACGGGCACTTTTTCTAATTACTTGCGCAAGCAGAGCGCGCAAGTAATAATTTCGCCCGGTCCGTATGCACCGTCCCAGCCAACCCGCCACTTGATGCATATGCAAATAAAACAACACATTTGTGCCTGGTTTGCTGGGACCAGATTACATAAATTACCATATTTCTTACGTCATCATTTAGAGCTAGTCATACATATACAATATATATAATCAGTAAAATAAAGTTGTGCCTGATTTGCTGGGACCAGAGTACATGGTGTGTATATGTATGACTAGCTCTCAATGATGACGTAAGAAATAACTATGGTCATTTATGTAATCTGGTCCCAGCAAACCAGGCACAAATTTGAAGTTTTATTTGCATACGCATCAAGTGGCGGGTTGGCTGGGACGGTTTATGGCGCAAAGTAAGCACAGTATACCGCTAATCAACTTACAAATGTATATGTATGACTAGCTCTCAATGATGACGTAAGACATATGGTCATGTATGTAATATATCTGTGCCTGATTTGCTGGGACCAGATTACATAAATGACCATATTTCTTACGTCATCATTGAGAGCTAGTCATACATATACACACCATGTACTCTGGTCCCAGCAAATCAGGCACAATTTGCTATTTTATTTTACTGATTATATATATTGTATATGTATGACGTAAATGATGACGTAAGAAATATGGTCATTTATGTAATCTGGTCCAAGCAAAAACCAGGCACAAATTTGCTGTTTTATTTGCATACGCATCAAGTGGCGGGTTGGCTGGGACGGTTTTTGGCGCAAAGTAAGCAGTATACCGCTAATCAACTTACAAATTACATATATATGGGCCCAGGCCGTAGCGTAACGGTCTGGGCACCGGACTGGTGATCCAGTCGCGGTGTGCCGCGGGTTCGACTCCCGGACCCGACACGGCCTTTACCGCATGTCATCCCCCCATCTCTCTCCCGTTTCCTGTCAGCCTACTTTCTATCCCTTAAAAAATCAATAAAAGGCGTAAGCCGCAAAAAAAATATCTTAAAAAAAAAAAAAAATTACATATATATGTATATGTATGACTAGCTCTCAATGATGACGTAAGACATATGGTCATGTATGTAATATATCTGTGCCTGATTTGCTGGGACCAGATTACATGGTGTGTATATGTATGACTAGCTCTTAATGATGACGTAAGACATATGGTCATTTATGTAATCTGGTCCCAGCAAATCAGGCACAATTTTGCTGTTTTATTTGCATATGCATCAAAAGTGGCGGGTTGGCTGGGACGGTTTTTGGCGCAAAGTAACCACAGTATACCGCTAATCAACTTACAAATTACATATACATATGTATGACTAGCTCTCAATGATGACGTAAGACATGTGCACCAATGTCATACATATGGTCATGTATGTAATATATCTGTGCCTGATTTGCTGGGACCAGATTACATGACCATATGTCTTACGTCATCATTGAGAGCTAGTCATACATATACACACCATGTACTCTGGTCCCAGCAAATCAGGCACAATTTGCTATTTTATTTGCATACGCATCAAAAGTGGCGGGTTGGCTGGGACTGTTTTTAGATGTATATTTTAACAAATGTGAAAGTATTATTACAGAAATTTAAGTTAGAGACACCTATTACTCTGATCATGATTAAGTATTAATATCACTATATTCCAAGATGAAATACATTTAAAACAATTGTCAATTTAGAATAAATAATAGAATAATTATACTGTATAACATATTTTAATTCAGTTTATATACCTTTTTTTCATCACATATCAATGATTTATTTTTCTTTAAAAAATTAAAAAGGGATCCAGAACATATCTAAATCGATAAAACTGTATTTCTAAAGCAAATAGTTACACCTAATAATTAGACATCTCAAACGTTCCTTCACAGAGATACTGAGATTTGACAGTTTACAGTGGTCGAAAGTACTTGCGCGCTCTGCTTGTGCACTAGTTGGCCATTTATGGCCTACTAGTGTGCAACAAGCAAGTATGCACTCGACAGAGTGCAGTTCTAGTTATTATTATGATTTGAATTTCAAATCATAATTATAATTATAGGATCGAATAAAAAATAAGCAAACAAATCAAAATTACGGTGTTTGATATGTACCAAACATCTGGTGGTAGAAAGCGTACTCTTTTGGGGTCCAATTTGGCCAGCTTGGCTTGCTGAGTAAATATGTTATTTTTTTCATCTTGTCCATTTCTGACTTTCGCCAACCTGACAAACATACATTTAATTCAAAGTTGTGAGAGTGGAATTAACACTAAATGAATGGCTTTTTTTTTAGCTCACAAGCTCTCAGGGTTAGCCTGCACCTGTTCCTTTGACTCATCCTCATGTTTCCATTGCTAAAACAAAACCCAGCACATACTGCACACATAACCCAAACACATCAAAAAATAGACCATGGACTATGACACATAATAGTATGATAAAATGTAGTTATGTTGTGGAAAATTACCATACTCATTACTCTGAATTTGGCAATTATAATAATTCTGCTGTTTATTTTGAATTCCATTGATGACGAACTTCGCTTGGAAACATTCTTTGTGTCTGAAAAAGAGAGATGTTGTGAAATGACAATTATTCCCTCTGGCACATGTATCTACATTCAGAGTGATGGCTTTACAAAGATTCTTGACATAGTCTTTACATATTTACAATATTGGGAACAAATATATGGGAACAAATTGGGTCATGACCCAACGTTTGGGAAACCTCAGCACTAGGTCTTCTTCAGTTCCCCCAGTGATGTGTACTCCTCTCTGGGTACAGGGAATATTCCTGTGCCTTTGTGTAAAAACAAATCTAAATCTTTCAAGATTTTTCAAAAATGTAAAAAATAAATAGCAGATGTACAGTACAAGCTCGCAACTGTGAGCTTGTATATCTGCCATTTTTGAGAACCACTGTTCTAAATCAGAGTTATCTGAAAAATGTATGTTGTAGCTCAAATGGATTTGATACAAAATAATACAAAAGCATTTGGTTGTAGCCTATATTTTGGCAGGGTAATATGCAAACAATAATTGACATTCTGGGAAAATATACCCACAACAATGCTAACAATCTATCTATAGCTTTGAAGAGACGCTGACATTGTACAGTTAAAAGAGGAAATACTAATGCAAATGTGCAGGCCGATTCCACTTGAGAAATCTCAAATCTCATCATAAGAAAACATGGTAATGCAAAGATAATATTTCTTTCTGCAAAAAAGTAAAAGGAAAGGAAAGCAACACAAATCACTTCCAGTGAGCTACAGAAACTACAGATGTAGCTCAAAACCACTGAAAATGTGATGATGAATCCTCTTTTACAACTTCTGGCTGATAATTCATCAGACCACATTGGCAGAGTATTGGGCTCGTGAAAAATGCATGAATTACTAATTAATGAGGCATTCTACTGAAATCTACATATTCATAAAGGTGTGGTTGAGTAATTGACATATGCATGAGAGAGCTGAGTGATGGCTTTGAGATAATAACGCTCATAGAAAACCTTTATTTTGTTAAATTCGTCAAAAAGAAGGGGGAGCAGAGATGCTTTTAAATAACCATTACACATTTATTCTTCCCCAAAGAAATGCAGTCAAATGCTTTGGGAGATAAATACACTGAGGAGATGCAATGATGTGAAACAGTATGCAAAATTACATTTCCTGAAATATTGTCCCGTGTGGATTTTCAAAAGTTCATTTAGCAAGCTAGCCTCCTCAACAACCGTGCTCGGAAAATCTGATAGATTTACATCAGACACAAATACATTTGCAACATAAAAAGATAACATCTGAGTAAACAGATAGGCTACTATCGAGCATTTTATGCAATCTAATCTATGTATCCTTTCTACGTTTTGTTCACTATTCTGTGCTTGTATCCTGTTATATTGAAGTCCAGTTATACATCGTCAGAATCTGTGCAACTCTACAATACTCCCATATGAACTTGATGTTGTATATATCCTCTTGACAAATGTGTATACCTCCATTCACTACATTTAGGCTTACTGCTTTTTATTATTACATACAGTATAACATGTAATAACAAATATTAGTTAGGTTTCAATAAATGTTCACTATTGATATTTTCTGAGAGTAGCTCAGAAACACAACTGACAGCCATGATGTCAGCCTTATGGAGACAGTTGCTTTTAAAGAAGCAGGTCCAAGATGGTATGGCTACAGCCAAACGTCTGTTCCTCTTCTGAAAGGGTCTCTGTATTGTTTCAACGCTCTCACAAAGGCTTTGTGATAGCTGGCCCAAATATGGCACCAAGAAAAAAGCACAAATAACATTCAGATGGTTCCTAGGCTTTCCTCTCAGCTATGCACGAGGAATGACAAGTGCAACAAAACCATGTCGGGTTTTTCACCCAGGCCCATTGTGTTTCCACATTAACTCCAAGCTGGGCCCTTTCACCCAGGCCAGAGCTGTGTCTGGCCTCCTCGGACACAGCCCCAGCTCTAGCAGCAGGCTTGGCCTATACAGCGCACACCATGCAGAGTCTGATGCACTCCTTTCTTCCTTTAGAGAAAGTTGGCTTTAGACTGCGGTGCGCTGAACGACTGATTGGGAAGGACAGACATTCTTACAAGGGAAGATGGCCTTAGTGGCCAAGTGGGCACATTCATTTCAATGTGAAGATCCCTGCGTTCCAGGGCTATTGTTTCACTAGACGACGACTGGACAAAGGGAGCTGTATTTTCTCTAAAACCCATGAACTTCAAAATTGGATCTACAGTATACACAATCTAAAGAATAAGCAGATGGTGTGGGGGCAGGATATAAATTAAAATACAAATAAAAGGCAAAGATGATGATGATTTTATGATAGAAGTACAATTACTTGTACATGAAGACTTGTAGTAGTTGAGGTTAGAAAGTCAGAACACAGTCATTCCTGTAACTCTAATCAGGGAAAGCTTGTGTTGCAATAATCAAGCTGCACTGAGTGATACAAATTAAACATTAAAATGTAAATCACTTAAGCACTATATACTTAGAAGAATAGATGAAATAGCTATCTACAACCATTGCATCGTGAGCTTGTAGATTGACTATCTTCATAATTTCTGAAAGAAAAAATAATACATAATGCAAAAATAAAAATAAAAAAATATAAATCCAAAGAAAGAAAGAAAATAGAGGTACAGATCAGACAAGGTGTGTGATACATACTGTATCACAAGGGTGGAATTTGCGGGATGCTTAAGTTTGAGTTTAACCTTGCAGGACTTTTGGAAGGCACTTCTGAGCATCAGGCGCAGGGCTTGGCAGCTGCACAGGGAGCCTGGTGGGTCCAGTCTTCTCTGGGAGCCGGTACTCCACGCTAATCTATTTTAAACCATCTGTGAAATTAGCAAGATTTCTTAAGTCCTTCACCTCCAAGGATTAAAAAATGGCTGAGGGCCTTGGCCGTTCTTACATATGTAGACTAGACATGTCTGATAACTCTGGAGATAAAAGCCAATCGAAAGTTTCTCTCGCAGATGTAGAAAGTGATGTCATGTCAAAACAACAATGGATTATTGTTGTCCACTGATTAAAACACCCCAAAATGCAGTTGAAGTGCAATAGAGATTGGCAGCTCTTGATAGAAGTATTAATACTAGACAACAGACAGGCCTATAGTACATTGTTTATATTTGTTGTATCAATCTTATTCAGAATACAGCCCTAATATATGTTATAATAATTATGTTCAAAACTATCTTAGATCGGTTCTTTAAGCCTCGTGGCATTTTACACTTTGTTTCTTTGTTAGAAATTAAATCTAACATCACCCTATGGCAGAATAAGCGACACGGGTTGCAAGTTACCTCCATAACACTAGGGAGACCATGCAGCACTTTATGTTTTCAGAGAGCAATGCTTCAGCATTACAGTACCACTGCCAAAGGCAGTACAATAAAGTCATGAGTCAAGCCTAATGACAAAATCAGATAAATAGCAGCTGCTCTTAGGGAACGGGCGCTCTCTGACAGATTCACTGGGCTCAGCGGCAGCTTCCATTGAACACATCCAAATGAGTCAAATGTTGTTCCAGACGCTGCTCTCTGCTCTCCTCCCCTCTACTGTAAGCTTTTACTTAAGTAAAAAACTAAATCAGAGTACATCTTCCACCACTGCTCTGTGTGAGTAAAAGTGCTCTGTTACAAGTAAAAGGCCTATAAAAGAAATTGCTTGAGTATTGGATGTCTATCCAATACTTCGTCTATTTTTGAATAGATGAAGTAAAAAATATAGGGCTTAAGTGGTTAATGTAATTTGTATTCGTCTTATATTAAACCTGGTGGGTGGGAGGGCCCCCGCTGGCCTAGTGGTCTAAGCGCATGCCACATTAGGCTCTGGCCTGACAGCACGTTGTGTGTTCGAGTCCTGTTCATGACGACCGTTGCGTTGTTGCGTGTCTCTCCACTTCTCTCTCTCCCTCTTTCCTGTCTATCTTCACTTGTAGTATCATTAAAGCCAAAAACAAATCTTAAAACCTGGCGAACCACGTCGCCACGTTCAGATCACTGTGACTCAGCTCAGCCATAACCATAAAAGGAGTTCCCAATGCAGCGGCGTGGCGTAGCTGTAGCGTGTATGTATGCGGTGTAGTTTGGGCGTGGCATCTGCCCAAAAATGGAGTGTGATATTTATTTATCTATATTATTTATTGCTTTTTTACGTGAGGAGAGAGTGACATGACACGCAGAAAAGGTCATCGGGGTCGGGAGTCGAACCCGCGCCACGCTGTCAGGCTGCATCATGCAGACCACCCTAGTGCATCTCAAAAAATGAAATACTAAAGTACAGTACAGTACAGTACTTCAGTAAATGTAAGTAGTTACTTTGCCCTCCACCGTTTCATCATCAGTTGTGAAATAGCAGCCCTGCTACTACGGCTCAGAATCGCTGAATTAATTATTATCTTCTGTCCAAACACACATCTTTGTACCATGGTGACAGTTCATCCAAACAGGTTACTTACTGTACCAACAGCCGTATTACTCTCTATACAGTACCTCGCTAGAAACCCAAATTATTCCATGTCCTCCCATATGGCACTCACAGGAATCTATGGGTATAATCCAGATAAAAAATATGGAGCAAAGGAAATGAGAATTATTGTCTCTCACTTAAGATTCAAATGTCACCGGTGCAGATTGCTTTAATGTTGTACGTACAGTATACCCCCCCCCCCCCACACACACACACACACACACACACGCATACACACACACGCGGACGCACACGCGGACGCACACATACACACGCATGCACGCACGCACACGCACACACACACACACACACACACACACACACACACACACACACACACACACACACACACACACACACACACACACACCATAACATAGAGACAAATACACAGAAAGCACAAGGCTTTTTTCCCCCTCCATGCCATTAGTTGCAACGCAGGCTTGGAAAATTACTATAAGATTTATTGTGCAGAGGTATATGTCTAATTTTCCATCTAGCGCTTGGTGCTTCTGCTAGAGGGAGCTGACACAGGCGTGTATTATAGACACTGCTGTTAAACTGTACACGGTCAAACCCTCAGCATACGTTAACCCTGTGAGAGTCAACACACTGGAACCAAATGAACCCGTAAGGGTTCATTTGGTTCCATTCGTACACTCTCAGAGGTAAAGCTTTGTTTGGTTCCATTTGTTTTATCCTTTTGTGATATGAAAAGCTTCATGAAAAAAAAGTGATTAATGAAAACAAGGTTATAACTGTATATAATAACTGTTACGTGTAGGCCTATAAGGAAACCTAAAGGCGCAAAAAAACATGTGGGACTCCTCTCTTTAGGCTAAAATGTTTAAAACTATTGTAACCCAGGGTTAAATGATGCAAACATTATTAATCGGTATCATTAAAATAATTTACTATTCAGTGACAAATAAATAGGATAACATATTTAAAAGTGACTTAAGTATGTGATGAAACAAACCAACATAATCTAAACCCAGTGTCAGCACAATAACTGAACTGGCATTGCAGGGGTTGATTTATGTGACTCAAAGATAATGGAGTGTGATTGGTTGGAGCAGAAGTCACTCTAAACATGGGGAGTTTTGTAAGCCAATGAGAATTCTGCTTGCTGTGAGTTGGCTGAGTTAGCCAATCAGGCAGCTGGTTGTTTCCTTCTAGACAAGGAAGTGGAGGGACATTTTTCTGCTGTGTCAGTGTAGTAAATATTCCTACTTCAAGTACACTAACTAAACTGGACTAAAAATAGACAAATAAGGACGAGGAGTCGACATCAAAGTCTCAGACGATCGGATGAGGAAAACACGCAGGCAGAGAGATGAAGTGTAGAGTTTGTATTTATTGCAGCAACCGAGACAAATAGCAGAGAGCTTCCCCGTGGACCAGGCTGGCCCACGGGAGCACACGGACAGACTAACCACCTCTCGTGGCTAGCCTGCTATCAGACCACTAACATTGTATTTTCAGATGCTTATATGAGTCTCACATCAAACATTGGTGTCCCTGGGAGGACAGACGGTACTTTTACATACAAATGACATTGAGATGCATATAGAGTGACGTCTGAGATTTAATCAATTGACCTGTTGTTGAGACAATAGTATGCAAACTTCCTATCACACCTTGCCGAGCCAGGCTACTTCATATGCACAGACTCCCACATCGACTTTAGAATGATTATAGTTATAGAATTATTGAGTCCATATACGACATTTCCCCCCTTGACCATCACCAGATGGTCACATAAAAATATGGAACAATAATTATATTACACCCCCCTTGACCCAATCACATGACATACTAAACATAAGAAAGGAACAACAGAAAGTGACACTTTAAAAGTTCCCAAAAAGAATTCCCTGCACATTCATGCATATACGATAATTGACATTTGCACTTTACATTTTAGGATATACAGTTTGTCATAAATGATTTCTCTTTAGCCTCATTTAGCCCTGATAGTTTGAACATTACCGCTTTCTTTTTTTCCACGTCTTGAGGAAAACCTCTTTGATTCATAATAGGCTATACTTATGACTCAATTTATCTAATTATTTACTCCAATTTAAACCACTTTTCTGACAACTAGGTAATCTTCAAACAATGCAAAAATGGAACAATGATTAGCA
This sequence comes from Protomyctophum parallelum, assembly GCF_964188405.1. Lineage (NCBI taxonomy): Eukaryota > Metazoa > Chordata > Actinopteri > Myctophiformes > Myctophidae > Protomyctophum > Protomyctophum parallelum. The sequence goes on from NC_139699.1 coordinate 38,282,301, forward strand.
CAATTAACTGACATTTAAACACACCACACCTTTGTCTTACCCCTGTGTTTCCAGTTTGAAACACACAAGTTTTTGCAGACACGCTTAATAATTCCGTTTATATTTTGAAACTATTTCCCTTCAAAAGTTTGATCCTGATAACAGCACGCTGCGATTTCATTATTCCGGACCCCTTTATAGGCCAGAGTAAATGACGAATCGAGTTACGCTACTACTGTTTCCTCACTCACTTCCAAAGGTCCAAGTTATCTCGATATTAACAGCAAAACCTCGCATCGTCGTTGGCAACTAACTGCCTTTTTAGTTGACTATTATTTGCAAACTAAATTTCATACGAGAAAACAATAATTAGCTCTATTAATACCAAGACGAATTACCACTGACGCGTAAGTGGGAGGAGCGCTCCCGTCCGTCTGACTACAGCCACATACATTGTTTCAGTAGAGCTAAACATATTTAATCATTTCCACATTACACCTATAGGCTCTATTTCTTTAATCAACTTTTTAACAAATTTAAACTTCGACAAAACACACATCAACACATGCCTACATATATGTTGAATAAACTTACATTACACAAACGTTTTTGAATACAGATAGATTGTTGAATCTCTTCCATCTGTTATAAATGAACTCTTTTAGTGTCGCAAAACATTGTCTCTTAACTTGCTTAATATCTATTATTCATTTGAGAAAAAATCTATCTACCTTAAAAAACAGCTGATGAAGCAAGATGAAGCGATACCTAATATCAATGCTACTTTTTCATCAAAGTTACTTTTAGCCCCATACTACAGAATGACCGAGTAAGGTTAATAGACTTAACTATTCTGACTACCATTTTCGCTCTGGTTACTTTAGCCCACAAATTCGACACAGAACTGTTCATACTGTATTTTAAATCTCTCTCAAATATAATTTCTCCCTTCTAAACATGTGACGTACCTGAAGGCATTCGTGGTCAAACTGAGGAACTGCATCATGTTATGAAGAAAACTTGTTGCAATGTTTTTTCCGCGCACTGCCACGTGTGTCCATTGTTCTTCCGTGTCCCATCCAACACACATATTCACACTCCCCCCTTCCAGACACTATGAATATGAAATATCACATAATGACTGGAAAGAAAAATATGAACGCTTGTGCAGCTACAGGCCGATCGAAACGCAACACCGTGAGCTTGCAGATCTGCTCTGTTTGAAGAATGAAGAATGAATGAAAACGTGGTCACTGCTCGCGATCGCTGATGAGATGAATCGCGCCGTCTCGCCGCGCCCCGTGATGAAAGCTCTCGGTCGCCGCATTGTCGGGGACCCCCCTCGGTGAAGACCCACTCGGTGAAGGCCTGTGTAGAACGCCTCCCTCCTGGCCGCTGCTTGCCGCGAAGAGACGCATCCGCTCGCCGATTGTAGAGCCTCTTTCCCCGCATGGGACCTCCGCCGCTTCCCCCCGAGATCTGAAGATCCGCAGGTCGCCATCCGATGCGTCCGCTCCGTCGCCGATCCACAACTCCGGTCGCCGAAAAAAATCAACTCAACTCAATTTTGTCAAAATTGTCCACCGGTCCATTGTTCGTTTTAACTGGAATGGAAAACCATCCCATGAAAATTTGTTCAGGCTCCATTATGTAGTAAATATTCCTACTTCAAGTACACTAACTAAACTGGACTAAAAATAGACAAATAAGGACGAGGAGTCGACATCAAAGTCTCAGACGATCGGATGAGGAAAACACGCAGGCAGAGAGATGAGCTGAAGTGTAGAGTTTGTATTTATTGCAGCAACCGAGACAAATAGCAGAGAGCTTCCCCGTGGACCAGGCTGGCCCACAGGAGCACACGGACAGACTAACCACCTCTCGTGGCTAGCCTGCTATCAGACCACTAACATTGTATTTTCAGATGCTTATATGAGTCTCACATCAAACATTGGTGTCCCTGGGAGGACAGACGGTACTTTTACATACAAATGACATTGAGATGCATATAGAGTGACGTCTGAGATTTAATCAATTGACCTGTTGTTGAGACAATAGTATGCAAACTTCCTATCACACCTAGCCGAGCCAGGCTACTTCATATGCACAGACTCCCACATCGACTTTAGAATGATTATAGTTATAGAATTATTGAGTCCATATACGACATCAGCCAGAGGAGAGCTGCTGTGGATTGTATGATTGAAAACAATTCATTCTAAAAAAGATTAAGAGATATTTGATTGAGAAATCACTTTGATTGAACAGAACCAGAAGGTTTATGAAGAAAGACACCTTTAGAGAAAAAATTCAAAAAAACGTTTTTTTCTCCCACTATCTGTGAACACAGTGAAAAAACTATATTTTCCAATTACTGCAAGAGCAGTCCAGCATTGTTCTTTGAGGCATCCCCCTTGGTAAGGCTCCATTTTAAATAAGTTGCCACCAGTAAATAATTTAAAAGCATGGTATTATAAGAAATGATTATCATTGAGTTGTGTGTTTACTGTAATGGTTTCACTTTGATAAGGTGAACAGTAATTGAATAAGCTACATGTGGTTGGTTATACTTTCAGTTTAATCACAATATACAGTATTATTGTTGAGAACATGAAGACAAAGGGACATTTTACATGGTGTTATTTTGAGTAAGACTGCTAATGAGTCTTCTGGCTTTGTTTTCAAGGCCGGGTTTTTTTTTTGTATTGGAGTTGAACTATTAGTTGGATCCTGGATTCGCCATAAATTATCTGTAACCCGTGTCTCGTTGGAAGCTAGATGATCAAAGGATGCATGGGCTAGATAAACAGAAGATTCTAGATTTTCGTTGAGGGAGATGGTTGCTGTTTGTACAACAGAATGAAGCACATCAAGACTCATTTAACTTTCAAAGGTAAGAATAGTTTTTTTTTCTGTTTGTTTCTCAATACCTTTTAGTTTTATTTTGTTGCAAAACAAATGGCTGAACTTGCCAAATTGACCCAAAAATAATAATGTATGAAGAAAAAAAAAAAAAAAACCTGAATGATCAAATTAGTTTTTATCAACACTCGACACTCTTATATTTTACTTCCTCTGGTTCCACTAAGCTGTAGCTAAATATTTCAGATTTCTTTCGGTTTGTTACATATTTTGTGCTGACCCATGAAACCCACCTGAACCTGAAAGAAGGAGAATAGTTAAAGTGTGCCTTGTCTACAGTGGTGGTAGGACAAGTGCTGTTGCATCGCTCATCTTTTCACACTGAAAGACTAAACTATTGAGATACAGCAGCAAGTGGTACATTAACCACACAAACTGAACTGAGTGGTTGCCAGCAGAACGAACTGAAAGATACAAAAGAAAACGAAAACAGAAGATTTTTATTTTTATTTTATTGGGTGTTCAATTGATTTTTGATTTGTTTTCATTTAATGTTTGCATTGTTTAGAGACTGATATCCCTTTGGTGTTTAATATTTGGAATTTAATTCAGAGTTTCATTTTTTTCCTTTTCATTAAGGTCTGGTTACACTTTTGTTTTCTGGTATTTAAAGGGTTTCAGGTTGATAAAAAATTATATATGTAAATAAATAAAATAGGAGCCTGGTTCCATAGTGAGTAGTTACCTAACATAGCTCTAACATTTGAACAACAAAAAACAAAACAAACTAGGACATTAACAGGTCAGCACAAAATATGTAACAAACCGAAATAAATCTGAAAT